>NC_086446.1:62197902-62527502 GCF_028390025.1 Pseudophryne corroboree | reverse complement strand
TACAAATGCCCCCACAGTGCAAGGTATACAAATGCCCCCACAGTGCCAGGTATACAGATGCCCCCACAGTGCCAGTTATACAGATTCCCCCACAGTGCCATGTATACAGATGCCCCCACACTGCCAGGTATACAATTGCCCCCACAGTGCCATGTATACAGATGCCCCCACACTGCCAGGTATACAATTGCCCCCACAGTGCCAGGTATACAAATGCCCCACAGTGCCAGCCAATTGCCCCCACAGTGCCAGGTATACAAATGCCCCACAGTGCCAGCAAATTGCCCCCACAGTGCCAGGTATACAATTGCCCCCACAGTGCCAGGTATACAATTGCCCCCACAGTGCCAGGTATACAATTGCCCCCACAGCAGCCAGTGCTGCAGCTACTTACCGCTGCTGCACTGCTGCTGCTGCTGCTGCTCCTCCTCCTCCTCCGGGCTGTGAGGGACGGGGGTGAGAGCGCCGGGCGCCCGCCAGCGCGGCTGTTTCTGGTGCGGCAGCGTATAGCATTCAAAGCAGCCGCCGGTTCGTGAGCCAATCAGAGCTCGCGGACCGGCGGCTTCTGATTGGCTGCCGGTCCGCGAGCTCTGATTGGCTCACGAACCGGCGGCTGCTTTGAAGTCTGCTATACGCGCCGCGCCAGACACAGCCGTGCTGGCGGGCGCCCGGCGCTCTCACCCCCGTCCCTCACAGCTCTCCTATCCTGTCAGCTGAGACGCGCTGCCGTCGTACTGAGCGGCAGCGCGTCTCAGTGACCGCTGGACCGGCCCACGTGGCCATCGGCCCTTCTGGCATCTGCCAGAAGTGCCAGATGGCCAGTCCGGCCCTGCTCCCGTGTCTCTGGGTCATCTAAGCGGGCTGCTTCCTCCTCACAATCCACATACCTCTCTGATGTTTCATCTGAAGAGGAGGGGGAACATACTGTCCTGTCAGACACTGAATCAGATGCTTCTGATGAGGATTCTCCCTTGCAAATCGATGTCCCTGCCCTAGTGGTTGCTATTAAGCAAATCCTACAAATCACTGATGATGAGGATTCCACTACTGTGGCTAAGAACACTGATATGTTTAAATGGCAGAAGGTGGTTATAAATCTGTTACCCCATTCAGACCATTTAGTGGACATCAGTCGGGAACCCTGGTCTAATCCAGGGAAGAAATTCCCCCTGTCTAAATGGGCCTTAGCTCGCTATCCTCTCCCTGCAGAGTTATGTAACAAGTGGGAAAATTCACCACTGGTTGATTCTCACGTCAACCGCCTTGTGGTGTCGTCCACTCTGCCTGTATCCACTGTCACTTCAGTGAAGGATTCGACAGATAAGCGTGTGGAGGAATGCCTGAAATCTATTTACTCCCTTACATAGGCCCACTATTGTTGCTTCTTGGGCTGCAAAAGGTATTGAAGCATGGGTTCAGGCAGTAGAGGAGGAGCTGTCTGAGGATATCTATGACACTACCAGACAATTCCTGTTTCACATTTCCACGGCCGCCAATTACATTCAGGAGGCGTCCTCTGAGGGCGGTGTGTTGGCAGCCAAGGTGTCGACTACATCTGTCTTGACTTGCCGTATTCTGTGGTTGAGGTCATGGAAGGTGGACCTGGACTCCAAAAAGACCTTGGAGGTACTCCCCTTCACTGGTGACATTTTTTTTGAGAAGACCAAAATAAAATTGTGTCTGAATTAGCGGCTGCTAAGACTGCCTTTCTCACAAATACTAATCCTTCTGCACAGAAGGCAAAAGGTACCATCTTTCATTCCTTTCGGCCCTAAGGGAAAGCAAAAGGTCAGGCATATCCGAGACAGTCTCGTGCTCACAAAACCACCAAGCCCGAGGCAAAACAAGCTGGGGCGGGCCATCAGCCTGCTTCTAAACAAGACAAGCCTGCTGCATGATGGGGCGGGCCTCGGATCTTCACCAAGGTCACATGCCCTTGATGACGGCTCATCTCCGTCGTCAGGGTGTCAGAATCCTGCCGTATCTGTATAACCTGCTGATTCTGGCAAATTCCCACAATGTCCACCTCAGTCATCTGCAACTGACGATAACCTTACTGCAAGCCCACGGGTGGCTTATCAATTGGATGAAGTCCTCGCTGGTCCCAGCTCAGAGCATGGTGCACCTGGGGGCACTCTTGGACACACACAGCCAGTGGCTGTTTCTGTCTCTGGAAAAAGTCCTGAAGCTTCAGGACAGGATAAGATGCTTCCTTTGTCGCCCCAGAGGGTTGATATACTCGGCGATGCAAGTACTTGGTCTGATGGTGTCGACATTCGACATGGTAGAGTACGCTCAATTTCATTCCTGCCCTCTACAGAAGTTAATTCTTTCCAAGTGGGACGGCCTACCTCAGTGGATCAGATCTCACATGATTACTTTGACTCCGGAGGTTCGTCTGTCGCTGACCTGGTGGCTCCAGGACCAGCAATTAAGCAGGAGCCATCCCCTCTGGATCCCCGATGGGTCCTGCTGACAATGGATGCCAGTCTGAGGGGATGGGGAGTGGACCAAGGAGGAATCATTCCTCCCGATAAACATCCTAGAGCTGATGGCAGTGTTCAATGCACACTCAATCTCTCACACTGCCTCTAGTACAGAACAGGCCTGTTCAAGTACGATCAGACAATGCCACTACGGTGGCATACATAAACCACCAAGATGGCACTCAAAGCCGCATGGCAATGATGGAAGTGTCAAAAATCCTTTGTTGGGTGGAACGCCATCTGCCAGCCATATCGGCAGTGTTCATTCCGGGTGTCCTGAACTGAGAAGCGGACTTCCTCAGTCGCCAGGACGTGCAAGCCGGAGAGTGGAGTCTTCATCCAGAAGTCTTTCAACTCCTAGTGGACACCGGACGTAGACCTCATGGCGTCTCAACACAATCACAAGATTCCAGTCTTCGGATCAAGGAACAGGAATCCTCAAGCAGTGTTCGTGGACGCAATGGCAATTCCATGGAACTTTTGGCTGCCCTATGTGTTTCCTCCAGTGTCGCTCCTGCCCAGGGTCTTATGGAAGTTCAAGCAAGAAGGAGGAATGTTTCTTCTAGTTGCTCCAGCATGGCCCAGATGGCATTGGTTTTCCAACTTGTAGGGTATGTCGACAGGGCGTCCCCTTCTACTTCCTCAGTGGCCAGACCTCCTCGTACAGGGCCCTCTTGTCTACCCAGACCTGGCCAGACTTGCTTTGACGGCATGGCTCTTGAAGCATCACTCCTGAGGGCCAAAGGTTTTTCTGAGGCGGTTATTCAGACTATGTTGAAAGCCTGCAAACCGGCCTCTGCCTGGATTTATTACAGGGTTTGGAATTCTTACTTCACCTGCTGTGCTGATAAGAATTATGATGTCTCTAGGTTCAGAACTTCTAGAATTATTGCTTTTCTGCAATGAGGCCTTGACTTAGGTCTTCGTCTGGCCTCCCTCAAGGTTCACATATCTGACTTGTTGGTATGATTTCAGTGAAAAATTGCATCTATACCTGACGTTCATACCTTCACTCAGGGTGTCCTTCGGGTTCAGCCTCCCTATGTCCCTCCTGTGGCTCCATGGGATCTAACTGTTGTACTTAAGGCCCTGCAAGAGTCTACATTTGAACTTTTTGAGTTGGTGGACCTTAAATGGCCCACGGCTAAGGTCCTGTTCTTGCTGGCTATTGCCTCTGCAAGACTGGTATCGGACTTGGGTGCCTTGTCCTGTCGTACATCCTTTTTGATATTTATCTGTGACCGGGCAGTTCTACGAACTCGACCGGGTTATTTACATAAGGTGGTGTCATCTTTTCACCTTTAGCAAGAGATTGTGGTTCCGGCCTTTATCTCTTCAGACTTGTCTCCCAAAGAACGTTCTTTGGATGTGGTTAGGTCTCTCCGTCTCTATGTGGAGAGGACTGCCTCTATCAGGAGGTCAAATGCCCTTTTTGTCCTGTTTGGTTTCCACAAATGTGGGTGGCCTGCAAATAAGCAAACCTTGGCCAGATGGATTAGATGCTCCTGATGAAGGACGGTATGTCCGATACGCGTTGAGCTTCACTTGTTGTTACAACCCGTGGACGTTTCTCCATTCACTCTGAAGGATCTTCTTGGCTTTGGTGGAAGTTGTGGATCCGGAACCAGGCTTCCCCATACACCGTGTCCAGCTGGTGTTGCAGGAGTTTCCCGAGGAGGAAAGATGTCATCTTGGTGATATGTCCATAGGAGTTGATTTTATGTGCCTCTTTTTAATCATTGTCTTGTAAGTGCGGTCTGTGGAATAAAACAACCTTTTATCTTAAAGGACTGCTACACTATGTATCTCTCTCTTTAAAGTGTTTCAGGATGCTTTTTAAGAAGTGAACCCATTGTCATCCGTTACGGATTTTCTCTGAGGCTTTGGAGAATTTTCCTATTTGGTCTGTGATCGAGAGAGAGAAGTGTTTTGCTGCTGTTTACACAGACCTAAGCAAAGGGAGGGTGAAGGATCCCTCCATTCCCTCAGGGTGAATCAGTTTCCTTGTTTTTTTCACTCCTGGTGTTTTAATTCAAACTTGGTGGCTGGAGAGCGCTACTGTTAATACACTATTTTTTATTCTGTACCAGATGGATTAGAATGGTAATTACACAAGCTTATGTGCAGGCTGGACTCCCAGCTCCTGCTGCTATTGTAGCCCATTCTACTCAGTCTGTTGGACCTTTTTGGGTGGACCGCCGTGGAGCGTCCGCAGAACAATTGTGCAAGGCGGCTATGTGGTCCTCAGTGAATACATTTCTTAGGTTCTATGCCTTTGATACTTTCGCCTCCCAGGATGCTTCCTTTGGACGCCAGATTCTCACATCCGCTAAGGCGCATCCCCTCCCTTGAGGAAGTGCTTTAGGACATCACCAATGTTTTCCTTGTGGAAACCAATGTAACCTGCTGCAGAAAAGGAGAGATATGGTTGACTTACCATTGTTAACTCTCTTTCTGCGAGGTACATTGGGTTCCACAGGGCTCCCACCCTGACGCACCTAGCTTCTTTGGGTTGTATGGCATTAGCCACTTGTACCTTCTGAGAATGTGGTTCTATGTGACTAACATCTGCCTTCTCTCTTGCCTGCTCCTGCAATGGACTGGTTAATGAAACTGAGCTCTTAGTGCCTGGAGGCGGGTTATAAAGGAGGCCCCCCTGTTGTATCCTGGGACAACCTAAAGCTTTAGCCTGTTGGTGCCTCTGGATCAAGATCCACTCTACACCCCGATGTTTCCCTGTGGAACCCAATGTACCTCTCAGAAAGAGTGCTAACCATGCTAAGTCTACCATAACACTCCTTATTTCATTCTAAATTTCTCGTTTAGAAACTATTGGCCTAGGGGCGCCGTGAAAAAAATTCTGATAATCTAGGGCGCTATGATTCAAAAAAGTTTGGGAACCACTGACATAGAGTATACAGGATGCTGGGCAGCCATGTTACTGAGTCAGCTGACCACAGCAATTTCCAATGAGAGTCCTGGAATTGCTCAGCTGACCACTCTCGCCAATAGCAGACTACCTCAGGGTATATAATTGTGATCCTTCAGTGCATGCTGTTAGGTATGCTGCTCCAGGTTCCACTCTGTGGGGGTAATTCAGACCTGATCGCTAGGGTGCATTTTTTGCATCCCTGCGATCAGGTAGTCGCCGCCTACAGGGGGAGGGTATTAGCTGTGGGCAGGTGTGCGAACGCTTGTGCTGGAGAGCTGCACAAATAGCAGTTTGTGCAATCTCTGCACATCCCAGGACTTACTCACCTGCTGCGATGATCGGGGCCGGAGCTGACGTCAGGAATCTTCCCACAAAACACTGGGTCCCTTCTACATTTTTCCGGACACTCCCTAGAAATGGTCAGTTGCCACCCACAAACGCCCTGTTCCTGTCAATCTCCTTGCATTCGCTGGTGCGATCGGATTTTTCGCACCATCCCGTCGCTGACCTGCGTTCCCCGTCACTGCGGACTGTCGCGCCTGTGCATTGTGGTGCATATGCATGTGCAGTACAGACCTGATTGCCCGCTGTGTGAAAACACACAGCAGCGATCAGGTCTGAATTAGCCCCCATGTCTCCAAGTGTCTCCCAGAGTGTTTCTATATTGATTATTGCTCAGTTATTCAACATTGGTAGAGCATCGGTGCAACATTGATCTCACATTGATCATCGCTCAGTTATTCAACATTGACACAACATTGATGCAACATCGATTGTTTATTGTATTGTCTTCTAGTTCTCCAGTGTTTCAAGGAACTGAGTGCCATCGGTCAACATCGATTGCTTATTCAATTATCTTCTAGTTCTCCAGTGTTTCAAGGAACTGAGTGACATCGGTCAACATCGATTGCTTATTCAATTATCTTCTAGCTCTCCAGTGTTTCAAGGAACTGAGTGACATCGGTCAACATCGATTGCTTATTCAATTATCTTCTAGCTCTCAGTGTTTCAAGGAACTGAGTGCCATCAGTCGGCATTAAGTGCTTTTCCAATATCTTCTAGTTCATCGGTATTGCTGCGAATCAACTGCTATCGATTACCATTGATTGCTTCTTCAAGTATTCATCCCTGGGAGCACCAGCAGTGCTCCTTGGCAGCCGAGGAACTCAGTGAACTACAGTGACTGTCTCGCGAGATGATGACATCAAATCTCACGAGTCTGTGTTCAGCCCAGACTGAGCCGAAGCTGCCGTGATGCTGCCATCGGCAGCTCTTCCTCAGCGTTTCCCCGGGCTGCGCCTGTTGACCGCAGACTGAGCCGAAGCTGCCGTGATGCTGCCATCAGCAGCTCTTCCTCAGCAGTTTCCCGGGCTGCGGTGGTGAAGTAACGGTGGCCCGGCTCCTGTGAGAAGAGCAACGAGAGCTGACCGGCATGTCACACATATATTTATAATATAATGAGCATGCATGAAACAAATAGAGGCTCGCGTTACACATAGATATATGTATATTTTGTAATCACTAACAGACACCTTTTAGTAGTGCATTTGTTTATTTAACCTGTTGAAGCTTGATATTGATTAGGTTGTGTGCAACACTTCCACTTCCATGGTTCTTCCCTCTTTCACACAATCTAGTTTTAAGGCACCAAATGACTGTAATTTATCCAAGTGACGACTATTATATTCCTATTTATATAGATACACTTTCATTTAGATTGTACGTAAAATATTTTATAAATATGGTACATCATTTTATTTACATGAACATTGCTTGGTGTCGTGGGGGTGGGGTGGGGTCATGGGGTGAGTGGGTGGGATTGGGGGGGGGTGGATCTCCAGGAATCAATGATGCATGAGGTGGCAACCCTAGGAGGCAGTGTGATATGAGGGGAGGAGGGCTGTGTGGAGGTGGTGTGATATGAGGGGAGGAGGGCTGTGTGGAGGTGGTGTGATATGAGGGGAGGAGGGCTGTGTGGAGGTGGTGTGATATGAGGGGGCTGTGTGGAGGCAGTGCTGTCTCTGAGGAGGGGGGCTGTTTGGAGACAGTGTGAGATGAGGGGGCACTGTGTAAAAGCAGTGTGATCTGATGGGGGCTGTGTGGAGGCAGTGTAATTTGTGAGGAGGGGGGCTGTGTGGAGGCAGTGTGATATGAGGGGAGGGGGGCAGTGTGGAGGTGGTGTGATACGAGGGGGCTGTGTGGAGGCAGTGTTATCTGTGAGGAGGGGGGCTGTTTGGAGGCAGTGTGATATGAGGGGAGTGGGGCAGTGTGGAGGTGGTGTGATACGAGGGGGCTGTGTGGAGGCAGTGTAATTTGTGAGGAGGGGGGATGTGTGGAGGCAGTGTGATATGAGGGGAGGGGGGCAGTGTGGAGGTGGTGTGATATGAGGGGGCTGTGTGGAGGCAGTGCTATCTCTGAGGAGGGGGGCTGTTTGGAGACAGTGTGAGATGAGGGGGCACTGTGTAAAAGCAGTGTGATCTGATGGGGGCTGTGTGGAGGCAGTGTAATTTGTGAGGAGGGGGGCTGTGTGGAGGCAGTGTGATATGAGGGGAGGGGGCAGTGTGGAGATGGTGTGATACGAGGGGGCTGTGTGGAGGCAGTGTTATCTGTGAGGAGGGGGGCTGTTTGGAGGCAGTGTGATATGAGGGGTGGGGGGCAGTGTGGAGGTGGTGTGATACGAGGGGGCTGTGTGGAGGCAGTGTAATTTGTGAGGAGGGGGGCTGTGTGGAGGCAGTGTGATATGAGGGGAGGGGGCAGTGTGGAGGTGGTGTGATACGAGGGGGCTGTGTGGAGGCAGTGTTATCTGTGAGGAGGGGGACTGTTTGGAGGCAGTGTGATATGAGGGGAGGGGGGCAGTGTGGAGGTGGTGTGATACGAGGGGGCTGTGTGGAGGCAGTGTTATCTGTGAGGAGGGGGGCTGTTTGGAGGCAGTGTGATATGAGGGGAGTGGGGCAGTGTGGAGGTGGTGTGATACGAGGGGGCTGTGTGGAGGCAGTGTAATTTGTGAGGAGGGGGGATGTGTGGAGGCAGTGTGATATGAGGGGAGGGGGGCAGTGTGGAGGTGGTGTGATACGAGGGGGCTGTGTGGAGGCAGTGCTATCTGTGAGGAGGGGGGCTGTTTGGAGGCAGTGTGATATGAGGGGGCACTGTGTAAAAGCAGTGTGATCTGATTGGGGCTGTGTGGAGGCAGTGTAATTTGTGAGGAGGGGGGCTGTGTGGCGGTAGTGAGATATGAGGGAGCGGGGATGTGTGAAAGCAGTGTGATATGAGGGGGCACTGTGTGGAAACAGTGTGATCTATGAGGAGCATGTAACGTCATCTCAAGACTGTCTGCCTAAAAGCCTGTGATTGTTCTCCATTACTGTGCTGTTTGCCGGGGGATGAGCTGTACATATGGCGGTGTATACAGTAAATCTGTCTTTGGTATTAGCCAGTGTCTCCTCAGACATTGACCTCAAATCACTGACCAGGTGTGGGCACAAGAGCAGGAACGGGGTCTGTGCAGGTGGAAAATGGGAGGTGTTTTGGTGCAAAATTAGGATTTGGGGATATGTGAGTGAGAGCAATTTACGTTTGGAGAGAGAATTGACTGCATAGGAAAGGAAAGAGTTAAACATCTGGTGAGGGGTGGACCTAGCTGTGAGGAAAGTACAGCCTTTTTTGAAGGGGAGGGTTTGTTATATATAAGAAAGGTGAGGCCATTTTAGCTCTCTCTTGTGGTGATTTGCCTTGGTTTGGTGAGTGCTGCTGTGCAGACATTACTTTGTCCACACATATTTTGTGTAAACTTTTTGGGTGCAATTCTGCTGTGTCCCCCCCTGCCTGTGCCATCTTTCAGTATTCAGCCATGTCTACCCGCCCTCACCGTTCCGCTGGGCCTCCAGCTCGGTACCGCGTTTCTAGCGGTGGAGCTGGGCCAGGGGAAGGGGTGGTTGGCCTGGAGGACAGGGCCCCGTCCCCCGGAGCCTCCACGGGCGCGGGTAGGAGAGCGACTCGGCGGGCCGGATCGGCCTCGCCGCTTGGGGCCGGGCCGGCGTTGCCGGCTAGGTTCGGGCGGCGGGGAGTGCCGGAGGTCCGTCCAGGACGCCCGGGTGCGGCGGAGTCAGTGTCGGCGTCGGGCGCACGCAGGCGCACGCACGCGCGCCGCGGCGGGCGCCAGGTTGTGCGGGCAGACCCGGCCTCTATCTCTCCCCCCTTGCCGCGGCCGGGTGGAAGTGCCGGGTGGGGGGAGAGGGCCGGACGGAGGGCGCCTGTTCGCCGCGCGGGGCCTGTATCTGAGCCTCGCGCGGCAGCAGCAGTTGGTGCGGCGGCTGGGATCTTCACGGCGGGCGGCAGTGGGACGCGCGCACGAGGTGCGCCCGCGCTCACCGCAAGTGGCCTCAACCGCGCACGGGGGCGCGCAGGGGCGCCGCCAACGCTTCTGTCCCCTCTCATAGCTCCCCGGCAGCCGGAGGCTGGCAGGGGCCGGGGGAGGGAGAAGGACAAGGGGGTGCAGCGCGTGTCAGCTGAAGGCAGCGCTGGGCAGGAGAGGCCAAGGCAGGGGCACGAGGACATTTCAGTGAGCGGTGCTGGGGTGCGTACACGGAGTGCGCGCGTGCCCACCGCGGGCGGGGCTGTGCGCGCGCGACCGCGGTCCTCCCTGTCTACCCAAAATACTCCACCGGAGCCAGAATACAGTGGCTTCCGGGGGAGGAGGGGCGACAGGGAATGGGTTGGCGGCCGGAGGGCCACAGCACGCGCTGCGTGGCAGGACGGCGGCTCCTCCCCAGGTTCGGGGGATAGCTCTGAGTTCCAAGGGGAGGAGGTGTTTTCTGATGGGGAGAGTGGGGGTTCCGACAGGGGTGCCCCCGCTTTCCCGCCTGGGCGGCCGACGTCGAGTGCCCGGAGCACGACCGTCGGGCGGCGGGCGCGGGATCGCGCCCGGGCGCTGGCCGGGGGTCCTTCGGGGTAAGTTACCGGTTTTCGCGGCGGTCGGAACCCTCCCGGGGCACTGGCGTCGGCCCTGGCCACAGTGGTGGAGGCGTTGGGGCCGCTTGCCGCGGTGGCCTCCCCGAGGGCGGCAGCAAGTTCCGGCGCGTCTGCGGAGGCAGGCGGGTTCGGCAGGCGGAGGGCCTCAGCGGCGCCGCGGGTGGCACGCGCCTGCCGGGAGCTTGGAGCAGCCACTGCGGAATTGGAGCTAGGGCAAGGACGGGATGGGTAGGGGCGCGCGGCCGCAGCGCCCCCCGCTCGTAGGGCTCGGCATGCGCCGCGAGTGCGAGCTGGGTCCCCCTCTTCTTTGTCTTTTGTAGAACACGAGGACGAAGGGATGGCAGGCTTCATGGATGAAGACGTCGAGGTTGACGCGCCAGAGGATTCCATGTCAGAGCGGTCGACGGCATCTGGTGAGGTGGTGCAGTCGGTATCGGGGTCCTCCGCGAGCTCTAGTTTTCGCAGCTCTTCTTCTTCCTCCTCTTCATCTTCTTTGTCGTCGCAGGCGTCCGAAGTAAGTAGCACTACTAGGGCGAAAAAGAGGGCGGCGAAATTTGCCAAGCGGGCGGCAAAGCAGCAGAAGAGGCGTAAGCGGCGCAAGCGGGTTAGCGAGGAAGCTCGTAGGGCCAAGAAGCGCCGCGATTTGCCCGGGGTCGTTCGCTGCGACTACACCGCAGTAATGCGGGGGCTGCGGGATAGCTGCCGCACGAAGATTCGTAGGGGTGACTTCGTGGACGTTTTCGTTTTAACAAAGGCCATGAAGAAGGATTATAAGGCAGCGGCCGCAAAGAAGGGCATGGGGGCTGAGGCTTTCCGGTCCTTCGATAATTGGCTGGCCGGGTTCTGCGTATTTGCGGCGTGCTACTTGGAGGATAGGCCGGAAGAGCACATGAATGTAATCCGGTATCTGCATCTCGTACACGACATGCAGCGCACATCCTCCGGCTCGGAGTGGCGTCGGTATGATCAGGAGTTTCGGGAGAAGCAGGATGGCTTGCGGGTCATGGACTTCGGATTCAAGGATGTGGAGGTCTGGCTCAAAGTAACCCGGGCCTCGCAACAGGAGGAGGAACCCCGGAAACAGGGGACGGACGGGCGACGCGCAGGGTCAGCAGCCCAGGGGTCCGGCGCGGACGGCGGATTTGCCAAAGCTGGTGGATCGGCCGTCCGTGCAGGTGGGCGTTCCGCCACGAGAGGAAAGTGTTTCGCGTTTAACAGCGGAACATGTTCCTTTGGCAAGCAGTGTCGTTTTCGACACTCCTGCCAGCAGTGTGGCGGAGCCCACCCAGCCTCCTCCTGTTTCAAAGGCAGTAGACAGGGGGCGCGGGTTAAGCAAGCGTACCCCAGGCAGGCCGCGAGCGGGACCGCTCCGCAGAGCTCCAACACCAATTAAGTTGGGGACTATGGGCCGGTGGTTGGAATTGTATCCGAATAGAGAGGATGCAAATTTTTTGCTTGACGGTTTTAAGTTTGGCTTTCGCTTGCCTGTTGCGAGTGAGGTGTCCGTGCGGGCACAGAGGAACCTCCAATCTGCCCGAGCCTTGCCGGGAGTGCTACGGGAGAAAGTGGATAAGGAGGTCAGGTTGGGCAGGATGGAGGGACCGTTTATGGCACCCCCGGTCGATGATTTGGTCATCTCTCCGGTCGGGGTGGTTCCTAAGAAGACTCCAGGCGCTTTCCGGCTCATCCAGCATCTTTCTTACCCGTTAGGGGCGTCGGTCAATGACGCAATACCACCGGCTTATTGCTCGGTGGTGTATCAGTCATTCGATGAGGCGCTAGAGATGGTCCGCAGCTACGGGACCGGGGCCCTTATGGCTAAGATTGATGTTGAATCAGCTTTTAGGTTATTGCCGTTGCATCCGGACTCATTTCGTTTTATGGGTTTCCGGATTGGGGCGGAGTATTTCATCGACAAATGCTTGCCGATGGGATGCTCCGTTTCATGCTCATTTTTCGAGCGCTTTAGCACGTTTCTTCATTGGTGCGTTGAGTCTTCGTCAGGGGGTCATGGGGTTGCCCATTACCTCGATGACTCTCTGTGTGCAGGTCCGGCTAATGCTACAAGGTGCGGTGACTTGCTTTTTAGCATACGAGCTCTCTTTTACCACTTCGGTGTTCCCGTGGCCGTGGACAAAACAGAGGGTCCGGCCTCCTGCTTGTCATTTTTGGGGATTGAAATCGACACGGTGGCGGGAGAGTGTCGGCTGCCCCGGGACAAGGTTTCGAAGCTCCGTGAGACCATTTGCCGGTTCGAAGGTTCGCGTAAAGTCACGCTGCGGCAGGCGCAGTCCTTGCTGGGCATGTTGAACTTTGCTTGTCGGGTAATACCGATGGGCAGGGTTTTCTGCCGGAAGCTTGAAAGGGCGACGGCGGGGTGTGCCAGGCCACATCATTTTGTGCGTTTGTCCTCCGAAATAAAAAGGGATTTGGCCATATGGGCCTCGTTCCTGGAGGATTTCAACGGGGTGTGTATATGGCAAGCACCAGCGGTGGACAGCAAACGGTTGCAGCTGTTCACCGACGCAGCGGGTGCCTCTGGATTCGGGTGCTTTCTGGAGGGATCTTGGTGCGCGGCATCCTGGCCGGCAAAATGGCATAGCGAGGGTCTAACTAAAGATCTGGTGCTTCTGGAGCTTTTTCCCATTATGGTGGCGTTGGAGGTCTGGGGCGATCGGCTGGCTAATCGCAGCATATTGTTTAGATGCGATAATCTGGGATTGGTACATGCGATTAATAACCAGAGGGCAAAGTCGTTGGTGGTTCTGCGAGTGCTCGGGCAATTGCTTTTGACATGCTTGCGTAGGAACCTGTGGTTCCGCGCGCAGCATGTGCCCGGTTTGGAGAATGGGATTGCCGACGCTTTGTCGCGAGGACAGTGGGAGAGGTTTTGGTTGTTGGTACCCGAGGCCGACGAGCAAGGTTTTCATTGTCCCGGTTATGTTTGGCAGGTGATCGGGCCGGACTCGAGGGTATAGCGTTGCGGTCAGTCGCGCCAGCCACGCTCAGGGCTTACGGACAAGCTTGGAGCGAGTGGGAGGAGTTTGTCCAAGGTCGTCAGCAACAAGGTAAGAGCAGGCATCGGCTGATGCTTTCTTTTATTTGGCAGCTGTATGTTTCGGGTAGGTCCCGAGCGGTGGTATCCCGGTACTTGGCTGGGGTCTCGTTTTTCTGTAAGCTGCGGGGCGTCCCAGATGTGACAAAAAGCGATGTTCTTCGGAAGGCAATGAAAGGGTGGGCGCGAGTAGCGCCGACGCCACCGGATAGGAGGCGGCCCATCGATGCGGCTTTGTTGCCGGCCGTCATCGCGGCGGTGGGGCGAGTCGCGTCGTCCAGGTTTGAGACGCTTTTGTTCAGTTTGGCGTTCTCAATGGCCTACCACGGGGCCTTTAGTGTTTCGGAGTTGGTAGCGCCTTCCAAGAGAGCGGATTCGCGCATGCTGGTCGGAGACGTGGTAGTGGGTGAGAGGTCCTTGCTGTGCAGATTGCGGCGCTCTAAGACGGACCAAGTGGGGAGAGGACGCTGGGTCACTTTGGTTCCGGCGCAGGAGGAGAGCGTTTGCCCAGTAGGTCTAGCTGTGCAATATGTGGCGGTGCGACCCATTAGGAGGGGGTCATGGCTATTGCACTATGACGGGCTGCCGGTGACGAAATACCAGTTTCGTTGGATGCTGAGCCGTTGTTTGGCGAGCTTGGGCCTCCCACCCGCTGCGTTCGGTACCCATTCCTTCCGAATAGGCGCTGCGACGTCGGCTGCGGCGGCGGGTTTGTCCAGAACTGAAATCCAGGCGGTGGGGCGATGGAAGTCGTCAAGTTACAGACGATATATTCGCCCCGTTGCATGAGAGGTCGGATTGCGCGTGGTGCTGTGTTTATTTGCGTTTGTATTATGTTGTTACAGTTCTGTCAGTATGGTATTGTGCGTCTGTTGGTGTTCCCCCTTTTTATCCTACTCAGGGATTAGCTACTCGTCGTTGCTGGCATGAGTCGGCAGCGGGGGTCTGGAGTTATTTTGCGATTTTTTGCCTGACTTGACGGACTGAATTCTAATCTACAATTCGGCTAATCTGTTCTAATCAGAGTCCCTCAGCAGGTCTTTACGCTTTCACTTCCAGCTGAGTTATTACATGTGTTTCCCATTTTATACCCCCCCCCCTGTTTTAATTTCGTTTGATTTTATTTGAACTTCCCCTTTGTCTGTCTATGTTCGCTTCAAATTGGCAACGAAGCATGGTGCAGATCGGCTAGGCCGTGACTGCTGCAATGGCGAGATCTAAAGTTTTTTCTTTTTGGCAGATCCTTCAGGTGTAAGCAATTAAGGGAGCCTTTTAGTAATCAATTTCACCCCTCTTTTCCCCTTCAGGTTGGTTTGAAGACGATTTGGCTATTTGGGTGGTCGGCCACTCTTATGTATACTGGGCAGCCAAGTTTGTGGCATCGGAAGGGGCTCAGGCGTTGCCTGGAGCATGGCGTGTTAGATGGCTTGGCTGGCGAGGGATGATGTGGAGCGAGCTGAAGAGTAGGCTAGTCAGTCAGGCCAGCAAGCATGGAGTCCCTAGGGTTTTGGTTGTCCATTTAGGTGGCAACGACCTGGGGAAGAGGACATCCTTGGATCTGCGGTGGGCCATGATACAAGATCTGGCAAGTGTGGCCGCAGCATGGACCAATTGCGTATTGGTTTTCTCCTTGATGGTGCCAAGGTTGAGGTGGAGGGGTGTGGCGGATGGTCGCCAGATTGATGAGGCCCGGAAAAAGGTGAACGGGGCGGTGGCGAAGTGGGTGCTGTCCCACGGGGGTAGGGTGGTTCGCCACCCTAGGATTCGGTTCAGAGACAGCCACCTTTTCCGGCCTGATGGGGTACATCTATCCAATGAGGGGATGATGTTTTTTCTGGAGGATCTGGGTTTCGTTTTGCAGGAGTTAGGGTAGGTTATGGTGGCGGTGCGAAGACTTTGGGGATGAGTCTTTCGCTGTTGGCGGAAAAGAACGGCAGTTTTCTATTTGTATGGTAAACTGTAGTGTTTTACAGTTTAGTGTGGTTTAGGTGCACTCACCTCCATCGACTTATTGGCCGCTTGACCACCCGTCCGGGAAGGCAGCGGCAGGGCACCCAGGAGCGGTGGGTAGTCACTGTGGGGGTTGAGTTGTCACCTATTACCGGTGTGTGATTGTTGTATTAAAATTAGGATCGTTTCGAAGTTTTAGTCATTTAAGGTTAATTTAGGTTAATAGAGCCGTTCTTTTTGCTGCCACCATATGCCGGCTGGATCGGCATCTTAATAAAAATTTCTATTACAGGTTTGCTATTGGTTAGGGACAAATAAATAGCTAGCAATTTTTCTGCCAAAATTCAAGTCTCCGTGTCTTTATTTCTGGTTGTGAAGGTAATGAAGGTTTTACTTTAAAGAAGGGGGTCCACCAAATATCACTAGGATGTTTAGGAGAGAGAATTGACTGCATAGGAAAGGAAAGAGTTAAACATCTGGTGAGGGGTGGACCTAGCTGTGAGGAAAGTACAGCCTTTTTTGAAGGGGAGGGTTTGTTATATATAAGAAAGGTGAGGCCATTTTAGCTCTCTCTTGTGGTGATTTGCCTTCCCACCCTCCCGCCCTTGTGGTCAGAGATCCTGGCACGTGGTGCCTTGGCGTTAAGTTGTTGGCTGGTTTTATCGTTGGCTATTTATTGGCGGAAAAGAACGGCAGTTTTCTATTTGTATGGTAAACTGTAGTGTTTTACAGTTTAGTGTGGTTTAGGTGCACTCACCTCCATCGACTTATTGGCCGCTTGACCACCCGTCCGGGAAGGCAGCGGCAGGGCACCCAGGAGCGGTGGGTAGTCACTGTGGGGGTTGAGTTGTCACCTATTACCGGTGTGTGATAGTTGTATTAAAATTAGGATCGTTTCGAAGTTTTAGTAATTTAAGGTTCATTTAGGTTAATAGAGCCGTTCTTTTTGCTGCCACCATATGCCGGCTGGATCAGCATCTTAATAAAAATTTCTATTACAGGTTTGCTATTGGTTAGGGACAAATAAATAGCTAGCAATTTTTCTGCCAAAATTCTAGTCTCCGTGTCTTTATTTCTGGTTGTGAAGGTAATGAAGGTTTTACTTTAAAGAAGGGGGTCCACCAAATATCACTAGGATGTTTAATGTTTGTATGTGGGGGTTACACCAGATTTACTATTGAACTGCATGCAGCTACACACAAAGCTTCACGATAAGTTTCTGCAGCTCTGCTAACATTGGTCCACGCTTCATGACTCTACACATCTGTCCTGTCCTGCTGAAAGGAGGTCAGGCGCCATAGCTAATGGTTATTGAATGAAGTAGTGGGGACCACAAAACAGTATCTTGCGTAGGTTCCGGATAGGTTAGGGGCTGGTGAGGGATTATGGCTTCTGCTGGACTGACTGAAACATATGAGTGTTACTGAAGGACTACAAGAATCAGCAAGTCTACTTTCTGGATCTGTAATACCTGCAGGTCTGGGTTATTTGCATGCCAGCAACAGGGCAGTTTAAGAGAGGAGGGGGCACTCCCCTACCTCTCTCCATTCTCTGAGTATACTCTGGCTTAGTGCCATAGACTAGAGCACTCACACAGATCTCTGGGAACATGGCGCCCATACTATTAAGTGATCTCTCTACTGCACATGTGCAGGTCTCTGAGAATATGGCGCCTGCATCATTTTACAAGGATATCTGTGGATGACTCTGCAGAGAGGGAAGTATAGTAGGGTGCAGTGCAAGAGACAAGAACTCTATGCAGCATTAGACCAAGCCTGCATTGGATACGGCCCGACCCCCCGCTTTCATCACTCCAGGCGTCCGTAAGATGTCGGTCTGCCCCTGTGCACTGTTACAGAAGCTATGTGCTGCATTTAATGTTACAGTGCAGCACCCACATCCTGTCACTGAGTAGGAGCTGGCATTTTGATGTCACCACTCGTAGGGTGACATCTGGGAGCAGCCTGCACCCCCCGCACCTCCCTAGTGATGCCGCAGATGGTAGATGAAAGGGAGCCTAGTCAATGTTAATCTGGTGTGGGAGTGTTTGCCATCGGCCTGGATATCGTGACTCTAACGAGATGAAAAATGTCCACATGATTCGTTAGATTGACAGTTTATAATAAAACATTGGTTGTAATTTAATAAAATAATGGTAAGCGTTACATATATACTTGAACATTATTATTATTTTTATTATTATTAGACATAAAATGTACATGTTTCAATGTTTTTCCCCCTGTGATATCTATTTCTTGTATAGAGACGACCAGAGGCACTTTAAGAGAGGAGGTGGCCCACTTGTTTGCCCTCATCGGCCACTCCAGCAGTGCATTGTGCCAGAGTCTACTGTGCATGTGCAGGTCTCCGAGAACATAGCGCCCTTGCTGCGTTCCCGGGGACATCTCTACTGCACATGCGCAAATCAACGTAAAATGGTTGCAGTCACCATTTTCCTAGTGATATCTGCCGATCTGCAGCCAGCGCCAGGCAGACAGAGCAGTAATTATAATATAATAGGTGAAGGGTGTGCGGTGTGTGGCCCCCCTGGACCCAGGGGCCTGTGTGCACCATGGGTGTGGTATGGAAGGTAGATAGCATCTAGGTCGACAGTGTCTAGGTTGACCACTATTGGTCGACAGTACTAGGTTGACAGGGATGCTAGGTCAACAGGGTCTCTAGGACAACATGTTCCAGGTCAACAGGTCAAAAGGTCGACATGAGTTTTTATGGCTTTTTGGTGTCGTTTTCTTCGTAGAGTGACCGGGAACCCCAATTAGTGCACCGTGTCACTTCGCATGGCTCGCTTCGCTTGCCATGCTTCGGGCAAAGTTCCTCGCTGTGCTCGACACAGGTTACTATTCCCAATCATAGTCCGCGTTGATCGTTAAGTATGAAAAGGTTCAAACAAAGAAAAAAATTGTGAAAAACTCATGTCGACCTTTTGACCTGTCGACCTAGAACATGTCGACCTAGAGACCCTGTTGACTTAGAAACCCTGTCAACCTAGTTACTGTCGACCAACAGTGGTCGACCTAGATAGTGTCGACCTAGTTACTGTCGACCTAGAGACCGGATCCCGTGCACCATACACCTTGCACCCATTATTTTAATTTTGCCAGTGTAGAGGACAGAACTTACCAAACCTCTTCTATGGCACAGGCTGAAGATCTTAGACCCTCACTCAGAAGTTTTATTCCAGAGTCCTCCAGAGCATTCCTAGAGAGGGCCAGTGTGGTCAGAGAGCGGTTTGTAGTAATAACAGAGCGGAGATCATTACAGCAGGAGGAGGTCAGAGCACAGTCCAGAAACCTGACGAGAGATGAGAGATTCTGATTAAGACCGCACTCAGCATGACATTGTTACTGACAGAATGAAGTGTGAAAGTAGATACAATTATTAATGAATATATCAGATATATTATACTCTAGGGGGATTATTTACTAAGCATTGCATTTTAAAACTTGGCACTTCAGTTGTTGTTTATGCCTGAAATTTAAAAGGGCAATGATTTTACTAGCGAAACATGGCTAATAAAGTAATTGTCCTTTTAAATTTTAGCCGTAAATATAACACCCCCTGGGTTGGCAGGGTATGGCTAGTACCCCTTTTCCACCTATGAGCACGAGTCGCAGCTGGGAGCCTGACACGGGAGCTGCCCTGCTGCGACCCGTGCTCAGCCCCTTTCCCACCAGCAGTCACCAACCCGGCATATTGCCGGGTTGGTGACGCTTCTAGTGACGTGGCAGGTGCGGTGCTGGGAGATCACATGATCTCCCAGTGCCGCCCTTCCATACAATGTAAACGGGAGCCGTGTCGCATCGACACGGATCCCGTTTACACTACAACCCTACCCGGATAATTCCCGTGTCCTACCCAGGTAGCAGCTACCCGGGTAGGATTCACGGGTCGCTTGAACCGGGTTTTTTGCGGGGGGACCCTTTTCCACTTGCAAAAAACACGGGTGAATGTGTGCCCCCGTGCATTTACCTGTGTTTTTTGAGCTAGTGGAAAAGGGGTATAAGTGGTTGAGAGAGGAATCACAGTTGTGGTATGGCGGGTGTAGTAGGGTATGCTGGCGGCCGGGCTCCCGGCGACCAGCATATCGGCGCTGGAATCCCGACTGCCAGCATACTGACAGCTGGGCGAGCGCAAATGAGCCCCTTGCGGGCTCGCTGTGCTCGCCAAGCTGCGGGCATGGTGGAGCGCTACGCGCGCCACGCTATCTACTCTCCCTCCAGGGGAGCGTGGACCCTCAACAGGGAGAAAAGATGTCGGCATGCCAGTGGTTGGGATTCCGGCATCGGTATGCTGCTCGTCGGGAACCCAGTCGCTGGCAAACAGAAGACCACCCGGTATGGCTATGTGATGGACCTTTCCCCTGAAACATTGTTCCCCATACCTTGTCTTGTAGTACCTTGCTCAGAGTGGTAGGAGAGATTGATAAGAATCAGAAGTGAGTGATTAAATGACAGTACTTTTGTTTGAAATCACAGAAAGAAGAATTTGGCATGCCAGAAGAACAGGAATATACAATTCACTACAGTTCCCACCATGAAAGATCAGCCAGTGTACAAAAAAAACAAGTAATTTAAATCATGTATTAACAGTAATTGGAATCAAGATGAAGAACAATTGGAATCACAAATTAACATAAAATCATTGGCATGACGGAATAATATCCGACACTGTGCATTCCATTCTCTAATGTGATGACAAGCAGAATGATAGAAATGCACTCAGTAATCCTAAATAATAACTTTCTAGTTTTCCCTAGCCAAGGTAACAAATATCTTCACCGGCAAATATCGCTGGAGCTTAGGTTGAAGACTACTGTGCCACAGCGTGTTAATGGGAGAATGGGCACAATGGGGGAATCCTGGAATAGGCAAAATGTCAAAGATACTCAGTTCTTTTATTCAAAGAGGTTGTAGCTAGCGAAGGAATGGTAGGGTCCCCTAGCAACAGAAACTCACAATGAGGGGTTTTGGGGTAGAACACACTCAGTCTCAGTTACAGGGCTTGAAGTGTATTTGCATAAGTAACTTTCAGAACAAATATCTCCCTTGGATTTCACATAAAACTCAGTCTTTTAAGCACCCCTTGCGTGGGTTTTAACTTGCAAAATATGGCACTGCTAGACGCACCCTTTAAACACTGCTCAGTCTGTAACAAGGGTGGAGGAGGCTGAAGGGCACACTTTGCCTGTGGCTGGGCTGTCAATTTCTTACAGTACTCACTCTGACCCAGGCAACGGAGGTATAAGCTGGATGCACCTGCTAAAAATGGCTACTCAATGTCTCAAGATGGCTGCAATGTCCGCGCTTCTCAACAGGCCTGGCGGTGTCCAGTACCCGGTTGCGGCATGTCAATACCTGCTCTTCAGCACTTAGCATCTAAGACAACACCCCACTGTTCTCCTTCAGCAGCGCTGCTCTCACCCTGAAACCATGGGTTACACTTAACTCTTCCTATGCCAGCACCTCTTCTGCTGCTGCGGAGCTGCAAGCAAGACTTTCTTAAAGGGGCATACACACCATTTTCCAGGGTGCCACACAAACACGGTCAAAAGTGCAGGTTTTTTTCTACAGCTGGCACAGGGAATATATATTTACCAGCAGCAGTAGCACTACAGGATACTGCAATCACTGCACTACAGAAATTCTATCTTACCCCTTCTGATAATGAGCACCACTATGGAGGTAGCTGTGAATAAAGCCAAATGCCAATCTCAGAGAGTGATTTCACCTCTTGTTTGGTTAAATACAATGCTGCTCCGGAGTTGGATAAGGGGGGACTGATGGAGACCCCGCTGGCTGTGTGGGGTAGGTGTCAGTGGTCTGAAGGGATAAAACACTGCACCCCGGCTGCCTCTATTACTGCTGCCCGCAGACACTAAGGTGTGACTGCACGCTCAGAGGGGCTCTCAACTGCCCTGGCACCGCACCCCGCCATCGTCAGCTCAGTCTCTCCACAAGAGGAAGAGAGTTGCGGTCGGGGCTACTGCAGATCCTGGGAAGGAAAGCTGATCTGGTGGAGAGCGTGCCTGAGGGGGGAAACTGGTCTATGAGAGGGGTTTCCCATGAGAGGTTCCTGCATCATAATCTGTCCCTGCAGCAGAGTTCTGTAGCCCCCCTCCCCCCTTATTGTGGCCCCATCTGAATCTGCCCGGCCACTTCTCATGCTAGTTGCCTGACATAGCAGTGTGTGTAGCAGCCGCATCCTTCACGGCTATCAGGTATATGCTGACACAGCACACAGGTGGCCCTATTTCTGCTGAATTGTACCAGCTTGGTGGGCAGATGGCATCCTGCCCCCTGGCCCAGCCCTCCACTGGCAGTGAGACGGCTGTGGAAAGAGAAATGGAGGGGGTAGTGAGAGTGATATCAAGTAGGCAGTAAAAGAACTATGGAGGAGCAGTAAGAGAGATATGGAGGTGCAGTGAGTGATACTGTGGGGACATTGAAGAATATTGTATATGGAGGAGGAAATGAGGGAGATATGGAGAGCCAGTGAGATAATATGGAAAGAGCAATGAGAGAGGGGGTGGCATCATGGTGAGCTTTTGACCTGAGTGAAAGAAATCCTTGCTATGCCCCCTTGGTAGCCACAGACAAATCTAGTTGCAGTGAATTAGAGCTTGCTGGGAGCCTTTATGAGTGTTATAGCATATATAGGGCCTCAGAGGCGGACGCAGCAGCGACCTCTTTAGCATCTGTTGTGTCTGCGACTTTCTGCCAAGGACTGAGGAATCCAATTTGAGCATCTGTACGTGCTGTAATAACTATGTGTATGCTTTATTGACCACCATCGGTCACACCATCGAAACTTGCTGCAGCCCTATGGCAGGGGCAGTGACTCCATCTGGCTACGGCCTCCTACATCTGTATCTGTGTGTGCAGCCGCTTTCACTGACACACCTGCGACTCTCCCAAAGTAAGCCCATGAAATGGACCATGTCTGTGTGTGCGTCATGAATGCCCCTGAAATTTCCCACATTTCTGATACCATCAATGGCAACTGCTCCTTTGTGGAACACATGGGACACATGCACCGTAGTGCTCTACCCAACATTGGCTTTGTGTCCTCCTCAGTATCAGGACTGGTGCATTATGGGTCACGGTATAATATACAGCACTTTGCTAGTTACTGGGCTTGCTGTGAAATCTTTTGTTTTTCACCTTATTTTATAGCTCAATCGACTTACAGCAATTCGTCCATCTGACAGTCTTTAAACAAACCAGATAAACTGGTTTCACTCTCATCTATGTCGTCTTCTGTATCTGGGAATCCACAGGTCTTGAAACTACAGAAAAGTCGATAAAACACAAGCAATATTTACTGTAACAATGTAATTAAATCATTTATTAGCATTTACTTATACAAAACCATAAAACCATAAAGCACATGCCAACATATATATATATTACATTTTAAAGGTAATAAACTATACATATATTGATTCTGTGGAGGGTGAAGTTATACAGTAAAGGGAAGGGCAGTGACATAGCTATGGAGGAGGCAAAGAGGGAGCTATGGAGAGGGTAGGGACAGAGATATGGAGGGGGATGGGATAGAGATAAGAAGGGGGCAGGGAGAGATATATGGATGGGGCAGGGAGAGAGACATGGAGGGGGCAGTGACATAGCTATGGAGGAGGCAAAGAGGGAGCTATGGAGAGGGTAAGGACAGAGATATGGAGGGGGCAGTGACATAGCTATGGAGGAGGCAAAGAGGGAGCTATGGAGAGGGTAAGGACAGAGATATGGAGGGGGATGGGATAGAGATAAGAAGGGGGCAGGGAGAGATATATGGATGGGGCAGGGAGAGAGATATGAAGGGGCAGTGAGAGAGTTGTGGATGGGGCTGGGAGAGAGATATGGAGGGGGCAGTGAGAGAGATATGGAGGGGGCAGTGAGAGAGATATGGAGGGGTCAGGGAGAGAGAAATGGAGAGGGCAGGGATAGAGATAAGGAGGGGTCAGGGAGAGATAAATGGAGAGGGCAGGGAGAGATATGTGGATGGGGCTGGGAAAGAGATATGGAGGGGCAGTGAGAGAGATATGGAAGGGGCAGTGAGAGAGATATGGAGGGGGCAGGGAGAGAGATATGGATGGGACAAGGAGAGATAAATGGAGAGGGCAGGGAGAGAGATGTGGATGGGACAGGGAGAGATAAATGGAGAGGGCAGGGAGAGAGATGTGGATGGGACTGGGAGAGAGATATGGAGGGGGCAGTGAGAGAGATATGGAGGGGGCTGGAAGAGAGATATTGAGGGGTCAAGGAGAAAGATATGGTGGAGGCAGTGAGAGAGATATGAAGGGGCAGTGAGAGATATGGAGGGGGCAGGGAGAGAGATCTGCAGGGGGCTGGGATAGAGATCTGGAGGGGGCTGGGAGAGAGATCTGGAGGGGGCTGGGAAAGAGATCTGGAGGGGGCTGGGAGACAGATATGGAGGGGTAAGGAAGAGAGAAATTGAGGGGGCAGGGAGAGAGATATGGAGGGTGCTGGGAGAGAGATATGAAGGGGGCAGTGAGAGAGATATGGAGGGTCAGGGAGAGAGATAAGGAGGAGGCAGGGAGAGAGATATGGAGGGCACTGGGAGAGAGATCTGGAGGGGGCTGGGAGAGATATGGAGGGGTAAGGGAGAGAGAAATGGAGGGGGCAGGGAGAGAGATATGGAGGGGGCTGGGAGAGAGATATGGAGGGGGCTGGGAAAGAGATCTGGAGGGGGCTGGGAGACAGATATGGAGGGGTAAGGGAGAGAGAAATTGAGGGGGCAGGGAGAGAGATATGGAGGGTGCTGGGAGAGAGATATGAAGGGGCAGTGAGAGAGATATGAAGGGTCAGGGAGAGAGATAAGGAGGAGGCAGGGAGAGAGATATGGAGGGTACTGGGAGAGAGATCTGGAGAGGGCTGGGAGAGAGATATGGAGGGGTAAGGGAGAGAGAAATGGAGGGGGCAGGGAGAGAGAAATGGAGGGGGCAGGGAGAGAGATATGGAGGGGGCTGGGAGAGAGATAAGGAGGGGGCTGGGAGAGATATGGAGGGGGCTGGGAGAGAGATATGGAGGGGACAGGGAAAGAGATATGGAAGGGACAGTGAGAGAGATATGGAGGGGGCTGGAAGAGAGATATGGAGGGGTCAAGGAGAAAGATATGGTGGAGGCAGTGAGAGAGATATGAAGGGGCAGTGAGAGATATGGAGGGGGCAGGGAGAGAGATCTGCAGGGGGCTGGGATAGAGATCTGGAGGGGGCTGGGAGAGAGATCTGGAGGGGGCTGGGAAAGAGATCTGGAGGGGGCTGGGAGACAGATATGGAGGGGTAAGGAAGAGAGAAATTGAGGGGGCAGGGAGAGAGATATGGAGGGTGCTGGGAGAGAGATATGAAGGGGGCAGTGAGAGAGATATGGAGGGTCAGGGAGAGAGATAAGGAGGAGGCAGGGAGAGAGATATGGAGGGCACTGGGAGAGAGATCTGGAGGGGGCTGGGAGAGAGATATGGAGGGGTAAGGGAGAGAGAAATGGAGGGGGCAGGGAGAGAGATATGGAGGGGGCTGGGAGAGAGATATGGAGGGGGCTGGGAAAGAGATCTGGAGGGGGCTGGGAGACAGATATGGAGGGGTAAGGGAGAGAGAAATTGAGGGGGCAGGGAGAGAGATATGGAGGGTGCTGGGAGAGAGATATGAAGGGGCAGTGAGAGAGATATGGAGGGTCAGGGAGAGAGATAAGGAGGAGGCAGGGAGAGAGATATGGAGGGTACTGGGAGAGAGATCTGGAGGGGGCTGGGAGAGAGATATGGAGGGGTAAGGGAGAGAGAAATGGAGGGGGCAGGGAGAGAGAAATGGAGGGGGCAGGGAGAGAGATATGGAGGGGGCTGGGAGAGAGATAAGGAGGGGGCTGGGAGAGAGATATGGAGGGGGCTGGGAGAGAGATATGGAGGGGACAGGGAAAGAGATATGGAAGGGACAGTGAGAGAGATATGGAGGGGGCTGGAAGAGAGATATGGAGGGGTCAAGGAGAAAGATATGGTGGGGGCAGTGAGAGAGATATGAAGGGGCAGTGAGAGATATGGAGGGGGCAGGGAGAGAGATATGGAGGGCGCTGGGATAGAGATCTGGAGGGGGCTGGGAGAGAGATCTGGAGGGGGATGGGAAAGAGATCTGGAGGGGGCTGGGAGACAGATTTGGAGGGGTAAGGGAGAGAGAAATTGAGGGGGCAGGGAGAGAGATATGGAGGGTGCTGGGAGAGAGATATGAAGGGGGCAGTGAGAGAGATATGGAGGGTCAGGGAGAGAGATAAGGAGGAGGCAGGTAGAGAGATATGGAGGGCACTGGGAGAGAGATCTGGAGGGGGCTGGGAGGGAGATATGGAGGGGTAAGGGAGAGAGACATGGAGGGGGCAGGGAGAGAGATATGGAGGGGGCTGGGAGAGAGATATGGAGGGGACTGGGAGAGAGATATGGAGGGGGCTGGGAGAGAGATATGGAGGGGACAGGGAGAGAGATATGGAGGCGACAGGGAGAGAGAAATAGAGGGGGCAGTGAGAGAGATATGGAGGTGGCAGTGAGAGACATATGGAGGGGCTGGGAGAGAGATAAGAAGGGGGCAGGGAGAAAGACATGGAGGGGGCTAGGAGAGAGATAAGGAGGGTGCAGGGAGAGATATATGGATGGGGCAGGGAGAGAGATATGGAGGGGCAGGGATAGAGATATGGAGGTGGCTGGCAGAGAGATAAGAAGGGGGCAGGGAGAGAGATATGGAGGGGACAGAGAGAGAGTTATGGAGAGGGCAGGGAGAGAGATATGGATGGGATAGGGAGAGAGATATGGATGGGACAGGGAGAGAGATATGGAGGCGGCAGTGAGAGAGATATGTAGGGGACAGGGAGAGAGTTATGGAGGGGGCAGGGAGAGAGATATGGATGGGACAGGGAGAGAGATATGTAGGGGGCAGTGAGAGAGATATGGAGGGGACAGGGAGAGAGTTATGGAGGGGACAGGGAGAGAGTTATGGAGGGGGCAGTGAGAGAGATATGGAGGGGACAGGGAGAGAGATATGGAGGGGTCAGTGAGAGAGATATAGAGGGCGCAGGAAGAGAGATATGGAAGGGACAGGGCGAGAGTTATAGCAGGGGCAGTGAGAGAGATATGGATGTGGCAGGGAAAGAGATATTGAGGGGGCAGGGAGAGAGATATGGAGGGTGCAGGGAGAGAGATATGGAGGGGGCCGGGAAATTGATATGTAGGGGGCAGGGTAAAAGATATGGAGGGGGCAGGGAGAGAGAAATGGAGTGGCAGAGAGAAAGATATGGATGGGCTGGATTCGAGATATGGAGGGGGCAGGGAGAGATATATGGATGGGGCAGGAAGAGAGGTAAGAAGGGCGCATGAAGAAAGATAAGGATGGGGCAGGGAGAGAGATATGGAGAGGACAGGGAGAGAGAAATGGAGGGGCAGGGAGAGAGATATGGAGAGGACAGGGAGAGAAATATGGAAGGTGCAGGGAGAAAGATATGGAGGGGACATGGAGAGAGAAATGGAGAGGGCAGGGAGAAAGATATGGAGCGGGCATGGAGAGAGAAATGGAGGGGGCATGGAGAGAGATATGGTGGAGGCAGGCAGGGAGAAATGGAGGGGGCAGGCAGAGAGAAATGGAGGGGGCAGGGAGAAAGATATGGAGCGGGCATGGAGAGAGAAATGGAGGGGGCAGGGAGAGAGATATGGAGTGGGCATGGAGAGAGAAATGGAGGGGGCAGGGAGATAAATATGGAGCGGGCATGGAGAGAGAAATGGAGGGGGCAGGGAGAGAGATATGGAGAGGGCATGGAGACAGAAATGGAGGGGGCAGGGAGAGATATGGAGCGGGCATGGAGAGAGAAATGGAGGGGGCAGGGAGAGAGAAATGGAGGGGGCAGGGAGAGAGAAATGGAGGGGGCAGAGAGAAAGATATGGTGCGGGCATGGATAGAGAAATGGAGGGGGCAGGGAGGGAGATATGGAACGGGCATGGAGAGAGAAATGGAGTGGGCAGGGAGAAAGATATGGAGAGGGCAGGGAGAGCGATATGGAGTGGGCAAGGAGAAAGATATGGAGGGGGCAGGGAGAGAGATATGGAGCGGGCAGGGAGAGAGAAAGGGAGGGGTCAGGGAGAAAGATATGGAGGGTGCAGGGAGAAAGATATGAAGGGGGCAGGGAGAGAGAAATGGAGGGGCAGGGAGAAAGATATGGAGGGGGCAGGGAGAGAAATATGGAGCGGGCATGGAGAGAGAAATGGAGGCGGCAAGGAGAGAGAAATGGCGGGGCAGCCACATCTGGAGAAATTTGTCTCCCTCAGCAGTGCTGGAAAAGGGGACATGCCGGCCTCTCCAACAAGCCTATGCTCTGGTAATTAGTATCTGCTCCACCACCCTGCCTTGTGGCGCCCCTGCTAACAAGCACAAGGTGAATTTTGTGGCAGGTTGTTACCCTGTATAATGGATTTGAAAAATCTAATTTATTGGAAAGTTTGGAGGATTTTTACTATAGGCTCATAAGTTAAGCAGGAGAGTGACTATTATAACACTGCTCAAATTAAATCTAGGTCCAGTTGGCCAGAGAGGAAATGTAAACAAAACGATACTTTCGAGTTTCAGTAATTCTTTCAATCATCTCTTTCTTTTTATTCTAACATCTTTCCAATATTTCAATGATTTTTCTAGGTATCTCCAGAACAATTCCGCTTGTCCCCTTGACCACTCATATATAAAGTACAGCAACTTAAATATTATCTTCCACTTATTAAATTATATTTGCTTCAAATCTTTAAATTACTCTCTGAACAGGAAACATTGTTTTTAATTATATGTTAAATACGTACCAAAGTTGTGAACACTTAGAAAGTGCTTTAGATAGAACCATCCGAGCCTTTGGTCCTATTGTATAGAGCTCCAAATAAACCGAATGTCCTATTGTACTTCTCTCCAAGCAGTAGGCTACAGCCCAGCAACTAAAATTCTCCTGGTCCTTTTTTATAACATTAAGGAATCCTTTAATTTCCACAAATGGAAAGTGAGACATCATACTCTTGACGAAGTCCTCATCCTGTGTCTCATATAGGCAGCACAGTATCTCATTATGATATCTGGTACATGTATCTTCAGCCATTCCTCCAAGTCTGTTTTATCGCTGAAGGAAATTGGACAACCAATGGTTCTCTGCATCTCCTGAATTTTTTTTTCATTTGAAAGTCCAAATAAGAATCTTACAGTTACTGTTAGATGTGGCTGATCTTCTGATGCCTCCAGTAAGTCTTTCACTTTCCTAATTTCAAAGTCAACAATTGTATTCACTGATTTCTTATCCAGGACATAGTAGAGAGCAGCAAAGAACTCCTGCACACTCAGATGGATGAAGCTGTAGCAGGTGTAGGTCCCAACTTCCCTTTGGAAGATGTTCTCACTCAAAAACACAGACTCCAGCTCTGACACAGAGAGTCCATGTCTTACAAGATCTGATTCTTCAAATAGAGTTCTCTGGTCCCAAACTCCTTCGATGGCCAACGCACACAACTTCTGTATACATGTGTTTGTAGACTGGGCTGAGTTCCTTCTGTGGAAATCTATTAACGTCTTTAGGTACAACAGGTAAATTGATGTGGAAGTCTTACATTCAATTATCAACGATCCCTCTTTCAGTAGCTGTTTCATTACAGTACATAGAATCCAGCAAGTTAGAGGGACAACACACAGAGTAAGCAGAGTATCATTGTCCTTAACTGTACTAAAAGCCAGGTATGCTTGCTCTTTTCTTTCAAAGAAATTATAGAAATATTCTTCACGATAAAGCCCTGTAAACCCCAGAATTTCCACATATTGAGGATATTCAAGAAGGTTCTTCAATTTCATCCATGAGAATGGTCTTGTGGTAATGATTAATGAACAGTCCCAGAGCAGCTTTTTCCTAAACAAACTGTTTAGAAGGATTTCTTTGGAGATCTCCTGAAATGGGTCATCACAAACCTCCATGTCATTCGTTGATGACCATTTTAATTCATCAAACCCATCAACAATAAAGAGTATTCCTTCAGAGTTAAGGAAGATTGATTGCAACAAGTCTGATGGACATTTGAGACCACAAAAGCTGGATAGATATCCAGCAAGACTTATTTTACCAGTGATAGTGCTGACTTCTCTACAGTTTATGTAGAACGCAAACTGAAACTTGTTCTTATACAGATCCCCGGAGGCCCAGTCCAGCATGATCTTCTGGCATGTCATAGTCTTTCCTATCCCAGCAGGTCCCTGTAACACCACAATATTAGAAACAACTCCATCTTCTTCAGGATCAAAGAGAATTTGTATAGTGGTTGGGGAATATTTATCTGAAGCTCTGTTTGCCATCATCTGTAAATGCCTCTGGCCTGAGGCTGTTATTTCATGTTGTCTCTCTTCTTCATCCCGATGAATCTTAATATATAAAAGAGTGGTGAATCTTTTCTTCAGTTTGGTTGATTCCCCCAACCTTGCGTTGTAATCTTCAATTAGATGGTATCTATTTTGAATATGACGCATACATTTTAATCTGCAGCCTGAAAAGGATTTAAAAGTATATATTATTATTAAAATGTAAATACTTTGACAACCCAAGGCTCCATACAGCTGACACAGTGAGGCTTTGGGTGACCGTATTTGAAAACAAATCTAATACATTAACCTAAGAAAGGGTCTCAACATACACAAAAATATTTTCGAACAATTAGAAATAAATACTAGCTAAAGACAGCGGGCCTAATTCAGACCTGATCGCATGTTAACTTTTTTTGCAGCGCTGCGATCAGGTCAGAACTGCGCATGCATATGCACCACAATGCGCAGGTGCGTCACACAGGTACAAAGCGGATTGTTGCTGTGCGATGGGTTTTACGAAGAATCCATTCGCACAACCGATCGCAAGGAGATTGACAGGAAGAAGGCAATTTTGGGTGTCAACTGACCATTTCCTGGGAGTGGCTGGGGAAACGCAGGCATGTCCAAGCGTTCGCAGGGCGGGTGTCTGATGTTAATTCCGGTCCCGGACAGGCTGAAGTGATCTCAGTGGCTGAGTAAGTCCTGGGCAACTCAGAAACTGCACAAAGATTTTTTGTACTGCTCGGTTGCACATGCGTTCACTTGCACAGCTAAAATACACTCCCCTGTAGGCATCGACTATCTGACCGTAGGACTGCAAAAACTGCTAGCGAGCGATCAGGTCTGAACTAGTCCCAGTGTATGACGGAGGGTCAGTAATAGCCAGGCTCTGTCTCCTGGCTGCAGTTGGAGCGTGTCAAAGGCAGCAGTACCAGACTCGAGTGGGCAATTTTGTATGGGGACCATTGTATAAGTGGGCATTGGTTTGTACAGTGCATCCGGAAAGTATTCACAGCGCTTCCCTTTTTCCACAGGAAGAGCCCTGGTGGTTCCAAACTTCTTCCATTTACGGATGATGGAGGCCACTGTGCTCATTGGGACCGTCAAAGCAGCAGATATTTTTCTGTACCCTTCCCCAGATTTGTGCCTGGAGACAATCCCGTATCGGAAGGTCTACAGACAATTCCTTTGACTTCATGCTTGGTTTGTGCTCAGACATACACTGTCAAGTGAGGGACCTTATATAGACAGGTTTGTGCCTTTTCAAATCATGCCCAATCAACTGAGTTTACCCCCGGTGGACTCTAATTAAGCTGTAGGAACATCTCAAGGATGGTCAGTGGAAACAGGATGCACCTGAGCTCAATTTTGAGCTTCATGGCAAAGGCTGTGAATACTTATGTACATGTGATTTCTTATTATTGTATTTTTAATACATTTGCAAAAATCTCAAAAAAACTTTTTTCACGTTTCATCCCAATTAAGGAGCGCATAGTGCATTTAGTATTTATTCTAAGGCTGTAACATAACAAAATGTGGAAAAAGTGAAGCGCTGTGAATACTTTCCAGATGCACTATATGTACTTGGAACTGGGCTAGGAAAAACAGTATGCTGGACTGAGAGATCACTAATTTGAAGATACTGTGTTTTGGATCATAACCCGTTACTCAGGAGTAGCAGTTCGTTATGGATCCTTCTCTGGGACAATGATTCCTGACCAATATTTCAGGACACAAGTCTGTGCCATGATGCTGTACTTGTCACAACTGAGGGCTGGAGCTGAGAGGAGGAAGGGGCAGAGGTATAGTGAAACCTGGGTGGTAATATGGGACTCTTGGACATGCAGAATCCCAGCTCGAAGGCATGACCACGACAACAGAAGTAAAGTTTAAAAGTTTATTTCAAGCACTGTTCAGGTGGTACATCAACAGCAACATGAGATATGATAAAAGGATTTGCAATACACAGTTCCTGTGGATACAACAGAGATGCAGATGGTACTGGGTGTGGCACAATAGGTATACGTCTATATAGACTTGGGAGTTGGAATGTCCTTGATATACACCCAGTTGCAGAGTGGTGCAAAGAGAACAGGAACTGACCAGCAGATGGTTCCCTAGAAGCTGGTAGTATTGTAGGGAAGATGAGTTAGTTGCTGGGTAAGCTGGACGGAACCGGACTGAATGATGATGTGAACAGAGTGTTAGATGTAGATGGTGAACAACTTGATACACAGAAGATGCTAGAGATCGTTGGATCTGAGAAGATGGTGACAGAACACAGATGATGGCTGGTGTTCGATGATGAAGCACCGATGATTGTTGGGATTCGATGACGGAGCACCGATGATTACTGGTAGTCGATGGAGGAGCACCGATGATATTGGAAGCACACTGCTGGAAGCCGGTGTTTGGGCACTGCCAATTGCAGCTGACAGCGTAAGGACGCTGTGGAGTCAGGCTGCACTGCTAGATGTTGAACTGGTGCGGGTCTCTGGTGGAGTTAGAAGCAGGATCTGGAATACCTGGAATAGCAAACAACCACAAGCAAGGAGACTGGTAACACTGGGTTGACAACCAAAGCACTGACAACTTCCTGGTTCAGGAACGGAACCTTTATACCTGCAGCAGTGCAGGGATTGGATGGTCAATCAGGCAGAGTTCAGCAGTGCTATGGATTGGTGAGATAGTGTCATGTGACTAGAACCAACATGGCTGCGCCAATACTAGCATTTTGGAGGGAAATCTAGCTTGTTGCACCATGTGAGGAATTATAGCAATGGCGGCGGCGGCATCGCAGGACAGTGGATGCCAACTTGCACACTTGATTCACAGAGCTGGTGCAAGAGGCCGTAGTGGGCGAGAACCGCCATGCAGACTTGTCTGGACATTAATAGTGCTCAGTATCTGTGCTCATTATATTATCATTGCTGCATTGTGGTGACCACTGACCAGTATATGGTAGTACAGTACAGTAGTTCAGTGCTGTTCTCGCTGCCGAGTGTCACTCAGTTCTATTATCCTGAACAGTGCACAATGTATCTGTGCTCATTATTATCATTGCTGCATTCTGTTGACCACTGACCAGTATATGGTAGTACAGTACAGTAGTCCAGTGCTGTTCTCGCTGCCCAGTGTCACTCAGTTCTATTAGCCTGAACAGTGCACAGTGTATCTGTGCTCATTATTATCAGTGCTGCATTGTGGTGACTAAAAGTCCAGTATCTTGTGCTGCATCTTGCTTCTGTAGGGTGCCTTGGTAGTGTCCTGTCACTGTGCATAGGTCATCATCATTCCAGTCACAGTGGCATCTGGTATCTATCTAGTGGTATCTAATTCCAGACATTACTGCCGTCTATTTCCAGATATATTACTGGCATATAATCCCACACTTTAAAAAATGGAGAACAAAAATGTGGAGGGTAAAATAGGGAAAGGTCAAGATCCACTTCCCCCGAGTGCTGAAGCTGCTGCCACTAGTCATGGCCGAGACAATTAAATGCCATCAACGTCGTCTGCCAAGGCCGATGCCCAGTGTCATAGTAGAGAGCATGTAAAATCCAAAAAACAAAAGTTCAGTAAAATGACCCAAAAATCTAAATTAAAAGTGTCTGAGGAGAAGCGTAAACTTGCCAATATGCCATTTACGACACGTAGTGGCAAGGAACTGCTAAGGCTCTCTCCTATGTTCGTCATGACTAGTGGGTCAGCTTCACAGGAGGTAGGAAGCACTCATCCTCCCGCTAGAAAAATGAAAAGCGTTAAGCTGGCAAAAGCACAGCAAAGAACTGTGCGTTCTTCTAAATCACAAATCCCCAAGGTGAGTCCAATTGTGTCGGTTGCGATGCCTGACCTTCCCAACACTATACGGGAAGAGGTGGCTCCTTCCACCATTTGCACGCCCCCTGCAAGTTCTGGAAGGAGCACCCACAGTACAGTTCCTGATATTCAAATTGAAGGTGTCACTGTGGAAGTACACCAGGATGAGGATATGGGTGTTGCTGGCGCTGAGGAGGAAATTGACAAGGAGGATTCTGATGGAGAGGTGGTTTGTTTAAGTCAGGCATCTGCGGAGACACCTGTTGTCCATGGGATGAATAAGGCCATTGACATGACTGGTCAAAATACAAAAAAAACCCCACTTCTTCGGTGTGGAATTATTTCAACAGAAATGCGGACAACTGGTGTCAAGCCGTGTGTTGCCTTTGTCAAGCTGTAATAAGTAGAGGCAAGGACGTTAACCACCTAGGAACAGCCTCCCTTATATGTCACCTGGAGCGCATTCATCAGAAGTCATTGACAAGTTCAAAAACTTTGGGTGACAGCGGAAGCAGTTCACTGACAGTGACAACTAAATCCCTTCTTCCTCTTCTACCCAAGCTCCTGCAAACCACACCACCAACTCCCTCAGTGTCAATTTCCTCCTTAGACAGGAACGCCTATAGTCCTGTCGGCCATGTCACTGGTAAGTCTGACGAGTCCTCTCCTAAGTGGGATTCCTCTGATGCATCCTTGAGTGTAACGCCTACTGCTGCTGGCGCTGCTGTTGTTGCTGCTGGGAGTCGATCGTCATCCCAGAGGGGAAGTCGGAAGACCACTTGTACTACTTCCAGTAAGCAATTGACTGTCCAACAGTCCTTTGCGAGGAAGATTAAATATTACAGCAGTCATCCTGTTGCAAAGCGGATAACTCAGGTCTTGACTACTTTGTTGGTGTTAGACGTGCATCCGGTATCAGCCGTTAGTTCACAGGGACTTAGAGAATTTCTTGAGGTAGTGTGTCCCCGGTACGAAATACCATCTAGATTCCACTTCTCTAGGCAGGCGATACCGAGAATGTACACAGACGTCAGAAAAAGAGTCACCAGTGTCCTAAAAATGCAGTTGTATCCAATGTCCACTTAACCACGGACATGTGGACAAGTGGAGCAGGGCAGACTAAGGACTATATGACTGTGACAGCCCACTGGGTAGATGTATTGCCTCCCGCAGCAACAACAGCAGCAGCGGCAGCACCAGTAGCAGCATCTCGCAAATGCCAACTCGTTCCTAGGCAGGCTACACTTTGTATTACCGCTTTCCATAAGAGGCACACAGCTGACAACCTGTTACGGAAACTGAGGAACATCATCGCAGATTGGCTTACCCCAATTGGACTCTCCTGGGGATTTGTGACATCGGACAATGCCACCAATATTGTGCGTGCATTACATGTGGGCAAATTCCAGCATGTTCCATGTTTTGCACATAAAATTAATTTGGTGGTGCAGAATTTTTTTTAAAACGACAGGGGTGTGCAAGAGATGCTGTCGGTGGCCCGAAGAATTGCGGGCCACTTTCGGTATTCAGCCACTGCATGCCAAGACTGGAGCACCAGCAAACACTCCTGAACCTGCCCCGCCATCAGTTGAAGCAAGAGGTGGTAACGAGGTGGAATTCAACCCTCTATATGCTTCAGAGGATGGAGGAGCAGCAAAAGGCCATTCAAGCCTATACATCTGCCTACGATATAGGCAAAGGAGGGGGATTGCACCTGACTCAAGTGCAGTGGAGAATGATTTCGACGTTGTGCAAGGCTCTGCAACCCTTTGACCTTGCCACACGTGAAGTCAGTTCAGACACTGCCAGCCTAAGTCAGGTCATTCCCCTAATCAGGCTTTTGCAGAAGCAGCTGGAGAGATTGAAGGAGGAGCTAAAATGGAGCGATTCCGCTAAGCATGTGTGACTTGTGGATGGAGCCCTTTATTCACTTAACCAGGATTCATGGGTGGTCAATCTATTGAAATCAGAGTACTACATTTTGGCCACCATGCTCGATCCTAGGTTTAAAGCCTACATTGTATCTCTCTTTCATGCAAACACAAGTCTGCAGATGTTCAAAGACCAGCTGGTGAGACAATTGTCAAGTCAAGCAGAACGTGACCCGCCAACAGCTCCTCCTTCATTTTCTACCGCCACTGGAGCTGCCAGGAAAAGGATCAAATTTCCAAATCCACACGCTGGCGGTGATGCAGGGCAGTCAGGAGCGATAGCTGACATCTGGTCCGGACAAAAGGACCTGCCAACGATTACTGACATATAGCTACTGTCACTGCATATGATTCTGTCACCATTGAAAGAATGGTAAAGGATTATGTGAGTGACAGCATCCAAGTAGGCATGTCAGACAGTCCGTACGTATACTGGCAGGAAAAAGAGGCAATTTGGAGGCCCTTGCACAAACTGGCTTTATTTTACCTAAGTTACCCCCACCCTCCCCCCTCCAGTGTGTACTCCAAAAGAGTGTTTAGTGCAGCCGGTCCCCTTGTCAGCAATCAGCGTACGAGGTTACTTCCAGAAAATATGGAGAAGATGATGTTCATCAACATGAATTATAATCAATTCCTCCGTGGAGACATTCACCAGCAATTGCCTCCAGAAAGTACACAGGGACCTGTGATGGTGGATTCCAGTGGGGACGAATTAATACTCTGTGAGGAGGAGGATGTACACAGTGAAAGGGGTGAGGAATCGGATGATGATGAGGAGATGGACATCTTGCCTCTGTAGAGCCAGTTTGTGCAAGGAGAGACTGCTTATTTTTTGGTGGGGGTCCAAACCAACCAGTTATTTCAGCCACAGTCGTGTGGCAGACCCTGTCGCTGAAATGATGGGTTTGTTAAAGTGTGCATGTCCTGTTTATACAACATAAGTGTGGGTGGGAGGGCCCAAGGACAATTCCATCTTGCACCTCTTTTTTATTTTATTTATCTTTGCATCTTGTGATGTTTAGGGCCATTTTTTTTAAGTGCCATCCTGTTTGACACTGCAGTGCCACTCCTAGATGGGCCAGGTGTTTGTGTCGGCCACTTGGGTCGCTTAGCTTAGTCATCCAGCGACCTCGGTGCAAATTTTATGACTAAAAATAATATTGTGAGGTGTGAGGTGTTCAGAATAGACTGGAAATGAGTGGAAATTATGGTTATTGAGGTTAATAATACTATGGGATCAAAATTACCCCAAAATTCTATGATTTAAGCTGTTTTTGAGGGGTTTTTGAAAAAAAAAAAAAAAAACCCGAATCCAAAACACACCTGAATCCGACAAAAATTTTTCAGGGAGGTTTTGCCAAAACACATCCGAATCCAAAACACGGCCGCGGAAACCGAATCCAAAACCAAAACACAAAACCCGAAAAATGTCCGGTGCACATCACTAATTATACTGCACAGGGCAATGGTGTATTTTTGTACAGTGCATTGCTGTTATTATTCTGGTACATTATCATGCATGCACTAGCAGTATAATTTAATATATATATTATTTATCAAGGGGCCCAGACCAAGCACTAATGGTCAGACAAACCTGTAAGAATGGGCCCCTACCAATGCATTTCCCCGGTGGGCCCTTCATGCCCCAGTCCGACACTGGTCCGACACTGGGCCCCGGCATTTGGGGAAAGGGGATCCATGTGTACAGTGCAGTGTACCGGGTTGTTTGCATTTTTTTTAACCCCTGGATGCCAAACTACACTGTAAATAGGTGAGTATATATATATATATATATATATATATATATATTATTTTTTTTTTTACAGGAACCCTAATGGATTCTACTGGACAAGTGGACATGAATGGCAGCGTGGGATGTAGGTAAGTATATGTAAGTGTGAGTGTGCAAGTGTGATTTATTAAAGTTATACAGTCACGGTGTGTGTGTCTTTATTTAAATATTTCTTTTGTTGTGGAACTACAGGTATCAGTGAGCCTTTTAATGCCCCACATGCTGGCACTTGTGGTTCTCCAAGTACCAGCGTGTGGGGGAGGTTTGCTGGGACTTGTAGTTCCACAGTAAAAGACAATCTATGAAGTTGCTACTCACAGCCCAGTGGTGCCTGGAGGGGGGTGCTTTATTGGGTTGGTCTCCACTCCCCCAGGGAACCCTGGCCAGGGGTGACTAGTTGGACGGGGGTGATGCTGTGGCCCCAGGGACTTGTATAAATGTGTTTCCCTCGGCTGTGGCATTACCTCCCTGGCTAGTGGATGCTGGTTCCAAAAATACGTGGGGACCCCTACTTCTTTTTTACCCCCGTATTTTTGTAACCAGAACTGGTTCAAGAGCCTGGTGCTGGTTGTTAAACTACGTGGAACCCCCTGTACAATTTTTCCCTGTATTTTAGCAACCTGGACCAGCTCAAAGAGCCCCAGGGCTGGTTATGCTTTTGGGGGGGACCTGCATGTCAGGATTTTTTTTACTTTTTAACGCTTTCTTTACTTTTACATACAGAAGCGTGCACGGATCTCACTGATCTGTGCATGTTTCTGTCAATCTTGCCAGCCAGAAGCTGGTCTATTTGTTGGCGAGATTTTGGTAATGTATTAGGTGTGAGTTGTAAACTCGCATCCTATTACATTGCCTGAGTTGTATGTTTGCTACGACAAAACATCTGGATGTGAGTTTTGTCATTGCGAGTTTTGGGACTACAGGAAACATGCGAGTTTGCATGTCTCCGCACCCCATTACATTGGTCGAGTTTGTAAATGTGCGGGTTTAGCGCTAAACTCACACATTTGTGCAAAATCGCACTGCATTACATTTGGCCCTATAGGTACGTGTTTCAATGGAAATAAAACCTATCCATGACCAATGATCCCGCTCTCACTCTCACCTGAAAATCACTTTTTCTGCAAGGAAATCTAGACAGATTTATTAAAAATCCCTGCAGAATACATACAATTGTAATATACTGTACACTAAAGTAAGAGCTGAAAGATCATGAAGGAAGGAACCACCAGCAATATCACTGCCCTTTCACAATGTCTTCAAAGTCTGCAACCAATTCTCCTGTCACTGCCCAGATCCTGTATTCTTTTTACTATAGATACATTGTAGCTCCTTGTTAAAGTATGTAAAGAGAATATTTTACTAATCGTCAAGTGTTTTATTTAAGTACATCTTCTCTGATTGAACTGAAAAGATAAAAACAGAAAAAAGAAACAAATTATTATAGAAGGTAACATTTACTCAGGTAAATAATAATGATAATAAAAGTCAATGAGAATTTCAAGGACCAGATAAAAGGGACAAGGCAGCAGGTGATCAGATTTGTACAGGACGTGGGGGCACTGGCGTGCGCAGCACATTTTATTAGGGGGTGCACTGTCGGAGGGGTGTGTCTAGCACCGCCTTTTGGGCATGTCTAGCACATCTATTGATGATCAACGCATATAAAATATCCACCCTTGTACCAATCCTAATAAAGCAGATACATTGTCAGATGTTGTGGTGTGCACCAAACAAACACCCCTGATGGCACTCACTGCAATTACACTGCTCCTACTCAGCCTGGTCTGGCTCCCCCTCTCTTTCCCCTGCAAGCTGCAGCAACTTACTTACAAGTCGGTAACTGAACTGACACTGACAGTCGCAGACTAGTTACTGCTGCTGCTGGAAAAACAAGTGACGTGTCAATGCTGCTGCAGACCGCCTGCCAGTATTGAACTTGTCTTCCTAAGAGGAACGCTGGCTGCATGCTGCTCCTCATCAGTGGCTGGCGTTGGCATAGCAAAGAAGGAGAGAGGTGGGCATGTGACGGGTGTGACAGGTGGGCGTGCGAGCATCACACTGTTTTTGTACGTGGAGGTGGAGCTGGGAATTTGAAAGCCGGTGGCAGTGGCACCCTTGATTAACCCAGGCATCCGGTCAGTAATGCAGTCCTGACAGGGTGCAGCGCAGAGGGGACAGTAATCTGCCTGCTCGGTGATTGCTGCATCAGGCATGTGAGATCGGGGTGCCAGACATTAGGGGGTGCCTGTGCGCACCAGGCACCCCCCCTGCGCACACCTATACGTGGGGGGATTTATATATAAACGACAAAGAACTGTACAAGTTTGTAATGAATGCTGAAGTGATGACATCACTTGTCACCAATTATGCAAGTAATTACTTGCAGTTTATACAGACAGTGGCACCGTGAGAGGTGGGGAAAGGGTACAAATTATCTGGGCCCAAGTCTGATTGTGGGGCACCTGGAAGCAGCAGTTACATGCTGCTATGTGTTGGGCTGCAATGTGGTTTGGAAAGTGCTTAAAATACAATTTGTTTCCTTATTTTCTTCTAAGGGTGCATGGCCACGCCTCCTGTGAGTAGACCACGCCCCCTGAAAAGGACCTGGGCGCAGCCAGCTGAGGCTTTCTACTGCCCTGGCTGAGAGCCATGCCATGCTCCTGTGAGTGGGTGCTTTTCATGTGCTAGACATGCCCCCAAAGAGGTGTGGCTATTCCCCCAGCATGCTGTGGTCACACCCCCTCCAGTGGGGGCGGACGGGCCCAGGAAGTTGTTGTACCGGGGCCCAGGATTTCTCTTGGCAGCCCTGTATACAGATATTGAAGGATTTTATACATGGGATAACAAACTCCTAACTGTAAATTATTGTAATATTAGTACAGGGTGATTCAAAAGTTGCAGTACCAGTGGCGTGCGGTGAGGTCAGTGGCTGGTGAGGCACTGCAGCCATAATGTCCACCAAATCCTGCTGATGACCCCTACCACCACTGCCGCCAATGCCCGCTGCCTGCCTGCTCATTATACTTGTGATATATTGTACATTTTTATAGAAAAAAAAATTAGTGTTTGGGACTGGGAAGGGGTGGGAGGAGGACATGAATGCAATTTTGTTGTCCAGGGCTTCCATTAACTTAATAGCACCGTGGATGCAGCGTTATTAAGTTAATAGAAGACAAACACTGCCGCGAAAGCATAGAATTTGTAAAAAAAAAATGGAGCTTTCAAATAGACCTGCTTTTTGCTGCTTGTTGTGATAGTCATGCACGGATCAGCGAGATCCGTGCATGCTTATCTGTGGAAAAGGCTATGAATTGGTTAAAATTTAAAAAAAGAAATGCGTGAGGTCCCCCCGCCTAAGTATAACCAGTCTCGGGCTCTTTGAGCCGGTCCTGGTTGTTTAAATACTGGGAAAAAATTGGACGGGGTTTCCCCGTATTTAGACAACCAGCACCGGGCTCTTAGTCCGGTCCTGGTTCCAAAAATACGGGGGACAAAAGACGTAGGGGTCCCCCGTATTTTTAAAACCAGCACCGGGCTCCACTAGCCAGGGACATAATGCCACAGCCGGGGGACACATTTATGTAGGTCCCTGCGGCCGTGGCATTACCCCCCCAACTAGTCACCCCTAGCCGGGGTTCCCTGGAGGAGTGGTGACCCCTTTAATCAAGGGGTCCCCCCCTCCAGCCACCCAAGGGCCAGGGGTGAAGCCCGGGGCTGTCCCCCCCATCCGTGGGCGGTGGATGGGAGGCTGATAGCCATGTGTGTAAAAAAAGAATATTGTTTTTGTTGTTGTGGAACTACAAGGCCCAGCAAGCCTCCCCCGCTTGCTGGTACTTGGAGAACCTCAAGTACCAGCATTCGGGGAAATAACGGGGCCACTGGTACCTGTAATTCTACAACAACAAAAATACCCAAATAAAAACACAACTCACACAGCGTGACAGTAAAAGTTTATTAAAAACACACTTACACACTCACACATACTTACCTACATCCCACGCCGGTCACGTCCACTTGTCCAGTAGAATCCAATAGGGCCGGTACCTGTAAAAATGAGAGACAGATTACTTACCTACATCCCACGCCGATCACGTCCACTTGTCCAGTAGAATCCAATAGGGCCGGTACCTGTAGAGGAGAGAGGGCACACAATTTGTTCTTCGGCAGACTTACTTACCTATACACTCAGGCATATGCATTTAGGAGTTTGGAAAGAGAGAGAGAGAGAGAGAGAGAGAGAGAGAGAGAGAGAGAGAGAGAGAGAGAGGGGAGAGCAGGGGCAAACGCAGGATTCAGTGAGGGGGGTTTCCATGTGGGGGTGTGTGTATGTGTGTATGTATGTACAGTATGTATGTGTGTGTGTGTGTGTGTGCGTGTGTGTGTGTGTATGTATGTATGTATGTGTATGTGTGTATGTATGTATGTATATATATATATATATCGTACGCACGTGTGTGTGTGTGTGTGTGTGTGTGTGTGTGCGTATGTGTGTATATATATATATATATATATATATATATATATCCTCCTTATATGTAATATATGGCATGCCCCTCTCCGTGCAGTAGAAACCAGGCGGCACTCAGCGGTCTCTGTGAGTAAATCAATGTATTAAAGTACAAAAGGCATAGTGTACCGACGTTTCAACGCCACACAAAGCGTTTTTTTTTTCTTCAAGCCTATAGTAAAGCACCTTGAAAAAAACGGCCATTGAAACGTCAGTACACTATGCCTTTTGTACTTTAATACATTGATTTACTCACAAAGACTACTAAGTGCCACCTGGTTTCCACTTCACGGAGGGGTGCATGCCAGTCTTCACCCAGGGAACTATTGCACCATATACACAGAGTGACACACAAACACATATACACAAACACACACCCGAACATACATACATATACATACATACATACATACATACACACATACACACACACACACAATCACATACACACATACATAAATTACTACAAATGCAAACATACACACAGTTACAGTATGTGCATACCTTTCCACCAGGCGCTAGCAGCAGTTTGCAGACGGAGGGAACTTGCGCAGCCAGCAGCTCCCCCATTCACTCCAGACTGTCTGTAGTAGAGAGCTATGGTAGCTCTCTGTTACTGCTGCAGTGCAGCGGCTCCGCGGTCACGATCGCGAACGCGTCTTTTACCTGAGATGGAGACAACTGTGTCACTGTCTCCGTCTCAAAAACAGAAGATTCAGCTCATCAGGGGGGGTTCCAGGTAGTTGGAAACCCCCCCTGCGTGCACCACTGGAGAGGGGAGAGGGAGAGAGAGAAAGAGAGAGAGAGAGAGAGAGAGAGAGACAAACCTGGATTGAATCTGTTTGCGCCCTCCAGCTGCACTTGCCGGCGGAGGGAGCAGCTCTGACACTGACAGCAGGGGATCTTCTCAGCAGACCTGCCACTGATAGCGGCTCTTCTCTGCGACGCCCGGCGTGGACAGACAAGGAGGGGGGACATGCGGCAGCACGAACCTCGGCTAACTCATTTCCGCCCTCCAACTGCTCCTGCTGAGCAGGTCTGACAGCGGCTCTGCTCAGCGGCGACAGCGGCTCTTCTTAGCGGCGCCCGGCGTGGACAGAGAAGGAGGGGGAACATGCGCCAGGAGGGGGACTGTGCCTGACAAGGAAGCGGCCATGCTGGGGGAGGTGAGCACTCATTTTTCAGCTTATAGGTGATTGGACTAGCGGATCCAGCCCTGGATCCGCTGTCCAATCACATCTAGCCCTATCGTCGCGGCACTTCTATTAGTGCCGCTTCCTCGTTGATTTTCTATGGGCTTTTACAGCCCAGTGCTTGGCCACGCCCCCTGCTTTCTCCTCCGTCCCATTCACAACGGGAGGAACTGTTATCAGTGCCTCCTAACCTGCTACTTCCATTTCTTACAATGGTTAAAATAATATTACGAAGTTACTTATGACACAGAACATGTCATAAGTATCTTCCTTCTATTATTTTACTAAATAATGACAGGGGAGGCACTGCCTCCCCTGCCTCCCCTGACTGCACGTCCCTGTTCAGTACACACTTTTGTTTCAAAAACTGACTTAGTTTTAAGATGGCCGATTTCAAGATGGCGTCCATGTTTGGTATATACCCTAAAAGATAGCCCAACTCACCCATACCTTACTGGAGTATTCAGTTTTCGCATTTCCTGCACAGTTTTTGAAACAAAAGGGTGTACTGCGACTTTTGAATCACCCTACAGTTACTTAGAAGTCCTGTGATCAGGAAAAAGCATATGGCTGTAGGCCAGGTTATCCTACAGAACACTAAAGTGATGACATCAAAACATATTAATTATACAAATATATTATACTTTGATTTGCATTAGTTGTATATTATATCTATATTAGAGAGAAAAAAAAACACTGGATAGGAGAAACATACTAGGATTTGTGCACCCTTGTATTCTTTATTCTCATTGAAGGTGCATATACACACTGGACGTTTTTGCCCAGCGTGTATGCACAGTGATGATCGGGAACAGCGTTGGCAGGAAAATAGCTCAGTGCATACACACTGAGCTATTTTCCCTGTGCCCAGCGATGTTCATGGGGGTGTGAAGCACTTTCCATTAGAGATGAGCGGGTTCGGTTTCTCTGAATCCGAACCCGCCAGAACTTCATGTTTTTTTTCACGGGTCCGAGCGACTCGGATCTTCCCGCCTTGCTCGGTTAACCCGAGAGCGCCCGAACGTCATCATGACGCTGTCGGATTCTTGCGAGGCTCGGATTCTATCGCGAGACTCGGATTCTATATAAGGAGCCGCGCGTCGCCGCCATTTTCACACGTGCATTGAGATTGATAGGGAGAGGACGTGGCTGGCGTCCTCTCCGTTTAGAATTAGAATAGATTAGAGAGACACTTGATTTACTAATTTTGGGGAGCATTAGGAGTACTCAGTAGTGTACAGTGCAGAGTTTTGCTGATAGTGACCAGTGACCACCACTTTTATTTATAATCCGTTCTCTGCCTGAAAAAAGCGATACACAGCACACAGTGACTCAGTCACATACCATATCTGTGTGCACTGCTCAGGCTCAGGCCAGTGTGCTGCATCATCTATTATCTATATATAATATTATATATATCTGTCTGACTGCTCAGCTCACACAGCTTATAATTGTGGGGGAGACTGGGGAGCACTACTGCAGTGCCAGTTATAGGTTATAGCAGGAGCCAGGAGTACATAATATAATCCGTTCTCTGCCTGAAAAAAGCGATACACAGCACACAGTGACTCAGTCACATACCATATCTGTGTGCACTGCTCAGGCTCAGGCCAGTGTGCTGCATCATCTATTATCTATATATAATATTATATATATCTGTCTGACTGCTCAGCTCACACAGCTTATAATTGTGGGGGAGACTGGGGAGCACTACTGCAGTGCCAGTTATAGGTTATAGCAGGAGCCAGGAGTACATAATATATTATATAGTGAGTGACCACCAGACACACAGTGCAGTTTATTTAATATATCCGTTCTCTGCCTGAAAAAAGCGATACACACAGTGACTCAGTCAGTCACATACCATATCTGTGTGCACTGCTCAGGCTCAGGCCAGTGTGCTGCATCATCTATATATATTATATATCTGTCTGACTGCTCAGCTCACACAGCTTATAATTGTGGGGGAGACTGGGGAGCACTACTGCAGTGCCAGTTATAGGTTATAGCAGGAGCCAGGAGTACATAATATTATATTAAAATTAAACAGTGCACACTTTTGCTGCAGGAGTGCCACTGCCAGTGTGACTAGTGACCAGTGACCTGACCACCAGTATATAATATTAGTAGTATACTATCTCTTTATCAACCAGTCTATATATTAGCAGCAGACACAGTACAGTGCGGTAGTTCACGGCTGTGGCTACCTCTGTGTCGGCACTCGGCAGCCCGTCCATAATTGTATATACCACCTAACCGTGGTTTTTTTTTCTTTCTTTATACATACATACTAGTTACGAGTATACTATCTCTTTATCAACCAGTCTATATATTAGCAGCAGACACAGTACAGTGCGGTAGTTCACGGCTGTGGCTACCTCTGTGTCGGCACTCGGCAGCCCGTCCATAATTGTATATACCACCTAACCGTGGTTTTTTTTTCTTTCTTTATACATACATACTAGTTACGAGTATACTATCTCTTTATCAACCAGTCTATATATTAGCAGCAGACACAGTACAGTGCGGTAGTTCACGGCTGTGGCTACCTCTGTGTCGGCACTCGGCAGCCCGTCCATAATTGTATATACCACCTAACCGTGGTTTTTTTTTCATTCTTTATACATACATACTAGTTACGAGTATACTATCTCTTTATCAACCAGTCTATATTAGCAGCAGACACAGTACAGTGCGGTAGTTCACGGCTGTGGCTACCTCTGTGTCGGCACTCGGCAGCCCGTCCATAATTGTATATACCACCTAACCGTGGTTTTTTTTTCTTTCTTTATACATACATACTAGTTACGAGTATACTATCTCTTTATCAACCAGTCTATATATTAGCAGCAGACACAGTACAGTGCGGTAGTTCACGGCTGTGGCTACCTCTGTGTCGGCACTCGGCAGCCCGTCCATAATTGTATATACCACCTAACCGTGGTTTTTTTTTCTTTCTTTATACATACATACTAGTTACGAGTATACTATCTCTTTATCAACCAGTCTATATATTAGCAGCAGACACAGTACAGTGCGGTAGTTCACGGCTGTGGCTACCTCTGTGTCGGCACTCGGCAGCCCGTCCATAATTGTATATACCACCTAACCGTGGTTTTTTTTTCTTTCTTTATACATACATACTAGTTACGAGTATACTATCTCTTTATCAACCAGTCTATATATTAGCAGCAGACACAGTACAGTGCGGTAGTTCACGGCTGTGGCTACCTCTGTGTCGGCACTCGGCAGCCCGTCCATAATTGTATATACCACCTAACCGTGGTTTTTTTTTCATTCTTTATACATACATACTAGTTACGAGTATACTATCTCTTTATCAACCAGTCTATATTAGCAGCAGACACAGTACAGTGCGGTAGTTCACGGCTGTGGCTACCTCTGTGTCGGCACTCGGCAGCCCGTCCATAATTGTATATACCACCTAACCGTGGTTTTTTTTTCTTTCTTTATACATACATACTAGTTACGAGTATACTATCTCTTTATCATCAACCAGTCTATATATTAGCAGCAGACACAGTACAGTGCGGTAGTTCACGGCTGTGGCTACCTCTGTGTCGGCACTCGGCAGCCCGTCCATAATTGTATATACCACCTAACCGTGTTTTTTTTTTCATTCTTTATACATACATACTAGTTACGAGTATACTATCTCTTTATCAACCAGTCTATATTAGCAGCAGACACAGTACAGTGCGGTAGTTCACGGCTGTGGCTACCTCTGTGTCGGCACTCGGCAGCCCGTCCATAATTGTATATACCACCTAACCGTGGTTTTTTTTTCTTTCTTTATACATACATACTAGTTACGAGTATACTATCTCTTTATCAACCAGTCTATATATTAGCAGCAGACACAGTACAGTGCGGTAGTTCACGGCTGTGGCTACCTCTGTGTCGGCACTCGGCAGCCCGTCCATAATTGTATTTACCACCTAACCGTGGTTTTTTTTTCTTTCTTTATACATACATACTAGTTACGAGTATACTATCTCTTTATCAACCAGTCTATATATTAGCAGCAGACACAGTACAGTGCGGTAGTTCACGGCTGTGGCTACCTCTGTGTCGGCACTCGGCAGCCCGTCCATAATTGTATACTAGTATCCAATCCATCCATCTCCATTGTTTACCTGAGGTGCCTTTTAGTTGTGCCTATTAAAATATGGAGAACAAAAATGTTGAGGTTCCAAAATTAGGGAAAGATCAAGATCCACTTCCACCTCGTGCTGAAGCTGCTGCCACTAGTCATGGCCGAGACGATGAAATGCCAGCAACGTCGTCTGCCAAGGCCGATGCCCAATGGCATAGTACAGAGCATGTCAAAACCAAAACACCAAATATCAGTAAAAAAAGGACTCCAAAACCTAAAATAAAATTGTCGGAGGAGAAGCGTAAACTTGCCAATATGCCATTTACCACACGGAGTGGCAAGGAACGGCTGAGGCCCTGGCCTATGTTCATGGCTAGTGGTTCAGCTTCACATGAGGATGGAAGCACTCAGCCTCTCGCTAGAAAACTGAAAAGACTCAAGCTGGCAAAAGCACCGCAAAGAACTGTGCGTTCTTTGAAATCCCAAATCCACAAGGAGAGTCCAATTGTGTCGGTTGCGATGCCTGACCTTCCCAACACTGGACGTGAAGAGCATGCGCCTTCCACCATTTGCACGCCCCCTGCAAGTGCTGGAAGGAGCACCCGCAGTCCAGTTCCTGATAGTCAGATTGAAGATGTCAGTGTTGAAGTACACCAGGATGAGGAGGATATGGGTGTTGCTGGCGCTGGGGAGGAAATTGACCAGGAGGATTCTGATGGTGAGGTGGTTTGTTTAAGTCAGGCACCCGGGGAGACACCTGTTGTCCGTGGGAGGAATATGGCCGTTGACATGCCAGGTGAAAATACCAAAAAAATCAGCTCTTCGGTGTGGAGGTATTTCACCAGAAATGCGGACAACAGGTGTCAAGCCGTGTGTTCCCTTTGTCAAGCTGTAATAAGTAGGGGTAAGGACGTTAACCACCTCGGAACATCCTCCCTTATACGTCACCTGCAGCGCATTCATAATAAGTCAGTGACAAGTTCAAAAACTTTGGGTGACAGCGGAAGCAGTCCACTGACCAGTAAATCCCTTCCTCTTGTAACCAAGCTCACGCAAACCACCCCACCAACTCCCTCAGTGTCAATTTCCTCCTTCCCCAGGAATGCCAATAGTCCTGCAGGCCATGTCACTGGCAATTCTGACGAGTCCTCTCCTGCCTGGGATTCCTCCGATGCATCCTTGCGTGTAACGCCTACTGCTGCTGGCGCTGCTGTTGTTGCCGCTGGGAGTCGATGGTCATCCCAGAGGGGAAGTCGTAAGCCCACTTGTACTACTTCCAGTAAGCAATTGACTGTTCAACAGTCCTTTGCGAGGAAGATGAAATATCACAGCAGTCATCCTACTGCAAAGCGGATAACTGAGTCCTTGACAACTATGTTGGTGTTAGACGTGCGTCCGGTATCCGCCGTTAGTTCACAGGGAACTAGACAATTTATTGAGGCAGTGTGCCCCCGTTACCAAATACCATCTAGGTTCCACTTCTCTAGGCAGGCGATACCGAGAATGTACACGGACGTCAGAAAAAGACTCACCAGTGTCCTAAAAAATGCAGTTGTACCCAATGTCCACTTAACCACGGACATGTGGACAAGTGGAGCAGGGCAGGGTCAGGACTATATGACTGTGACAGCCCACTGGGTAGATGTATGGACTCCCGCCGCAAGAACAGCAGCGGCGGCACCAGTAGCAGCATCTCGCAAACGCCAACTCTTTCCTAGGCAGGCTACGCTTTGTATCACCGCTTTCCAGAATACGCACACAGCTGAAAACCTCTTACGGCAACTGAGGAAGATCATCGCGGAATGGCTTACCCCAATTGGACTCTCCTGTGGATTTGTGGCATCGGACAACGCCAGCAATATTGTGTGTGCATTAAATATGGGCAAATTCCAGCACGTCCCATGTTTTGCACATACCTTGAATTTGGTGGTGCAGAATTTTTTAAAAAACGACAGGGGCGTGCAAGAGATGCTGTCGGTGGCCAGAAGAATTGCGGGACACTTTCGGCGTACAGGCACCACGTACAGAAGACTGGAGCACCACCAAAAACTACTGAACCTGCCCTGCCATCATCTGAAGCAAGAAGTGGTAACGAGGTGGAATTCAACCCTCTATATGCTTCAGAGGTTGGAGGAGCAGCAAAAGGCCATTCAAGCCTATACAATTGAGCACGATATAGTAGGTGGAATGCACCTGTCTCAAGTGCAGTGGAGAATGATTTCAACGTTGTGCAAGGTTCTGATGCCCTTTGAACTTGCCACACGTGAAGTCAGTTCAGACACTGCCAGCCTGAGTCAGGTCATTCCCCTCATCAGGCTTTTGCAGAAGAAGCTGGAGGCATTGAAGAAGGAGCTAAAAGGGAGCGATTCCGCTAGGCATGTGGGACTTGTGGATGCAGCCCTTAATTCGCTTAACAAGGATTCACGGGTGGTCAATCTGTTGAAATCAGAGCACTACATTTTGGCCACCGTGCTCGATCCTAGATTTAAAGCCTACCTTGGATCTCTCTTTCCGGCAGACACAGGTCTGCTGGGGTTGAAAGACCTGCTGGTGACAAAATTGTCAAGTCAAGCGGAACGCGACCTGTCAACATCTCCTCCTTCACATTCTCCCGCAACTGGGGGTGCGAGGAAAAGGCTCAGAATTCCGAGCCCACCCGCTGGCGGTGATGCAGGGCAGTCTGGAGCGACTGCTGATGCTGACATCTGGTCCGGACTGAAGGACCTGACAACGATTACGGACATGTCGTCTACTGTCACTGCATATGATTCTCTCAACATTGATAGAATGGTGGAGGATTATATGAGTGACCGCATCCAAGTAGGCACGTCACACAGTCCGTACTTATACTGGCAGGAAAAAGAGGCAATTTGGAGGCCCTTGCACAAACTGGCTTTATTCTACCTAAGTTGCCCTCCCACAAGTGTGTACTCCGAAAGAGTGTTTAGTGCCGCCGCTCACCTTGTCAGCAATCGGCGTACGAGGTTACATCCAGAAAATGTGGAGAAGATGATGTTCATTAAAATGAATTATAATCAATTCCTCCGCGGAGACATTGACCAGCAGCAATTGCCTCCACAAAGTACACAGGGAGCTGAGATGGTGGATTCCAGTGGGGACGAATTGATAATCTGTGAGGAGGGGGATGTACACGGTGATATATCGGAGGGTGAAGATGAGGTGGACATCTTGCCTCTGTAGAGCCAGTTTGTGCAAGGAGAGATTAATTGCTTCTTTTTTGGGGGGGGTCCAAACCAACCCGTCATATCAGTCACAGTCGTGTGGCAGACCCTGTCACTGAAATGATGGGTTGGTTAAAGTGTGCATGTCCTGTTTTGTTTATACAACATAAGGGTGGGTGGGAGGGCCCAAGGACAATTCCATCTTGCACCTCTTTTTTCTTTTCTTTTTCTTTGCATCATGTGCTGATTGGGGAGGTTTTTTTGGAAGGGACATCCTGCGTGACACTGCAGTGCCACTCCTAGATGGGCCCGGTGTTTGTGTCGGCCACTAGGGTCGCTAATCTTACTCACACAGTCAGCTACCTCATTGCGCCTCTTTTTTTCTTTGCGTCATGTGCTGTTTGGGGAGGGTTTTTTGGAAGGGACATCCTGCGTGACACTGCAGTGCCACTCCTAGATGGGCCCGGTGTTTGTGTCGGCCACTAGGGTCGCTAATCTTACTCACACAGTCAGCTACCTCATTGCGCCTCTTTTTTTCTTTGCGTCATGTGCTGTTTGGGGAGGGTTTTTTGGAAGGGACATCCTGCGTGACACTGCAGTGCCACTCCTAGATGGGCCCGGTGTTTGTGTCGGCCACTAGGGTCGCTAATCTTACTCACACAGCTACCTCATTGCGCCTCTTTTTTTCTTTGCGTCATGTGCTGTTTGGGGAGGGTTTTTTGGAAGGGACATCCTGCGTGACACTGCAGTGCCACTCCTAGATGGGCCCGGTGTTTGTGTCGGCCACTAGGGTCGCTAATCTTACTCACACAGTCAGCTACCTCATTGCGCCTCTTTTTTTCTTTGCGTCATGTGCTGTTTGGGGAGGGTTTTTTGGAAGGGCCATCCTGCGTGACACTGCAGTGCCACTCCTAGATGGGCCCGGTGTTTGTGTCGGCCACTAGGGTCGCTAATCTTACTCACACAGCTACCTCATTGCGCCTCTTTTTTTCTTTGCGTCATGTGCTGTTTGGGGAGGGTTTTTTGGAAGGGCCATCCTGCGTGACACTGCAGTGCCACTCCTAGATGGGCCCGGTGTTTGTGTCGGCCACTAGGGTCGCTAATCTTACTCACACAGCTACCTCATTGCGTCTCTTTTTTTCTTTGCGTCATGTGCTGTTTGGGGAGGGTTTTTTGGAAGGGACATCCTGCGTGACACTGCAGTGCCACTCCTAGATGGGCCCGGTGTTTGTGTCGGCCACTAGGGTCGCTTATCTTACTCACACAGCGACCTCGGTGCAAATTTTAGGACTAAAAATAATATTGTGAGGTGTGAGGTATTCAGAATAGACTGAAAATGAGTGTAAATTATGGTTTTTGAGGTTAATAATACTTTGGGATCAAAATGACCCCCAAATTCTATGATTTAAGCTGTTTTTTAGTGTTTTTGGAAAAAAACACCCGAATCCAAAACACACCCGAATCCGACAAAAAAAATTCGGTGAGGTTTTGCCAAAACGCGTTCGAACCCAAAACACGGCCGCGGAACCGAACCCAAAACCAAAACACAAAACCCGAAAAATTTCAGGCGCTCATCTCTACTTTCCATAGTAGGAGACTGTGGAAAGTGTTTCACTCAGATATTCAAACAGCCCGACGGCCAGCGGCGGCCAGCGATAATGCGGGAGCGCACATCAGCACACACCGCTCATCGCCCGGCCATACACACTGGCCGAGTTTGAGTTCAGAGTGGCTCAAAATGCCAAAAGTTACCTACTTTGAGCTCAAAATTGCCCAGTGTGTATGGGCCTTAAGAATGAACTCCGATTATTTTTCTGTATATATTCTTGTAATTCAACCAGTAAAATAATAGCTTATAGTGAGAAAGATCAGAAACTAAATTTGAAAACAAGATACTTTGATGTTACCAAAAATGGTTAGATCACTTTTAAATCACTTTTGTTGCTAAACAATATACAGTATATTGCCTCAAGTATACAGTGAAACATCCATCAGAACTGTTGATGCTCTGATGTCAGTGTATGGTGTTAGTTGTAGAGAAAGGGAGAATATATGTATACAGATTGCCTATAGATGAGGCATCTCCATCCATGCATCCGTGATGGAGACGCGCCCCAATCACTAGAATGAGAGAGCGTCTCTGTCCGGGCGGGTGTGCGTGCTCCTGATGGAGACGCGCCCCAGTTACTAGAATGGGAGAGCGTCTCTGTGCACTCCTGGCGGGGCTAGGTGGACGGATCTCCTAGTCACGCCGGGAGTGCACGCCTGCGATGGAGCCACACTGGATGAGTGCGGCTCCATCTGTATATTAGTACTGTGCAAAAGTTTTAGGCAGATGTAGACAAAATGCTGCAAAGTAAGAATGCTTTCAAAAATAGAAGTGTTAGTAGTTTATTCTTATCAATTAACAAAATGCAAAGTGAATGATCAGAAGAGAAATCTAAATCAAATCAGTATTTGGTGAGACCACTCTGCCTTCAAAACAGCATCAATTCTTCTAGGTACACTTGCACAGAGTTTTTGAAGGAACTGGGCAGGGAGGTTGTTCCAAACATCTTGAAGAGCTAGCAACAGATCTTCTGTGGATGTAGGCTTGCTCAAATCTTTCTGTGTCTTCATGTAATCCCAGATAGACTCGATGATGTTGGGATCAGGGCTCTGTTGGGACCATATCATAACTTCCAGGACTCCTTGTTCTTCTTTATGCTGAAGATAGTTCTTAGTGACATTGGCTGTATGCTTGGAGTCATTGTCCTGCTGCAGAATAAGTTTGGAGCCAATCAGACTGATGGTATTGCATGTTGGATAAATACCTGCCTGTATTTCTCAGTATTCAGCATTTGAGGACACCATTAATCCTGACCAAATCCCCAACTCCATTTGCTGAAATGCAGCAAGGAACCTCAACCATGCTTCACTGTTGCCTACAGACACTCATTATTGTATCACTCTTCAGCCCCTCCATGAACAAACTGCCTTCTGTTACAGCCAAATATTTCACATTTTGACTCATCAGTCCAGAACACCCGCTGCCATGTTTCTGCACCCCAGTTCCGATGTTTTCATGCATAGTTGAGTTGCTTGGCCTTGTTTCGGCCAGTGGAGTTAACGGTGACATCATTGCACCGCTCCAATGGGCAACAAGCAGACAAACACCTGCGGAAACCAGCCGACAGGGGAACCGGTGAAACAATTAAGGTAGGAGGCAGCAAGGAAAGCTTAGATAGCGTGCTCCCGAGTGACTTCCATAGTGTGGCTAAAGCCAGCAATGAACATTGGAACCCCGTTCCTTCCACTTTTTATGGACTGTGATTTTAACTAAATAATTAAAAGAGCTGGCAAACATTTATACCTTAACAACAAACTTTTTTTTACATTATTGCATTACTACTAACAACAACGAGGGCTCCTATTGTTTCTTGTCTATGGCTATTCAATATAAACGGAGCTGCTGCACACACTAAAACCACCATTAGCGCAGTGGCAATCTTTCTGTGCTTTGAAAAATGACAGGAGCGAGCTGGTTGGCTGGTACTTTGTCTCCATCCACTTTATTACTCTCCAAGGCTTAGTACATAGACCCTTAGGATCTCACTAAATCTCATTAACTCATTAATGATTTGAGCAAAAATGCAACCGAATTAAAGGGTATGAGTACTCACAAAGGTCAGAGAGGTAACGGACAGGCAAGGAGGGAATGCCTCTTGCTGTCCATTGGTGCATTGCTGGTGAAGGAGGCAGCAAACAAGTGCTAGCTACACAGAACATGACAGGGTCAAGAAGGATGATGAATCCAGTGCAAGCACTGGATCATCAAGTAGAACAGCAGATGTTATGGAGCGAAGGGCAGCAGACAGTTGATTTATGACCAAACTGGGCCAGTCTACCCACAGCATGCTAGGACCTTGAAACTTCTTCTGTCTTTATGCCTTTCTGCATGATTCGGGTACCAACAAGTGATTAGACATCTCCCCAAACATACACACTTGCCGATGATGGGGGGAGGGATGGGGGGGATAGGGGCCATGCTGCAGCTGAACTGTTCAGATGTGGGAGGAGGTTGTTAATGATGCGAGGGAGCGTGCATAGTTAATGACATTGGGGGTCATTCCGAGTTGTTCGGTCGTTATTTTTTTCTCGCAACGGAGCGATTAGTCGCTGATGCGCATGCGCAATGTCCGCAGTGCGACTGCGCCAAGTAAAATTGCTATGCAGTTAGGAATTTTACTCACGGCATTACGAGGTTTTTTCTTCGTTCTGATGATCGTAATGTGATTGACAGGAAGTGGGTGTTTCTGGGCGGAAACTGTCCGTTTTATGGGTGTGTGTGAAAAAACGCTACCGTTTCTGGGAAAAACGCGGGAGTGGCTGGAGAAACGGAGGAGTGTCTGGGCAAACGCTGGGTGTGTTTGTGACGTCAAACCAGGAACGACAAGCACTGAACTGATCGCACTGGCAGAGTAAGTCTACAGCTACTCAGAAACTGCACAGAGAAGTCTTTTCGCTATATTGCGAATCTTTCGTTCGCAATTTTACTATGCTAAGATTCACTCCCAGTAGGCGGCGGCTTAGCGTGTGCAATGCTGCTAAAAGCAGCTTGCGAGCGAACAACTCGGAATGAGGGCCATTGAGTGTACACACAAGACGAGATAGTAAAAGTTATCGCTCAGAATGGCCCCTCTGTGCAATATCTTTTACTGTCTCATCTAGTGTGTATGGGGTTTTGGTTCGACAGAGTTGGACATTTGGTTAGTTGGAATTGGATGGTTGGGTAGTGTATGGCCAGCTTACATTTCAGCCACAGCAGTCTTTATAATTGATTTATAAGATAAGGACACATTTTACATTGTGAATCTGGTCACTTGTTTTAAATTCACACTCTACTTCACAATCCTTATCAGTATCATCTATTATTTTGATTAATCATTTTGCTGGCATGAATTAAAAGAAGAAACTATTACGTACTGTATAATGAAACATGTAAAAAGTTATTTTTTAAGTCAGTAAGAATACAATACAATATTATGCACAAATCCCACTTTGGGGTACATTCAACTCCTGATGGAATTGCCGATTTAAAAAAAGTCGGATTGGCATGGGCAAAAACAGGACAAAAGTAGTCAAAAACGCACACAAATTGAATAAGGAACTGCCGTATTCTCTCAGTTGGAGAGGATCAGACAGGAATTGAATATACCCCATAGTCTCTCTATTGTTTTTTTTACCTCTTTTGGAATTTATGTTGAAATCAGAGTCAATTTCTATTAGCGCCCCTAAACAAATACAGTCATATAGGCAGAGATTGTATTTGAAAAGGGATCTTCATGGGATGGTGAACTTGTAAGAATGTATAAAAGCTAGTGCACATAGACACATCTTTTTGAATATTATACATCCTGTAATGTGTGCCTGTGACAAAAGCACCACTGTCTAATTCATTGCAAAAATACTCAAAATACTCCAAAATGTCTGGCATTCCTAATAGTGCAAACACTGATTGTGCTCATCACATACGTGCCAATATTGTAAAACTCTATCTACGCGAGACTTCCTAGAGAGTGAGATGGAGTTGGCTGCTGAGGCGGCAACCCCCCCCCCCCCCCCACCCCGATGAAAAGCTGAGAACTGCCACATAGCGTACAGGGGATGAGATTTGCTTTGCACTTGGTCCATCTAGTCTTATCTAAACACATGTGCATGGAAGCTAGGGTTAATTTTTCGTTGGGATCCGATTAACCTGCAAGTATATATTTTTGGGGGGATTGTGGGAGGAAACCAAGATCCTGGAGGAAGCCCACAGAAACACGTGGAGAATATAACTCTACACAAGGCCGGGATGGGAACCCATGACAACAGTGCTTGTGCGGCAGCACTGCTAACCAATAAACCATTTGTGCAGGAAGTGGGTGGCATGTTGGAGGATGCCCAACTCTTCCAAAAGTCTGTGGCACTCACCAAAAATTCAGACCTCTGCAGGACATTCTGAAAGAGTGAGGCTCATCGTCATAATCAGCCACATGGGAGACGCAGCCCACTTTACCTTTATTCCTTACTGGAGCTTACCATGCTGTGTCACTCTGCGATGGAGAGCCTCTGCGGGACCCATAAGGTTGATCAGCTTGAAGACTTTTATAGTCACATCTAGAGCTGCTTCCTCCCCATAAGCATCTATGGGAAGATTTTTTGTTGTAACACAATGTGCGTCTTCCAGGCGCCCACGTGGGATGAGTGATTGTCTTCTATTGGGGAATTCAGACAACCTGTCCTTAAATCGCTGAAAGTCATATTGAATCAGATCTTCCAGAGCATCACAAAGAATGTCTCCAGGGGTCCTGCTCCTCTCACACCGAGCCCCTGGTGAGAAGAGAATAATGTCTGGTAACTGTTATACAGAGATACTCCTTCCCACCACCTGACGAATATAATACACAGCAATCATTGAGAACCACATCAGAGCCTACGCGTTTATCCCATTGCCCTGAAATATAGTTTTACTTGATATTATAATATAAACACAGGATTGAAAAGCACTGGACTAGGAAGATACTTGCAATGAAGCAGCAGGAGGGCACAAACAGCCACTAAATGACAATCGATAAACATTTTGGTCAAAGTCATTCCATACAGAGAACTTGTGTATATTTACAATTTCTAACAAGAGTAAAAGCTGCAGTGTTGATTAATTGATTGCCTGCCTAGTGTAAATGTATTATTGGTTATTGTAGCCTTAGGCAATCTATGGTTTTTAGGCTGTAGTAAGACATAAGTCTTGCTGGCACTTGTACTGTAGTTCTATAAAATTAGAATTTGTAGCTGCACAATAGGGGAGAAGTCGCTGGTTGTCTCACCCAAGACTCGGGGGTGTGTGTGTGTGTGTGTGTGTGTGTGTGTGTGTGTGTGTGTGTGTGTGTGTGTGTGTGTGTGTGTGTGTGTGTGTGTGTGTGTGTGTGTGTGTGTTGTTGTGGATTACCACAGAAAGAGGGTGAAAGGTTTGCTGTTTTTTTTGTATAATAATTGCTCTGGCAATTTACAGTATTTCTCATATATTAGAGTAACTTGTTTTATGGAAAAATCAAGAAAAAGACCAGCTAAATCCACAGAAATTACAACAACCAGTCGCTCAGGGAAAACATTATTTAAACATAGATTTATTAAACTTTATCCCAAGGCCTCCACTGTTTGATGTGGCTGCTGGACTCTTCGTTATGAATTGCTAGTTTGTTAATATTAATAAAATGTTTAAAAAACTGTCACTCACTTAGTAAGGAGGACGTGGCCATCTCGCTGGAGAAAATCCGGTTCTATATGTCCTGGTAGAAAATACAAAGCAGATTATTCTAGATAAATCTGGGCATCTTTTCAAAACTTTTACTGTGCACTGACCAATTTTGGGGCATAATGCAGATCTGATCGCAACAGCAACATTTTTCTCTAATGGGAAAAACCATGTGCACTGCAGGTGGGAAGATACAACATGTGCAGAGAGAGTTAGACTTGGGTGGGGTGTGTTCAAACTGAAATCTAAATTGCAGTGTAAAAATAAAGCAGCCAGTATTTACACTGCACAGAAACAAAATAACCCACCCAAATCTAACTCTCTCTGCACATGTTACATCTGCCCCACCTGTACTGCACATGGTTTTTACCATTTGAGAAATTTTTTGCTTTTGCGATCAGGTCTGAATTAGACCCTTAGATGTACTTCTAGAGACATAATCCAAGGGGCATTTTCATTATCCTTAGTGGAAACGCTAGATACTGCATGTTTTAAGTAATGGGCTCATTCATTATAAAGGGCCCGCTGGGGCTGCCTAGTTGTCAGCAAACCGAAAGTTTTGGGAGTTTTCCGGGTGGAACCAATGCCACCTTCAGATGGTGTTGGTTCCTGAATCCTGGCTTCTACATATCGGAAGGAGGTCCGGGTTGCGCTAATGGATACAATCGGATCCCTCCACCATCTCGGCAATGTGTGCACCGTGGCTGTGTGTACTGTATACATGAACTCAGGTTATACATATGCAGATGGCCATCACAGAGGTGGTAAGTAACACTGCTACTTCACTAGCAGTGTTAAGAATAGCGGGGACAGATAGGTAAGTATCCACCCTCGCAAACTTCCCAGCCACCAATGATGAATAAGGTCCCAAATAAGTAGGTGAATAAAATAATATTAAAGCCTTACATAGGTATTCAATGAAAGGATCGCTATTTAGAATATAGCTCCAGAAACATTAAGGCTGAGTCTTACCTGAGGGACAGCACGGTCAGCTCTGACTCTGATTTTCTGAATATGACAGAAATAGGTAAAGCTTAAACTGAAAGAGAATCCGCAGTAAAAAGAATTACAACACCTGAAATGAAGAAAGGCAATCAAATAAAAATTCCACATCCCCACCAGGAGGACGAAGTCCTGAGATATTTTCTGCTTTTCCCCCAAGGTCACAACTACGCATATTACAACGCAATACGGGGTCAGATTCCGAGATGTACATAAACATGATGATTTAAGTACATCTCCGAAGTTTGTTAACCTGCGCATGTGGAGATCTGTGTCTGCAACGACGGTCTTCGTGCCCCCTAAGCCACACCATGATCGATATGCTGCTGATATTTAGGGGCAGGGAAGGGGTGGCAATACACTGCGTTCCTGAAGATGAGGGCGTGATAGCCCCGCTCTCTGCGTATGCTTAGACCATGGGTCTGCATCTTTCAATGCAGCTTCGCTGGCCCCGTAAAAACACCAACCACCCTGAATAACCTTAGGGTGACTCCGATGACTGATGTACATGCAGATGATCTGATGCTGCATCTTTGGATGCAGCAGCAGATCAGAGAAGCTGACAGGAGTCATCTATTTACACAAGGTGCCTCCTGCAGCATTAGCATATTATCACACAATATTGTAGCTGCGTCTGCAGCTGTGCTTCTGTGTCCATCTCTAATGTCATCCCTAACAGCTCATATAGCAATATATTTGTGTACTGTGCAATTGAGAGTGAATAATTGATAAATTATATTAATTTAAATGTAACAGTATTAATGACAGTATTTTGTCTTCCTACAGATACATAAAACAGGCATTGGTATAGTCAGTGGTGTCACAAGGGGGGTACGGGGGGTGCGACTCACGCCCGGGTGTCTCCAGCTGAGGGGTATCACCAAAATGTCGGTTCACGCTCAGTGACAGAAGCCGGGTGCTGCACTGTAACAGTACATGCAGTGCCTGGCTTCTGTCACCATGTAGAAGCCAGGCACTGCAGTCTCCAGGGTCAGACAGCATCTCCCGTACCCCCGTAGTAACGGAAATGCAGGTCGGGAAGCATAGCCACGCCTCCGTGCAGTGAAGTCATGGCACTTCTGTGATGACCCATGAAGACACGCCCCCATTTTTAAAGAAGCCGCACCAGGTGTCATTTAAGTCAGTGACGCCTCTATTATCTAGTATCATCCCCCTCCCCTGGTGTAAAAGTCTGCGTCCGAATGTGCAAGGACTGAGCGGCCCAATTTGAGCATATGTAGATGCTGTAATACCACTTGGTGAACCTTTAAATGCCATCATTGGTCGCAAAAATTGCCCCAGGCCCATGCTGTATATAACACTGCCCCTGTCATATGTAGCCACAATGGCCCTCATTCCGAGTTGTTCGCTCGGTAATTTTCTTCGCATCGCAGCGATTTTCTGCTAATTGCGCATGCGCAATGTTCGCACTGTGACTGCGCCAAGTAAATTTGCTAAGAAGTTTGCTATTTTACTCACGGCATTACAAGGTTTTTTCTTTGTTCCGGTGATCGGAGTGTGATTGACAGGAAGTGGGTGTTTCTGGGCGGAAACTGGCCGTTTTATGGGTGTGTGTGAAAAAACTCTGCTGTTTCTGGGAAAAACGCGGGAGTGTCTGAAGAAACGGGGGAGCGTCTGGGCGAACGCTGGGTGTGTTTGTGATGTCAAACCAGGAACGAAACTGACTGAACTGATCGCAATGGCAGAGTAAGTATCGAGCTACTCAGAAACTGCAAAGAAATTTCTATTCGCAATTTAGAGAATCTTTCGTTCGCAATTTTGCTAAGCTAAGATTCACTCCCAGTAGGCGGCGGCTTAGCGTGTGCAATGCTGCTAAAAGCAGCTTGCGAGCGAACAACTCGGAATGAGGGCCAATATCACTAAAATGACATTAGTGGACAAATCACCAGCTCCATATACAGTAACAAGCATTTGTATCTCCTGATATACTCTGTGCTGCAGGAAGACATTTTAGTGACAACAAGTTGTTCTTCCCTGAGCAATTCAAAACACATCTGCAAAACAGATTTTGTTTACTTTCCTACGTGTAACTAACAGTGAAAAATATTTTCAAGGTTAAAGTCCTCTTAAACAGCCATTAACTCAAGAATAAAATAAGGAACGTGCATTGCTACCATACTTCATGAACACCACAGATTTCACAATTGGCCATTATTGGTGTATACAAAAATAACCAGTAATACAAGTTTTGTAGCAATAAAAAAACTTAGTCGTACTTGTTATCATCGTCCTTCATCCTAATGCAAGTTAAGTAATTTCTCATAAAAGCTTGATGTCACATAAACTCATGGGCTTGGGGGCAAGGATACAGCTTGGGGCTATTAGGAGTTATAGTTAGGATATGCCCTGCATTAATAGGCTGGGGTATTGTGTATAGCCAAATGTTTCCCAACTCCAGCGATCAGGGTGTACATGTTTTCCATATATGCTCAGTAGCACAAGCGAAATAATTAGCACCACTTATGGATCTTCTAAAATGTGTCATCGAGTAATGAATACACCTGTGCAGCAACTAGCAGAACAGCAAATCATAAATGTTTATAGATCCCTGGGGTCTGGAGTTGGGAAACACTGGTGTGTAGTGTATATGTACTGTATATATGATTATTTTTAGTTGTTTTTGTGTTTGTAGGTTTGTTCACTGATTGATGGGAAAATATTGCTTTTCGGTGGCAGATTAAATAGTAGGATTGGTGAAAGGTGTACTGCTCTTGAGAGGGAACACCGGCATCGGCATTTGGAATGTTTACGCTGGCCTAATAATAATAATAATAATGATGATGATAAAGCTATGCAGTGTTGGGCATGGTTAGTGCTTGGATGGAAGACCACATGGGAATTATGGAATTATGATTATGGAGAACTCTCCCCAGCAAAGAGTACCGAAGTGCCTCTATGGCCCACTTTATGGCCAGGCACTCCTTCTGTACAGTAGTATATAGTTTTGTTCCCTCAGCAACAATTTGCTGCTGAAGTACAATCAGCGGTGCAAGTATGCGGGTACGCTCGGGTACAGAGTACTCATAAGAATTTGGCAGTGGGTACGCAGTACCACCTGCCACACACTATGCTATTACCACAATTATAATGTGCCACAAAGCAACAAGATCATGGTGCTTGTCAGCATGACAGCTCCTCCCACTTTGTCAGGGTTACTGAAAGCAGGGCCGGTTCGAGCCCTTTTTGCGCCCCCCGGGCAGGACATAGGGGTGTGGTTTCATACAGGGGGCGTGGTCAGTTACGCCCCCTGTACAGTAGCAGCGCTGCTGAAATGCTGAGCGGTGCGCGATGACGTCATTGCGCACAGCACAGCAAAGGTCCTCTCCACGAAGGGAAACTAGACGCGTAGCGTCTAGTTCCCTTCACAGGGGGACACAGCCGGGGGACACAGCGGGCAGCGGAGGGCACAGCAGTAGCAGATCTTGCCATGGTGCGGTGCCCTCCGGATGGCGCCGGCGCCCTCCGTAAGGCGGCGCCACGGGCAAAAGTCCTGCTTGCCCGTGGCAAGATCCGCTACTGACTGGGAGTGCGACAGTGTCTGTATTTTCCTGTTATAATGGAGGCATTACTATATATTGTTATTAAATCGGGGGCTTTACTATATATGTCTATTATACTGAAGATATAAATGTATATTTCTATTATACTGGAGGGATTACTATATATTTTTAGCCTTGCCTCCAGATAAAATAGGTCTGTGCATTATGGTATAGTTCAGTTATACACCCAGAATATGCACATGTGCACAGATGTTCATTATGCTCAAATCTGCCTATTTGTCCTAGAGCTTGTCACATGGGCCCTGAAACGATTATTTCATGACACCTCAATATACGATTGATTATTTGCAGGGGGCGCGTTTTGTGGCGGGGGGGCTGTCTGCCGTACTGTTTTACAAGGGCACGCTGTCTGCCATACTGTGTAAAAAGGGGGATGCTGTCTGCCGTACTGTGTAAAAAGGGGGATGCTGTCTGCCGTTATGTGTACAAAGGGCACGCTGTCTGCCGTTATGTGTAACAAGGGCACGCTGTCTGCCGCAATGTGTAAAAAGTGTACGCTGTCTTCCGTTATGTGTAACAAGGGCATGCTGTCTGCCGTAATGTGTAAAAAGGGCACGCTGTCTGCCGTAATGTGTAACAAGGGCACAATGTCTGCCGTAATGTGTAACAAGGGCACGCTGTCTGCCGTAATGTGTAAAAAAGCACGCTATCTGCCGTTATGTGTAACAAGGACACGCTGTCTGCCGTAATGTGTAAAAAGGGCACGCTGTCTGCCGTAATGTGTAACAAGGGCACGCTGTCAGCCGTAATGTGTAACAAGGGCACGCTGTCTGCTGTAATGTGTAACAAGGGCACGCTGTCTGCCGTAATGTGTAAAAAGGCACGCTGTCTGCCGTTATGTGTAACAAGGGCACGCTGTCTGCCGTAATGTGTAAAAAGGCACGCTGTCTGCTGTTATGTTGTGTAACAAGGGCACGCTGTCAGCTGTAATGTGTAAAAAGGGGGATGCTGTCTGCCGTTATGTGTAAAAAGGGCACGCTGTCTGCTGTTATGTGTAACAAGGGCACGCTGTCTGTCGTAATGTGTAAAAAGGGCACGTTGTCTGCCGTAATGTGTAACAAGGGCACGCTGTCTGCCGTAATGTGTAACAAGGGCACGCTGTCTGCTGTAATGTGTAACAAGGGCACGCTGTCTGCCGTAATGTGTAAAAAGGCACGCTGTCTGCCTTTATGTGTAACAAGGGCACGCTGTCTGCCGTAATGTGTAAAAAGGCACGCTGTCTGCTGTTATGTTGTGTAACAAGGGTACGCTGTCAGCCGTAATGTGTAAAAAGGGGGATGCTGTCTGCCGTTATGTGTAAAAAGGGCACGCTGTCTGCCGTTATGTGTAACAAGGGCACGCTGTCTGTCGTTATGTGTAAAAAGGGGACGCTGTCTGCCGTTATGTGTAAAATGGGGGGTGCTGTCTGCCATTATGTGTAAAAAGGGGGCGCTGTCTGCCGTAATATGTAAAAAGGGGGATGCTGTCTGCCGTAATGTGTAAAAAGGGGGATGCTGTCTGCCGTAATGTGTAAAAAGGGGACACTGTCTGCCGTTATGTGTAAAAAGGGGAATCTGTCTGCCGTAAGGTGTAAAAGGGTCTCTACCTGGTGTAGTGGTGCTACTGTGCGGCGTAATTTGAATAATGGATACTACTGTGCACCGTTTTATGAATTGGTATTATTTTGTGGCAACACCCCTTCCCCATGAAGCCACGCCCTATGTATATTTGCATGCACCAACGGCGCGCACTGCCCCTGTTTTGCATGCAGGGGTGGGGCTCCGATGCTGTTTCTTGTACACGGTGCGAAAATGTCTAGTTACGGCACTGTTACTAGGTATCCATTTCTCTGGCCCTGAGCAGGTCCCCCTCACCAGATCCTCTCCAGGGGTGAGGGGGTGGACTTGGATGGGACAAGGGGGGGTCCCCAAAGCATTTTGTCGCACCTGGGCCCACCGCTCGCTAGTTCCGCCACTGAATCTGCCAGTAGCCCTTTGTGAGATCAATGAGTAAATGAGGATGGGTCCAGATGGACTTATCCTAACAGGCGTTTTGTCAGGGCTGATTTCCCTAGCAGCTGTTTACACTGGATAGTCACTCCACACAAAATGCAAATACAATAGGAAAGAAACAGCGCTTTATAACTATTACTGCAGACAGGTTAATTAAAAGTATTTATTAAAACATATACAGTATAATGAGGCTTAATCGGATGGTAACAGTCAGGGGTGTTTTAAGAGAGGAGGAGGCCCGTGTTTAGTCTCCTCCACTCGGGCCCCCTCCTCTCTGCCCGGAGCGCTGTAGAGCTTGAGCACTAGAGGGCTGACTCTACTGCGCATGCGCAGATCTCCGTGAAAATGGCCGCTGAGCCATTTTCACTGTGTTCTAACAGCGCTGCGGATGCCGCCGCTGGACTTCGGGGGGGGGGGAGGGAGTATTTTAAAAATGGGTGCAGTGTGTGCGGTGGGGGCCTGCTCTGGACTCAGGGGCCCGTGTGCACTGCATACACTGCACCCATTATATAAATGCCAGTGGTAATAGTGTAGCTTCAGAACAACTGGACACAATTTGTGTTAATTGCCCGATAGGCACATTGAAACATTACTTAGTACAGAACATTCAGAAGAGCTCATAATCGATTCTCATAGGGCTGTAGTAACTAGTGATGTGCACTGGAAATTTTTCGGGTTTTGTGTTTTTGTTTTGGGTTCGATTCAGCGGCCGTGTTTTGGGTTCGGACGCGTTTTGACAAAACCTCACCGAAATTTTTTTGTCGGATTCGGGTGTGTTTTGGATTCGGGTGTTTTTTTAAAAAAACCCTCAAAAACAGCTTAAATCATAGAATTTGGGGGTCATTTTGATCCCATAGTATTATTAACCTCAATAACCATAATTTCCACTCATTTCCAGTCTATTCTGAACACCTCACACCTCACAATATTATTTTTAGTCCTAAAATTTCCACCGAGGTCGCTGGATGGCTAAGCTAAGCGACCCAAGTGGCCGACACAAACACCTGGCCCATCTAGGAGTGGCACTGCAGTGTCACGCAGGATGACCCTTTTAAAAAAATACTCCCCAAACAGCACATGACGCAAAGAAAAAAAGAGGCGCAATGAGGTAGCTGTGTGACTAAGATAAGCGACCCAAGTGGCCGACACAAACACCTGGCCCACCTAGGAGTGGCACTGCAGTGTCACGCAGGATGGCCCTTCAAAAAAATACTCCCCAAACAGCACATGACGCAAAGAAAAAAAGAGGCGCAATGAGGTAGCTGGATGGCTAAGCTAAGTGACCCAAGGGGCCGACACAAACACCTGGCCCATCTAGGAGTGGCACTGCAGTGTCACGCAGGATGGCCCTTCAAAAAATACTCCCCAAACAGCACATGACGCAAAGAAAAAAAGAGGCGCAATGAGGTAGCTGTGTGACTAAGATAAGCGACCCAAGTGGCCGACACAAACACCTGGCCCACCTAGGAGTGGCACTGCAGTGTCACGCAGGATGGCCCTTCAAAAAAATACTCCCCAAACAGCACATGACGCAAAGAAAAAAAGAGGCGCAATGAGGTAGCTGTGTGACTAAGATAAGCGAACCAAGTGGCCGACACAAACACCTGGCCCACCTAGGAGTGGCACTGCAGTGTCACGCAGTATGGCCCTTCAAAAAAATACTCCCCAAACAGCACATGACGCAAACAGGACATGCACACTTTAACGAACCCATCATTTCAGCGACAGGGTCTGCCACACGACTGTGACTGAAATGACTGGTTGGTTTGGGCCCCCACCAAAAAAGAAGCAATCAATCTCTCCTTGCACAAACTGGCTCTACAGAGCCAAGATGTCCACCTCATCATCATCGTCGGATTCATCACCCCTTTCACTGTTTAAATCCCCCTCCTCACAGATTATTAATTCATCCCCACTGCTGAAATCCACCATCTCAGGTCCCTGTGTACTTTCTGGAGGCAATTGCTGCTGGTGAAAGTCTCAACGGAGGAATTGATTATAATTAATTTTAATGAACATCATCTTCTCCACATTTTCTGGAAGTAACCTCGTACGCCGATTGCTGACAAGGTGACCGGCGGCACTAAACACTCTTTCGGAGTACACACTGGAGGGAGGGCAACTTAGGTAGAATAAAGCCAGTTTGTGCAAGGGCCTCCAAATTGCCTCTTTTTCCTGCCAGTATACGTACGGACTGTCTGACGTGCCTACTTGGATGCGGTCACTCATATAATCCTCCACCATTCTTTCAATGGTGACAGAATCATATGCAGTGACAGTAGACGACATGTCAGTAATCGTTGGCAGGTCCTTCAGTCCGGACCAGATGTCAGCACTCGCTCCAGACTGCCCTGCATCACCGCCAGCGGGTGGGCTCGGAATTCTTAGCCTTTTCCTCGCACCCCCAGTTGCGGGAGAATGTGAAGGAGGAGCTGTTGACGGGTCACGTTCCGCTTGACTTGACAATTTTCACACCAGCAGGTCTTTGAACCCCTGCAGACTTGTGTCTGCCGGAAAGAGAGATACAACGTAGGTTTTAAATCTAGGATCAAGCACGGTGGCCAAAATGTAGTGCTCTGATTTCAACAGATTGACCACCCGTGAATCCTGGTTAAGCGAATGAAGGGCTCCATCCACAAGTCCCACATGCCTAGCGGAATCGCTCTGTTTTAGCTACTCCTTCAATGTCTCCAGCTTCTTCTGCAAAAGCCTGATGAGGGGAATGACCTGACTCAGGCTGGCAGTGTCTGAACTGACTTCACGTGTGGCAAGTTCAAAAGATTGCAGAACCTTGCACAACGTTGAAATCATTCTCCACTGCGCTTGAGACAGGTGCATTCCACCTCCTTTGCCTATATCGTGGCCAGATGTATAGGCTTGAATGGCCTTTTGCTGCTCCTCCATCCTCTGAAGCATATAGAGGGTTGAATTCCACCTCGTTACCACCTCTTGCTTCAGATGATGGCAGGGCAGGTTCAGGTGTTTTTGGTGGTGCTCCAGTCTTCTGTACGCGGTGCCTGTATGCCGAAAGTGGCCCGCAATTCTTCTGGCCACCGACAGCATCTCTTGCACGCCCCTGACGTTTTTTAAATTATTCTGCACCACCAAATTCAAGGTTTGTGCAAAACATGGGACGTGCTGGAATTTGCCACATGTAGTGCACGCACAATATTGCTGGCGTTGTCCGATGCCACAAATCCCCAGGAGAGTCCAATTGTGGTAAGCCATTCTGCGATGATCTTCCTCAGTTGCCGTAAGAGGTTTTCAGCTGTGTGCGTATTCTGGAAAGCGGTGATACAAAGAGTAGCCTGCCTAGGAACGAGTTGGCGTTTGCGAGATGCTGCTACTGGTGCTGCCGCTGCTGTTCTTGCAGCGGGAGGCAATACATCTACCCAGTGGGCTGTCACAGTCATATAGTCCTGAGTCTGCCCTGCTCCACTTGTCCACATGTCCGTGGTTAAGTGGACATTGGGTACAACTGCATTTTTTAGGACACTGGTGACGCTTTTTCTGAGGTCTGTGTACATTTTCGGTATCGCCTGCCTAGAGAAATGGAACCTAGATGGTATTTGGTACCGGGGACAAAGTACCTCAATCAAGTCTATAGTTGGCTCTGAAGTAACGATGGATACCGGAACCACATTTCTCACTGCCCAGGCTGCCAAGGCCTCAGTTATCCACTTTGCAGCAGGATGACTGCTGTGATATTTCATCTTCCTCGCAAAGGACTGTTGGACAGTCAATTGCTTACTGGAAGTAGTACAAGTGGTCTTCCGACTTCCCCTCTGGGATGACGATCGACTCCCAGCAGTAACAACAGCAGCGCCAGCAGCAGTAGGCGTTACACTCAAGGATGCATCGGAGGAATCCCAGGCAGGAGAGGACTCGTCAGACTTGCCAGTGATATAGCCTGCAGGACTATTGGCTTTCCTGGGTAAGGAGGAAATTGACACTGAGGGAGTTGGTGGTGTGGTTTGCGGGAGCTTGGTTACAAGATGAAGGGATTTACTGGTCAGTGGACTGCTTCCGCTGTCGCCCAAAGTTTTTGAACTTGTCACTGACTTATGATCAATGCGCTGCAGGTGACGTATAAGGGAGGATGTTCCGAGGTGGTTAACGTCCTTACCCCTGCACCAGAATTTTTTTGGGTTATGTGTTTTGGTTTTGGATTTGGTTCCGCGGCCGTGTTTTGGATTCGGACGCGTTTTGGCAAAACCTCCCTGAAATTTTTTTGTCGGATTCGGGTGTGTTTTGGATTCGGGTGGTTTTTTTCAAAAACCCCTCAAAAACAGCTTAAATCATAGAATTTGGGGGTAATTTTGATCCTATAGTATTATTAACCTCAATAACCATAATTTCCACTCATTTCCAGTCTATTCTGAATACCTCACACCTCACAAAATAATTTTTAGTCCTAAAATTTGCACAGAGGTCACTGGATGACTAAGCTAAACGACCCAAGTGGGCGGCACAAACACCTGGCCCATCTAGGAGTGGCACTGCAGTGTCAGACAGGATGGCACTTTCTAAAAATTGGCCCCAAACAGCACATGATGCAAAGAAAAGAGAAAAAGAGGTGCACTGTGGTCGCTGGATGACTAAGCTAAGAGACACAAGTGTGCAGTACAAACACCTGGCACATCTAGGAGTGGCACTGCAGTGTCACTTAAAAAAATAGTCCCCAAACAGCACATGATGCAAAGAAAAAAAGAGGTGCAAGATGGAATTGTCATTGGGCCCTCCCACCCACCCTTATGTTGTATAAACAGGACATGCACATTTTAACAAACCCATCATTTCAGCGACAGGGTCTGCCACATGACTGTGGCTGAAATGACTGGTTGGTTTGGGCCCCCACCAAAAAAAGAAGCAATCAATCTCTCCTTGCTCAAACTGCCTCTACAGAGGCAAGATGTCCACCTACTCATCGTCTGATGCCTCACCCCTTTCACTGTGTACATCCCCCTCCTCACAGAGTATTAATTTGTACCCACTGGAATCCACCATCTCAGGTCCCTGTGTACTTTCTGGAGGCAATTGCTGGTGAATGTCTCAACGGGGGAATTGATTATAATTAGTTTTGATGAACATCATCTTCTCCACATTTTGTGGAAGTAACCTTGTACACTGATCGCTGACAAGGTGACTGGCTACACTAAACACTCTTTCGGAGTACACACTGGAGGGGGGGGGGGCAACTTAGTTAAAATAAATCCAGTTTGTGCAAGGGCCTCCAAATTGCCTCTTTTTCCTGCCAGTATACGTACTGACTATCTGACGTGCCTACAGTGATGCTGTCACTCATATAATCCTCCAACATTCTTTCAATGGTGACAGAATCATATGCAGTGACAGTGGACGACATGTCAGTAATCGTTGGCAGGTCCTTCAGTCCGGACCAGATGTCAGTTTTCGCTCCTGACTGCCCTGCATCACCGCCAGCGGGTGGTTTTGGAAATCTGATCCTTTTCCTGGCCGCTCCAGTGGCGGGAGAAATTGAAGGAGGAGCTGTTGGCGGGTCAAGTTCCGCTTGACTTGACAAGTGTCTCACCAGCAGGTCTTTGAACATGTGCAGACTTGTGTCTGCCGGAAAGAGAGATACAACGTAGGCTTTAATCCTAGGATCGAGTACGGTTGCCAAAATGTAGTGCTCTGATTTCAACAGATTGACCGCCCGTGAATCCTGGTTAAGCAAATGAAGGGCTCCATCCACAAGTCCCACATGCCTAGCGGAATCGCTCCATTTTAGCTCCTCCTTCAATCTCTTCTGATGCTTCTGCAAAAGCCTGATGATGGGAATGACCTGACTCAGGGTGGCAGTGTCTGAACTGACTTCACGTGTGGCAAGTTCAAAGGGTTGCAGAACCTTGCACAACATTGAAATCATTCTCCACTGCGCTTGAGTCAGGTGCATTCCCCCTCCTTTGCCTATATCGTAGGCAGATGTATAGGCTTGAATGGCCTTTTGCTGCTCCTCCATCCTCTGAAGCATATAGAGGGTTGAATTCCACCTCGTTACCACCTCTTGCTTCAGATGATGGCGGGCAGGTTCAGAAGTGTTTGAGGGTGCTCCAGTCTTCGGTACGCGGTGGCTGAATGCCGAAAGTGGCCCGCAATTCTTTTGGCCACCGACAGCATCTCTTGCACGCCCCTGTCATTTTTGAAAGAATTCTTCACCACCAAATTCATTGTATGTGCAAAACATGGGACGTGCTAGAATTTGCCCACATGTAATGCACGCACAATATTGGTGGCATTGTCCGATGTCACAAATCCCCAGGAGAATCCAATTGGGGTAAGCCATTCTGCAATGATGTTCCTCAGTTTCCGTAAGAGGTTGTCAGCTGTGTGCCTCTTATGGAAAGCAGTGATACAAAGAGTAGCCTGTCTGGGAATAAGTTGGCGTTTGCGAGATGCTGCTACTGGTGCCGCCGCTGCTGTTCTTGCTGCGGGAGGCAATACAACAACCCAGTGGGCTGTCACAGTCATATAGTCCTGAGTCTGCCCTGCTCCACTTGTCCACATGTCCGTGGTTAAGTGGACATTGGGTACAACTGCATTTTTTAGGACACTGGAGAGTCTTTTTCTGACGTCTGTGTACATTCTCGGTATCGCCTGCCTAGAGAAGTGGAAACTAGATGGTATTTGGTAGTGGGGACACACTACCTCAAGAAATTCTCTAAGTCCCTGTGAACTAACGGCGGATATCGGAAGCACGTCTAACACCAACACAGCTGCCAAGGCCTGAGTTATCCGCTTTGCAACAGGATGACTGCTGTGATATTTCATCTTCCTCGCAAAGGGCTGTTGGACAGTCAATTGCTTACTGGAACTAGTACAAGTGGTCTTCCGACTTCCCCTCTGGGATGATGATTGACTCCCAGCAGCAGTAGATGCTACACTCAAGGATCCATCTGAGGAATCCCAGTCAGGAGAGGACTCGTCAGACTTGCCAGTGACATGGCCTGCAGGACTATTGTCATTCCTGTCTAAGGAGAAAATTGACATTGAGGGGGTTGGTGGTGTGGTTTGCAGGAGCTTGTGTACAAGAGGAAGGGATTTAGTTGTCAGTGGACTGCTTCCGCTGTCACCCAAAGTTTTTGAACTTGTCAATGACTTCTGATGAATGCGCTCCAGGTGACGTATAAGGGAGGATGTTCCTAGGTGTTTAACTTCCTTACCGCTACTTATTACAGCTTGACAAAGGCAACGCATGACTTGATACCAGTTGTCCGCATTTCTGTTGAAATAATTCCACACCGAAGAGGTGATTTTTTTTTGTATTTTGACCAGGCATGTCAACGGCCTTATTCATCCCACGGACAACAGGTGTCTCCCCGGGTGCCTGACTTAAACAAACCACCTCTCCATCAGAATCCTCCTGGTCAATTTCCTCCTCAGCACCAGCAACACCCATATCCTCATCCTGGCGTACTTCAACAGTGACATCTTCAATTTGACGATCAGGAACTGGACTGTGGGTGCTCCTTCCAGCACTTCCAGGGGGCGTGCAAATGGTGGAAGGAGCCACCTCTTCCCGTCCAGTGTTGGTAAGGTCAGGCATCGCAACCGACACAGGCCCTCATTCTGAGTTGTTCGCTCGTTATTTTCCTTCGCATCTGTGCGATTTTCCGCTTACTGCGCATGCGCAATGTTCACACTGCGGCTGCGCCAAGTAAATTTGCTAAGAAGTTTGGTATTTTACTCACGGCATTACCAGGTTTTTTCTTCGTTCTGCTGATCGTAGTGTGATTGACAGGAAGTGGATGTTTCTGGGCGGAAACTGGCTGTTTTATGGGAGTGTGTGAAAAAACGCTGCCGTTTCTGGGAAAAACGCGGGAGTGGCTGGAGAAACGGGGGAATGTCTGGGCGAACGCTGGGTGTGTTTGTGACGTCAAACCAGGAACGACAAGCACTGAACTGATCGCACTGGAAGAGTAAGTCTCGAGCTACTCAGAAACTGCAAAGAAAAATCTTTTCGCTATATTGCGAATACTTAGTTCGCTATTCTGCTAAGCTAAGATTCACTCCCAGAGGGCGGTGGCTTAGCTTGTGCACTGCTGCGAAAATCGGCTAGCGAGCGAACAACCCGGAATGAGGGCCTAAATTGGACTCTCCTTGGGGATTTGTGATTTAGAAGAACGCACAGTTCTTTGCTGTGCTTTTGCCAGCTTAACTCTTTTCATTTTTCTAGCGGGAGAATGAGTGCTTCCATCCTCATGTGAAGCTGAACCATTAGCCATGAACGCAGGCCAGGGCCTCAGCCGTTCCTTGCTACTCTGTGTTGTAAATGGCACATTGGCAAGTTTACGCTTCTCCTCAGACGCTTTTAATTTATATTTTTGGGTCATCATTTTACTGAACTTTTGCTTTTTGGATTTTATACGCTCTCTACTATGACATTGGGCATCGGCCTTGGCAGACGACGTTGATGGCATTTCATCATCTCTGCCATGACTAGTGGCCGCAGCTTCAGCACTAGGTGGAAGTGGATCTTGATCTTTCCCTGTTTTACCCTCCACATTTTTGTTCTCCATTTTTTAATGTGTGGAATTATATGCCAGTAATATTATTATATCAATAGCAATGGCCTACTGTACTGTCCTACTATATACTTCTCACAACAATGCAGCACAGATATGGATACTTGAAGTGACACAGAGCTGCAAGATACAGCAATGGCCTACTGTACTGTACAACTATATACTGTTGGTCACCAAAATGCTGCACTGTCCTACTATATACTGCTCACAAACATGCAACACAGATATGGATACTTGAAGGGACACGGAGCTGCAAGAAACAGCAATGGCCTACTGTACTATACAATTATATACTGCTCGTCACCAAAATGCTGCACTGTCCTACTATATACTGCTCACAACAATGCAGCACAGATATGGATACTTGAAGTGACACGGAGCTGCAAGATACAGCAATGGCCTACTGTACTGTACAATTATATACTGTTGGTCACTAAAATGCTGCACTGTCCTACTATATACTGCTCACAACAATGCAGCACAGATATGGATACTTGAAGTGACACGGAGCTGCAAGATACAGCAATGGCCTACTGTACTGTACAACTATATACTGTTGGTCACCAAAATGCTGCACTATCCTACTATATACTGTTTACAACAATGCAGCACAGATATGGATACTTGAAGTGACACGGAGCTGCAAGATACAGCAATGGCCTACTGTACTGTACTACTACTGTTGGTCACCAAAATGCTGCACTGTCCTACTATATACTGCTCACAAAAATGCAGCACAGATATGGATACTTGAAGTGACATGGAGCTGCAAGATACAGCAATGGACTACTGTACTGTACTACTACTGATGGTCACCAAAATTCTGCACTGTCCTACTATATATAATATATATAATAGTATATACTGGTCACACAACAATGCAGCAGATATTGAGCACTGATGATCAGGATACTATCTACAACTGAGTCTGACACGGAGCTGCAAGATACAGCAATGGCCTACTGTACTGTACTACTATAATTATATACTGGTGGTCCCCACAATGCAGCACACTGAGCACAGATGTTTGCAGCACACTGAGCACAGATATGGAGCTTTTCAGGCAGAGAACGTAGATATTTGCAGCACACTGAGCACAGATATGGAGCGTTTTCAGGCAGAGAACGTAGATATTTTAAGCACACTAAGCACAGATATTTGCAGCACACTGAGCACAGATATTTGCAGCACACTGAGCACAGATTACGGAGCTTTTCAGGGAGAAAACGCAGCCACGTCCTCTCCGTTCAATCTCCAATGCACGAGTGAAAATGACGGCGACCCGCGGCTCTTTATATAGAAATGAATCTCGCGAGAATCCGACAGCGGGATGATGACGTTCGGCCTCGTTCGGGTTTACCGAGCAAGGCGGGAAGATCCAAGGCTGCCTCGGAACCGTGTAAAATAGGTGAAGTTCGGTGGGGTTCAGATCTCAACGAACCGAACCCGCTCATCTCTATTATTCAGTGGTTTAGAAGTGCAGCTACTGCGCAGTCACTTCCATAACAGCATTGAATGACAGAGTGAGCGTGTCTCCGTATCACAATAAGGGGGGGAAAAGGAAGAAAAATGGGGTTTCTGCTGTTAGTTTTATAATCCCCAGGCAGCATTGATGTATAAAACAGTGCAAGGCTGAGTGTAAAGGGTAAACCAAATAAGAGAACCCTGAATTAGATAATGAAATAAGAGAATAACGGTAAAAGGAAAAAGGGCCACCCCAGGGTTAGTGATAGGTTGCTGCTACCAATTGTGTGTGGTTAATACCACAGTGAACAGTGGTGAGAGCGTCGCTTTCACTGTCCTGTAGGTAACTGATGAAGTAGAGATGTGGGCAGGCTAGCCTTGGCAATCAGCATGTGCCCTGGTGTTTCAGCATTGTAGGGACATAAGCCGCTGTTAAGAGCTGCCAAGTCAGCCCACCGTTAGTGAGGAGAAAGCACCTGGTGTGCTAATGTAGAAATGTGTGTAAAGGGTTCAGTATGATTTACCGACAGAAACAATACAGACGGTCATAATCCCAACAGTCATTGACCCACATTCAAAATACCAACACAGTCAAAATACCAAAATTCATTGTGCCGACATGTTCAAAATGCCAACATAGGGGGTAATTCCAAGTTGATTGCAGCAGGAAATTTTTTAGCAGTTGGGCAAAACCATGTGCACTGCAGGGGGGGCAGATATTACATTTGCAGAGAGAGTTAGATTTGGTTGGATTATTTTGTTTCTGTGCAGGGTAAATACTGGCTGCTTTATTTTTACACTGCAATTTAGATTGCAGATTGAACTCACCACACCCAAATCTAACTCTCTCTGCACATGTTATATCTGCCTCCCCTGCAGTGCACATGGTTTTGCCCAACTGCTAACAAAAATCCTGCTGCGATCAACTCAGAATTATCCCCATAGTCAGAATACCACATTTTAAATGCCGACATGTCAAAATACCAACATGAGTTTTTCTGTTTTTTTGTGTGTTAATGTTGACATAGGTCGACACGGACACTGTGTAAGTGTACCGCGTCCCCTTGCATGGCTCACGTGCTTCGGGCACACTATTATATTCCCCCTCCAGATCCACTGGGATTGTAAAGAATGAACAAGTCAAAAGCAAAAATTCCTTAAAGACGCATGTCGGCAATTTGACATGTCAGCATTATGTCATGTCATTTTTTATTCATGTCTTTTATGTAATATGGTACTTGCTACAGTATCTATTTTATTGCACTTTAAAAAAAAGTTTACATAAGGCTGTGCACTGTGTCACTTTAAACCTTGTGGACTATTCTTTTAATAAATTGTGTACCCCCCTTTAATGAAAGTTTGGTTACACACATTATTTCTCTGTGAAGGCTTCTTCAGGGGTCTGCGCAAAAGTCTATTCCCTAAAATCATTTTTTCTAAGCAACATACGAGTATAGGTATTTTTAATTCAAAAGTTAATATACATTGCTGCAGATGCACTGTTCATTGCGCAAAGCCTACTAACCATCCATTTTTTTTGTTGATGTATAATGGCATGCAGCCAAAGAGGAGCATAAGCTCCGCCTTCCAGCTTCTACAGTGTGTGTATGGAGAGATGTCATGGAATCTTTCCTATAGTGCTGTACGCAAAGAGCTGTCACATGACAGCTGGCACAGGACCAGGGCTTCAGATAAGTACATTGCTGTGTGTGGGGCATAATGTGTAAATGGCATTACTGTAGGCATAATGCGTAATGGGCACTAATACTGTGGGCATTGTGCAAAAAGGTACTACTGTGGGCAGTGTATAAGGGGCACTACAGTGTGGCACAACGTGTATAATGGGAAATATTGTGTGGCATAACGTGAATAAGGGACACTACTATGTGTTGTAGTATGAATCGGACACTACATACAGTGTAACGTGAATATGATTGTGCTACTCCTTGGTATAATATGAATATTGTGTGACCACACCTCTTCCTTGAGAGACCACATCCCTTTTTGCGGCACACACCTTTGGCAGGCGCTCTCTCTAAATAAAGTGCCGGGGTCGGAAAAAGAAGACAATACAAACTACACACAGACTGGCCCTTCTCGGTGGTAGCGTAAGGATGAAATTGACGTGTATGGATGCACCGTACTTCTTTACCGTACATCATGCACAGCGTGCGTGTTGCAGCATGGTGGGTGTATATATGGTAGGTGCAATCACTGAGAAACACCATAAAGATGCACACAGACACTTATTTCATACAACACATAAATTACACATAGATAAAACATGTCCAGCAATAGACTTGTATTATATGGTATTTATATAATAGAGTGTAAAACCAGATATATATGTATTATGGGGATGTAACAAGTTAATTATATCTTGCTTATTCACAAAATAATCAGGAGAATGTGTGGATTAATTTGATAGCTATGGTTAGATTGTAGCACATTGCAATGATTAGTTATGATTAAATGTAGGAATATGAACCCATAATTCAAATGAGAACAAAAGACTTCCTGCATCTTCAAGGCTGGACGTTGCTTGCATATGAACTGACCAATGACACATAATGAATGAGATATCGCTCTCCCCTGGACCAATAACAGAAGACTCAGTCCAAGACATGTACTTCTCTCCCAATACACAGTATATAGGTGATTCCCCTCACCCAAGAACTTCTGTTTGCTGTTATGGAGAGAACTGTGCATTGAGGGAAAGGGTAATGTATGCTGGCTGTGGCTTTGATGGATCCTCATGTTACTACAACTGCTTCTTAGAAATTGTACTCTGTAACCTATATCTACTATATTTAATATCAAATATATACATCTCTGAGCGATGGACCTCAGCCTATGTGTGCGAGTGCTTGTTTTTTCTTAAGGGATGTAGTGTTTGCGACGTACAGCGCACTTTTATCGTATATGGTAATAAGATGCGCCTTGCGTCCGCAGCATATATTAACGCTGGTATTTTAAATATTTATTAGAAATAATCTGACATTCTCAGTTGGGGACTGCATCTGCGATATCGTGTACTTAATGATGCGCTGTACAGACGCTGCTGTGGTCTACCAGCTAACGATGGATGCATCTAGATGCTGCTGAACCACATGCCGTTTGTTTTTTTGTGTTATCAGTAAGGCGCTGATATGAAATTCAAGGGACAATATATTTTTTTGTTGCATGAGTGTGACAAAAAAACAAAAAACGCACAATATTTGAAATGCTACAGCATATTTTTATTGTTGATAGACGAAGTTTCAATAAGTCATATTGTGTTTGATACAGATTGGATTGTTTATCTGTTAAGTAAATTTAAAGAGCATTTAAAAATTGGTGCATAGGTATTATATAGCTGTGTTAGCATGCTGAGGCCTATTCACATACTGTTAACATAGGCCTAAGGTAGCAAAGCTTTGTTCACGCTGAAAAAGTGTTTGGAAGCATTGTTACCAGTGGGAATTGTCTATTAGGGCAACTTCAGTGCAGTGGGAATTGTCTATTAGGGCAACTTCCGGTGCTTGTATAACTTGTGATTTATTTGTGACAAAGGAGCTAGTGTTTGTATTTCTGGCCGCATGGTATGCCCACCATTTTGTCCATGCACATGGCTGGGAATAAGGGGGAGGAGAAGTGGCCATTTTAGGTAAGCCACTCTCTACCTACTTAGCTAACAGCTGTGTTTCAGTGTGTTTAAAGCAATCAGTTTCTTTTGTCCCAGATAAAGTATATATGTACAAATCCACCACCATTTAAAAGCTAACAATGAATTTAACTAACCCATGCCATAGTCAATTACAAATAGTGTTTCAATTGGGCCTAGTGAGAGTAATAGTAATAGTGAGATAAATACTTGGCTTAATGTAGAAATTACAAACAGATGAAGAGGGTTTTTTTCCTTCTCCAGGATTTGTTAACCCACTGCTTGCCCAATTGAAATGTTAATGAACCTGTTCAACCACCCTCCTTAACAACAAGCATGTGAACAATATGTTGCTATGCTAATTAGAGGCTCTGTAGGGGTGAGGGGTTTCATGGATGTGTAATAAGTAATATGTATATATATTATATAGGTTATATTATTATAATAATAATAATAATAATAATAATTTTATATAGCGCTCTTTCTCCAATAGGACTAAAGGGGCTTAACAGATACATAGCATAATATAGTACAGAAAATAATGAAGTAAATTTTCATAAAAAACAGAAGCATGAAGATACTAAAAGGGACATTATGGAAATGCTTGAGTAAACAGGAAAGTCTTGAGTCTACATTTGAAGGATTCTATAGTTGGGGCCTCTCGCACTGTGCGGGGAAGTGAGTTCCATAGAGTCGGAGCCGCATGACTAAAAGCTCAACCCCCAGATGAATTACGGGAGATTCTAGGTACTGCTAAAAGTCATTCATCTACAGATCGCAGTAATCAGGTGGGGCAGTATGGGGTCAGAAGCTGCTTCAGGTACCTTGGGCCCTGGTTAGGTAATGCTTTGAAACTCAGTAAGCCAATCTTGAAGATGATTCGCCATTTTACAGGCAGCCAGTGAAGGGAGTAGAGGATGGGTGTTATGTGGCTAGAACGGGGCTGGTTGGTTAACAGCTTGGTAGCTGTGTTTTGCACCAGCTGTAAACGGTGCAATTCTTTTGCTGGGAGACCAAGGTAGAGGGCATTACAGTAGTCTAATCGAGATGATACAAATGCATGTATGACTTTTGGCAGATCATCTGAGGGAATTAAGTGCTTGATTCTGGCTATGTTCCTCAGGTGAAAGAATGAAGATTTGATTGTGGCTGATATCTGATGTTTAAGTGTCAAGCCACCATCCAGGCCAACGCCAAGATTCTGCACACGATCACTGGTCTGTAATTCTGAATCCCCGAGTGTAAGTCCAGTTGGTTGGCTATGTTGCAGTCTTCTCCTTTGATGTTGCGGTCGTATCATAAGGACCTCTGTTTTATCTGGGTTCAGTCGCAGCCAACTGGCGCTCATCCACTCCTTTAGCTCAGCTAGACAGTCATTTAGGGTTGCTATTGGGTTATCAGTGCCCGGAGCAAAGGACAAGTACAGTTGTGTATCATCTGCATAGCAGTGGTAGACCAGGCCACGATGCCTGATTATTTCGCCCAATGGGAGCATGTATACTGCAAAAAGCATGGGGGGTAGTATAGAACCTTGTGGGATACCACAGGGCAATGGCACTGGTGGTGATGAGTATAATCCAGATGATACTCTCTGTGACCTGCCTGTAAGAAATTATTTGAACCAGCTTAGGACTGTGCCATCCAGACCACGGAAATGTATCAGTCGCTCAATCAGAAGCCCATGGTCCACGGTATCAAATGCTGCCGAGAGATCCAGAAGGATTAATATTGAACAGTCACCTCTGTCTCTTGCCATCAGAAGATCATTTAACACACACCAGGTCTGTTTCAGTGCTATGTCTTCTCCTGAATCCTGATTGGAATGGATCATAAATATCATGGGTTGTCAGGCGGGTTTCCAGTTGATTTGCAACCACTTTCTTAATAACCTTTCCTAGGAAAGGAAGGTTTGATACCGGTCTGTAGTTGGTCATGCAGTCGGGATCTAAATTAGGTTTTTTAAGAAGCGGTCTAACAATTGCTTCCTTTAGGGGTCCAGGAAAAATGCCTATCTGCAAAGAGCATTGAACAATTTTTGCAAAGACAGGAGCAATTATATCCATAGAAGCTTGGTTGACGGCGGGTCCAGATCACAGGTGATGGGACCCAAATCCGAGCAATTTCAGCAGTGTCTTTTACATCCACTGGGTCAAAGCTGGTCCATGAAGGCAGGTAGCTTATATTGGCAGGCTTTGTAGTTTGGCACCTCTTTGATGGCACTGTGGAGATTCCAGCCCGGATGGTGGATATTTTATCTGCAAAGAAGTTTGCAAACTCGTTGCATCTTGCTTGGGAGAGAGTTTCGTCAGTCTGCAGGCATGCTGGCTTGCAAAGCATCTCCACTGTGCGGAAAAGTTGAGCTGGCCTATTGTTAGCTGCTGTGATCTCATTTGACAGGAATTGTGATTTCTTACGAGTGATTGTCGATTGGTATTCTTTGTTATGCTTTATTAGTTTTATTTTGTCATCCACTAGGTTAGTCTTCCTCCATTGTCTTTACAGTCTACATCCCCTTCTCTTGAGATCACTAACACTGTTGTCGAACCATGGAGCTTGACGTTGTGGTTTACGAGATCTTATACGCACAGGGGCGATAATATCAATTGCAGCCACAACATCCCTATTATAATAACGGACTAGGGAACAGCGATCTTCACAGGCACCCAGTATAGCAGAGAGATCCAGATTTGCTGCAAGAGCCCAGGGAGTCATACCCCTCCTTGGACGATACCTGGTCAACTCCACGGGCAGAGATCTTATTTGAGGGGTTGCAACTGAGAACCAAAGGGAGTAGTGGTCTGACCAGATGACTGGGTTTATTTTTAGGTCAGTGACTTCTAATCCAATCTGAAAGACAAGATCGAGAGTGTGACCACTTTTATGTGTGGCAGAGGGAATGACCTGTGTGAAGCCCAGACCATTCATTGTGCAAATGAGGTCTAGGCCAAGACATGAGAGCTCATCATCCACCCATGCATTGAAATCCCCGAGGATGAGCCATCTTTGATGTTCCAGAACCAGGCCAGCAACAGTGTCTGCAATTTCTTATAGAAATATCTTTCCATCTCCAGGTGGCCGGTAAATGAGAAGTACTCTGAAACCTAATCCTATCGAACTCCGGGCAGCAATGCACTCAAATGAGCGAGTAATGTCAATAGGGTGGACCCTAAGTTTAAGTTCTTTTTTGAAGCAGATAGCCACCCCGCCACCCCTGCGGTCCAGTATTGGGTTGTGGATGACAGAGTAGTTTGTTGGGATCGCAGCCTCCAATATAGGTGCTGCATTTTCATCTAGCCAGGTAATACAGGCTAGATCTGCAGATTCAATAAGGTCAGCAATTGTTGCAGTCTTGTTTCTTATAGATCTGGCATTACAAAGAACTGACCTGATTGGGCATACCAGAGGGCCTTCAGTTTTCTTTATGTTAAGTGCAGGAGCTCTGGGTATGGGGGTCACAAAGTGAGAGTTGACAGTTCTGTTCTTCCAAACACAGGGCCGTCTTTTGGGTATCACTTCTATTTGATTGTTCTTTGAATATGGGGGTGAGCAGGTGGGCAAAGGACTTAGATGGTTACCGGGGGAAATAAATTTCCGGCCTGCTTGCTTACCACAAATGCACCTGTGTTTTCTTTTTAAAATGCCAAGGGATTGGAGAATAGAAGCCTGTGATGGTGTGATAGGAACTGCAGAACGTGGTGGGTGGAGTGAAAGAATGAAACTGGAGCAATACGTATACATTTGGTCATCAATGACAGATTACTATAAGTATGAGCTGCATATGATGATGACAGAGGGAGAGAAAGCAGTGTCTTTTCTGTTGTTTTTTTTTTTTTTTGTTTGTTTTTTCCTTTTTGTGTGTCTTTTTCCCCCAATTCGGTATGTGATCCAAAATTTATTATGGGTTTATGAACAAAGTTATTGCTATAACCTATTGGGTATATTTGAAGCTAGTGATAAATAAAATAACTGCTTATTTAGTCAATAATCCTAGGATAGGCAGTCTTGTGGAAAGGTGTTAGAAGCCAATTTCTACTGTGTAGGTGTGAAAAGTCTCAGTGTGAGAGGCCTTTGAAGTAGATTTCTTGTGGGGGTAGTGATAACGTGTCCTGGGAAATGGATCCTGATTTGAAACAGTGAGCCTTCAGCAATTCAGAGCCTGAATATAATGATATTAGTTGATTAATACAATAAGTCAGTTATTTGTTGCTCAGAGAACAGAGGTGGATGATGTCTAAGTGAGGGGCTGGATGTAGCCAAAGATAGGTTGTAATCCACAGTACCTTATATGGGATGTCCAATGCAGAGTACAGCAGCTGCTAAACTGAAGAACTTCTCAGTGGAGGTATGCAGAGGATTCAATCCAGTGTGTATCTCAGCGCAGGAATGCAATCCGTTGGTTTTGATGAGATGTCCGCGTAGAGTAGTACAAGTTAAAGGTAAGTCCTTGGATATTTATGATGATTCATAGGTCAGTTGTGGTGAATTTAAGCTGTTTTATGGAGATGATCAGGAGCATGCAAAAGGTGAGGCAGCCATCTTGGGTGCCAGTTTACACCATTGACGCCAGACATCATCTCCAAGTTCCAGTGAGACGGCTCTCCATGGGGTTTGGACGGGACCCAGGTTATCTATTCACACTGCACCATGCTCCATAAGCCAAGTTGAAATGTCAGGTTACTGGACCCTGTTTTTTATGGGGAACCTTTCACACCAAGCCCGGTGTGAAATCAGTATAAGTGGGGAGTCCTTCTTTCAAATGATGCCCCCCCATACATGTTAATGTCCATGTAGCTGAGGGAACATTTGGTACCCAACACATCTACAGTATGTAAAACACATGTTTTTCGTAGTGTGATGTGATATTATTTGGTGATCACCTACTAATATCTTTCAAATGATGGTTCCCCTTAGTACTTATTATCTCACAAATGCCCTTACAATGACTAAATGGCTAGAACAAATACTTAGCCATGTTTGCATAGCCATATACTGATCCACAGGTTCTCAAACGCGGTCCTCAAAGCACCCTAATGGTCCAGGTCTTAGGTATATACATGGCTCAGCACAGATGGTTATATCAAATTGACTGAGGTGCTAATTAAGTCACATGTGGCCAAGCATGGAAATACTTAAAACCTGTACTGTTGCTGTGCGTTGAGGACTGCGTTTAAGAATCTTTGGCATAATCCATAAGGAAAGTAGTAAGGAAGTGATGAGATATTAAGGTGTTATCTCTCTTTAGGTGTAGTTCCAAATAGCTGCGTAGCACCTGAACATATATATTATCATAATTGTGATGGCTTTAAGGCCCCCATACATCAGCAATCAGTTGGGGCAATTTGGAGATGATTGTGTAAATACATTTGCAATATAACTATGGCCTTCACAGACTGCAGATTTTGACCAAAATGTATTTGGGGTTGTTAAATCCCATTTTTTCAATAAGTTGGCGTTTTCAGATAAATTGGGGCTCTAAATTGCTAGTGTAGGGTAACAATCAGGAGATTTGCAGACCGTTTCTAGGAAACTGATGAGCCTTCTAAGATCTCTATTTGCAGAAAATGATCTGCAAATCTCTTAAAAACATCTGTAATGTGAGGGCACAAATTGGTAGATTGGGGAGTCTTTAATTTTTTTTTGGGGGGGGGGGGGGAAATCACAGAATCCGTCAATTGTTTTTGTTTTTTTTGCTATTGCTGATGTACAGATGGAGCCATGCTAATCGGCCTGGGCGTGCTGATCCCAGCATCTGGAGCGCACACGAGTCCGTGACGCGCATATGCCCCTTTCACTAGAATGGGAGCATCTCTGCACACCCGTGGCGGGGCTAGGTGCCGGATCGCCTAGTCCCACTGGGAGTGCATGTATGCCATGGTGCAACACTAGATGAGTGCGGATCCATCTGTATAGACACATTCAGCCAACAAGAGGATCTGCCTCCAAACGGGATGCAGTCAATTTACCTCCAATCAAAATCCCGACGGTTGAAATGCCGATAGCAATTGACCGATGGTCAAAATCCCGACATGGACAAAATACCGACATTTAAAATACCAACAAGTTTAAAATACTGACATGTAAAATGCCGACAGGTCAAAATACCGACATGAGTTTTTCATGATTTTTTTAATTGAAACCGACTTGTTCATACTTTACCATCCCAGTGGACCTTGAGGGGGAATATAATAGTGTGCTGATCGCAGTAAGGCACTGTGCCCGAATAATGGCGAGCGCAGCGAGCCATGCGAGGGGATGTGTTACACTTATATGGTGTCCATGTCGACCTATGTCGGGAAAAAAACGTGTCGGTATTTTGACCTGTCGGCATTTTACATGTCGGTATTTTGACCTTGTCGGTATTTAAATGTCGGTATGTCAGTATTTTGTCCATGTCGGGATTTTGACCCTGTCGGGATTTTGACCATCGGTCAATTGCTGTCAGGATTTCGACCGTCTGATTTTTGATTGGAGTTATTTCATACGGATCCCCTCCAAACAGATGCATATGGTTCTGTTTGTTAATTAGCATGTGATGCATTTGGATACGACCTTACTGTTTTTCACCAGTGTCTACAAGCCCTCTCCCACACCTGTCTTGACCCACTTCATACAAGGAGTTGTAAATTCTGAATGCATCACAGTTGACTTGCGTACAGAGCTTTGGTATGCATGTGCCCTATGAAAAGATGCATTTTGCTCCAAGCCCTGAAAGGGCATCTGCATGTACAGCAGCACTTGTGTGGTTCACAGCAGGATCCAGTGTTACCGCTGCACTTCCAATGGAGCTCTGTGGTGCACCGCTGCTGCAGAGTTAATCTGCTCTTTTCCAGGATCCCTGCCAACACCTGCAATAGGTGACAGGATGGCTCCTGTCTGACACAGCTCAGCCTGCGCTGCAGCAAGTGATGGTGCTGCTGGACTGTGAGATGGGACTCACCAATGAATGCTGATTCTACATGCTACAGATGGCTAAATCCCCGGCCATTGTCACACAACATAGCTGGAGCCCTGACCATTCACTGCGGGCTCCAGTCCCTGTAGACCGGCTTAGAGTGCATCTGTATAATTCTGTAAATCACTTGTTTATATATTGCGGCAAGGACAGCATGATTCCACATGTTAATGTGGAACGGTAGGCTTTTGCGGGATTGGAACAGCAATAACAAGTCTGATGGAATCCAGTCTTGGTTTTAGCCGAGTCTGCGGTAAACCACAGCTGGGCTAATCACTTCACCTTGTTTGCTTTTTTCAAAAATGTGTTTTGGTTAGTAGATCTTTGCTCCTGTTGCCAGCAAGTGGCCAGGCGATAGCTTCGGGGGTTGGGGTTACGTTAGGAGCCATTTGGACCATACGCTGTTTGTGATTATACTGCTGTTTTAAGAACTGCCTGTAAAAACTGACCTGCACAACATGCATGTGAAGCTGTATCCTGCTTTAGTTGGAAATAAAGTGTGTTGGATTAGACTCTGTCTATGTGATTCCTGTCACATTTTGTACAGTGTGTATATAGTATATAAGAATTTAACTAATCTTGATACCTTTATCCTTCATCAGGTTACGTGGCTGTGGCTTGACCTCATCCTGCTGTAAGGATCTCTGCTCTGTTCTTGTTATGAATCAGTCTCTGATAAGACTGGATCTGTGGGGGAATAATCTGTAACAAAACTTCGGGAGTTTGTGAGGCCGCCTCTGCAGGTTCTGGTGGAAGAGAATTGAGTTACAGCTGTTAATTGTAAAATCTAATAAAGAATAAAAACACTGCAATACAAACACTGCTGCGTGCAAGTCAACAATGGGTGCCCAAACTCACCCGAATAAACATACAAATAGTAACCAATAGTGAAATATTGGACACTGTGTTATCACTAGAGATGAGCGCCGGAAATTTTTCGGGTTTTGTGTTTTGGTTTTGGGTTCGGTTCAGCGGCCGTGTTTTGGGTTCGACAGCGTTTTGGCAAAACCTCACCGAATTTTTTTTGTCGGATTCGGGTGTGTTTTGGATTCGGGTGTTTTTTTCAAAAAACCCTAAAAAACAGCTTAAATCATAGAATTTGGGGGTCATTTTGATCCCAAAGTATTATTAACCTCAAAAACCATAATTTCCACTCATTTTCAGTCTATTCTGAATACCTCACACCTCACAATATTATTTTTAGTCCTAAAATTTGCACCGAGGTCGCTGTGTGAGTAAGATAAGCGACCCTAGTGGCCGACACAAACACCGGGCCCATCTAGGAGTGGCACTGCAGTGTCAGGCAAGATGGCACTTCTAAAAAACACTCCCCAAACAGCACATGACGCAAAGAAAAAAAGAGGCGCAATGAGGTAGCTGTGTGAGTAAGATAAGCGACCCTAGTGGCCGACACAAACACCGGGCCCATCTAGGAGTGTCACTGCAGTGTCACGCAGGATGTCCCTTCCAAAAAACCCTCCCCAAACAGCACATGACGCAAAGAAAAAAAGAGGCGCAATGAGGTAGCTGACTGTGTGAGTAAGATAAGCGACCCTAGTGGCCGACACAAACACCGGGCCCATCTAGGAGTGTCACTGCAGTGTCACGCAGGATGTCCCTTCCAAAAAACCCTCCCCAAACAGCACATGACGCAAAGAAAAAAAGAGGCGCAATGAGGTAGCTGTGTGAGTAAGATAAGCGGCCCTAGTGGCCGACACAAACACCGGGCCCATCTAGGAGTGGCACTGCAGTGTCACGCAGGATGTCCCTTCCAAAAAACCCTCCCCAAACAGCACATGACGCAGAGAAAAAAAGAGGCGCAATGAGGTAGCTGACTGTGTGAGTAAGATAAGCGACCCTAGTGGCCGACACAAACACCGGGCCCATCTAGGAGTGGCACTGCAGTGTCACGCAGGATGTCCCTTCCAAAAAACCCTCCCCAAACAGCACATGATGCAAAGAAAAAAAGAGGCGCAATGAGGTAGCTGACTGTGTGAGTAAGATAAGCGACCCTAGTGGCCGACACAAACACCGGGCCCATCTAGGAGTGGCACTGCAGTGTCACGCAGGATGGCCCTTCCAAAAAACCCTCCCCAAACAGCACATGACGCAAAGAAAAATAAAAGAAAAAAGAGGTGCAAGATGGAATTGTCCTTGGGCCCTCCCACCCACCCTTATGTTGTATAAACAAAACAGGACATGCACACTTTAACCAACCCATCATTTCAGTGACAGGGTCTGCCACACGACTGTGACTGATATGACGGGTTGGTTTGGACCCCCCCCCCAAAAAAGAAGCAATTAATCTCTCCTTGCACAAACTGGCTCTACAGAGGCAAGATGTCCACCTCATCATCATCCTCCGATATATCACCGTGTACATCCCCCTCCTCACAGATTATCAATTCGTCCCCACTGGAATCCACCATCTCAGCTCCCTGTGTACTTTGTGGAGGCAATTGCTGCTGGTCAATGTCTCCGCGGAGGAATTGATTATAATTCATTTTAATGAACATCATCTTCTCCACATTTTCTGGATGTAACCTCGTACGCCGATTGCTGACAAGGTGAGCGGCGGCACTAAACACTCTTTCGGAGTACACACTTGTGGGAGGGCAACTTAGGTAGAATAAAGCCAGTTTGTGCAAGGGCCTCCAAATTGCCACTTTTTCCTGCCAGTATAAGTACGGACTGTGTGACGTGCCTACTTGGATGCGGTCACTCATATAATCCTCCACCATTCTTTCAATGTTGAGAGAATCATATGCAGTGACAGTAGACGACATGTCCGTAATCGTTGTCAGGTCCTTCAGTCCGGACCAGATGTCAGCATCAGCAGTCGCTCCAGACTGCCCTGCATCACCGCCAGCGGGTGGGCTCGAAATTCTGAGCCTTTTCCTCGCACCCCCAGTTGCGGGAGAATGTGAAGGAGGAGATGTTGACAGGTCGCGTTCCGCTTGACTTGACAATTTTGTCACCAGCAGGTCTTTCAACCCCAGCAGACTTGTGTGTGCCGGAAAGAGAGATCCAAGGTAGGCTTTAAATCTAGGATCGAGCATGGTGGCCAAAATGTAGTGCTCTGATTTCAACAGATTGACCACCCGTGAATCCTTGTTAAGCGAATTAAGGGCTCCATCCACAAGTCCCACATGCCTAGCGGAATCGCTCCGTGTTAGCTCCTCCTTCAATGTCTCCAGCTTCTTCTGCAAAAGCCTGATGAGGGGAATGACCTGACTCAGGCTGGCAGTGTCTGAACTGACTTCACGTGTGGCAAGTTCAAAGGGCATCAGAACCTTGCACAACGTTGAAATCATTCTCCACTGCGCTTGAGACAGGTGCATTCCACCTCCTATATCGTGCTCAATTGTATAGGCTTGAATGGCCTTTTGCTGCTCCTCCAACCTCTGAAGCATATAGAGGGTTGAATTCCACCTCGTTACCACTTCTTGCTTCAGATGATGGCAGGGCAGGTTCAGTAGTTTTTGGTGGTGCTCCAGTCTTCTGTACGTGGTGCCTGTACGCCGAAAGTGTCCCGCAATTCTTCTGGCCACCGACAGCATCTCTTGCACGCCCCTGTCGTTTTTTTAAAAATTCTGCACCACCAAATTCAAGGTATGTGCAAAACATGGGACGTGCTGGAATTTGCCCATATTTAATGCACACACAATATTGCTGGCGTTGTCCGATGCCACAAATCCACAGGAGAGTCCAATTGGGGTAAGCCATTCCGCGATGATCTTCCTCAGTTGCCGTAAGAGGTTTTCAGCTGTGTGCGTATTCTGGAAACCGGTGATACAAAGCGTAGCCTGCCTAGGAAAGAGTTGGCGTTTGCGAGATGCTGCTACTGGTGCCGCCGCTGCTGTTCTTGCGGCGGGAGTCCATACATCTACCCAGTGGGCTGTCACAGTCATATAGTCCTGACCCTGCCCTGCTCCACTTGTCCACATGTCCGTGGTTAAGTGGACATTGGGTACAGCTGCATTTTTTAGGACACTGGTGACTCTTTTTCTGAGGTCTGTGTACATTTTCGGTATCACCTGCCTAGAGAAATGGAACCTAAATGGTATTTGGTACCGGGGACACAGTACCTCCAACAAGTCTCTAGTTGGCTCTGCAGTAATGATGGATACCGGAACCACGTTTCTCACCACCCAGGATGCCAAGGCCTCAGTTATCCGCTTTGCAGTAGGATGACTGCTGTGATATTTCATCTTCCTCGCAAAGGACTGTTGGACAGTCAATTGCTTGGTGGAAGTAGTAAAAGTGGTCTTACGACTTCCCCTCTGGGATGACCATCGACTCCCAGCAGCAACAACAGCAGCGCCAGCAGCAGTAGGCGTTACACGCAAGGATGCATCGGAGGAATCCCAGGCAGGAGAGGAATCATCAGAATTGCCAGTGACATGGCCTGCAGGACTATTGGCATTCCTGGGGAAGGAGGAAATTGACACTGAGGGAGTTGGTGGGGTGGTTTGCGTGAGCTTGGTTACAAGAGGAAGGGATTTACTGGTCAGTGGACTGCTTCCGCTGTCGGCCAAAGTTTTTGAACTTGTCACTGACTTATTATGAATGCGCTGCAGGTGACGTATAAGGGAGGATGTTCCGAGGTGGTTAACGTCCTTACCCCTACTTATTACAGCTTGACAAAGGGAACACACGGCTTGACAAATGTTGTCCGCATTTCTGGTGAAATACTTCCACACCGAAGAGCTGATTTTTTTGGTATTTTCACCAGGCATGTCAACGGCCATATTCCTCCCACGGACAACAGGTGTCTCCCCGGGTGCCTGACTTAAACAAACCACCTCACCATCAGAATCCTCCTGGTCAATTTCCTCCCCAGCGCCAGCAACACCCATATCCTCCTCATCCTGGTGTACTTCAACACTGACATCTTCAATCTGACTATCAGGAACTGGACTGCGGGTGCTCCTTCCAGCACTTGCAGGGGGCGTGCAAATGGTGGAAGGTGCATGCTCTTCACGTCCAGTGTTGGGAAGGTCAGGCATCGCAACCGACACAATTGGACTCTCCTTGTGGATTTGGGATTTCGAAGAACGCACAGTTCTTTGCTGTGCTTTTTCCAGCTTGAGTCTTTTCATTTTTCTAGCGAGAGGCTGAGTGCTTCCATCCTCATGTGAAGCTGAACCACTAGCCATGAACATAGGCCAGGGCCTCAGCCGTTCCTTGCCACTCCGTGTGGTAAATGGCATATTGGCAAGTTTACGCTTCTCCTCCGACAATTTTATTTTAGGTTTTGGAGTCCTTTTTTTACTAATATTTGGTGTTTTGGATTTGACATGCTCTGTACTATGACATTGGGCATCGGCCTTGGCAGACGACGTTGCTGGCATTTCATCATCTCGGCCATGACTAGTGGCAGCAGCTTCAGCACGAGGTGGAAGTGGATCTTGATCTTTCCCTAATTTTGGAACCTCAACATTTTTGTTCTCCATATTTTAATAGGCACAACTAAAAGGCACCTCAGGTAAACAATGGAGATGGATGGATACTAGTATACAATTATGGATGGACTGCCGAGTGCCGACACAGAGGTAGCTACAGCCGTGGACTACCGTACTGTACTGTGTCTGCTGCTAATATAGACTGGTTGATAAAGAGATGTAGTATGTATGTATAAAGAAGAAAGAAAAAAAAACCACGGGTAGGTGGTATACAATTATGGACGGACTGCCGAGTGCCGACACAGAGGTAGCTACAGCCGTGGACTACCGTACTGTGTCTGCTGCTAATATAGACTGGTTGATAAAGAGATGTAGTATGTATGTATAAAGAAGAAAGAAAAAAAAACCACGGGTAGGTGGTATACAATTATGGACGGACTGCCGAGTGCCGACACAGAGGTAGCTACAGCCGTGGACTACCGTACTGTACTGTGTCTGCTGCTAATATAGACTGGATGATAATGAGATGTAGTATGTATAAAGAAGAAAGAAAAAAAAACCACGGGTAGGTGGTATACAATTATGGATGGACTGCCGAGTGCCGACACAGAGGTAGCTACAGCCGTGGACTACCATACTGTACTGTGTCTGCTGCTAATATAGACTGGATGATAATGAGATGTAGTATATATAAAGAAGAAAAAAAAAACCACGGGTAGGTGGTATACAATTATGGATGGACTGCCGAGTGCCGACACAGAGGTAGCTACAGCCGTGGACTACCGTACTGTACTGTGTCTGCTGCTAATATAGACTGGTTGATAATGAGATGTAGTATGTATGTATAAAGAAGAAAGAAAGAAAAACCACGGGTAGGTAGTATACAATTATGGACGGACTGCCGAGTGCCGACACAGAGGTAGCTACAGCCGTGGTCTACCGTACTGTACTGTGTCTGCTGCTAATATAGACTGGATGATAATGAGATGTAGTATGTATAAAGAAGAAAGAAAAAAAAACCACGGGTAGGTGGTATACAATTATGGATGGACTGCCGAGTGCCGACACAGAGGTAGCTACAGCCGTGGACTACCGTACTGTACTGTGTCTGCTGCTAATATAGACTGGATGATAATGAGATGTAGTATGTATAAAGAAGAAAAAAAAAACCACGGGTAGGTGGTATACAATTATGGATGGACTGCCGAGTGCCGACACAGAGGTAGCTACAGCCGTGGACTACCGTACTGTACTGTGTCTGCTGCTAATATAGACTGGATGATAATGAGATGTAGTATGTATAAAGAAGAAAGAAAAAAAAAACCACGGGTAGGTGGTATACAATTATGGACGGACTGCCGAGTGCCGACACAGAGGTAGCTACAGCCGTGGACTACCGTACTGTACTGTGTCTGCTGCTAATATAAACTGGATGATAATGAGATGTAGTATGTATAAAGAAGAAAGAAAAAAAAAAACCACGGGTAGGTGGTATACAATTATGGATGGACTGCCGAGTGCAGACACAGAGGTAGCTACAGCCGTGGACTACCGTACTGTACTGTGTCTGCTGCTAATATAGACTGGATGATAATGAGATGTAGTATGTATAAAGAAGAAAAAAAAAACCACGGGTAGGTGGTATACAATTATGGATGGACTGCCGAGTGCCGACACAGAGGTAGCTACAGCCGTGGACTACCGTACTGTACTGTGTCTGCTGCTAATATAGACTGGATGATAATGAGATGTAGTATGTATAAAGAAGAAAGAAAAAAAAACCACGGGTAGGTGGTATACAATTATGGACGGACTGCCGAGTGCCGACACAGAGGTAGCTACAGCCGTGGACTACCGTACTGTACTGTGTCTGCTGCTAATATAGACTGGTTGATAATGAGATGTAGTATGTATAAAGAAGAAAGAAAAAAAACCACGGGTAGGTGGTATACAATTATGGATGGACTGCCGAGTGCCGACACAGAGGTAGCTACAGCCGTGGACTACCGTACTGTACTGTGTCTGCTGCTAATATAGACTGGATGATAATGAGATGTAGTATGTATAAAGAAGAAAAAAAAAACATGGGTAGGTGGTATACAATTATGGATGGACTGCCGAGTGCCGACACAGAGGTAGCTACAGCCGTGGACTACCGTACTGTACTGTGTCTGCTGCTAATATAGACTGGATGATAATGAGATGTAGTATGTATAAAGAAGAAAGAAAAAAAAAACCACGGGTAGGTGGTATACAATTATGGATGGACTGCCGAGTGCCGACACAGAGGTAGCTACAGCCGTGAACTACCGTACTGTGTCTGCTGCGACTGGATGATAAATAATGATATAAAAAATATATATATATCACTACTGCAGCCGGACAGGTATATATTATATAATGACGGACCTGCTGGACACTGTCTGTCAGCAGAATGAGTTTTTTATAGAATAAAAAACACCACACAAGTCACACGACGAGTGTTTAACTTTTTCAGGCAATCACAATATAGTATACTATACTGGTGGTCAGTGTGGTCAGGTCACTGGTCAGTCACACTGGCAGTGGCACTCCTGCAGCAAAAGTGTGCACTGTTTAATTTTAATAATATGTACTCCTGGCTCCTGCTATAACCTATAACTGCTCCCCAGTCTCCCCCACAATTAAGCTGTGTGAGCACAGTCAGATATTATACATAGATGATGCAGCACACTGGGCTGAGCACAGATATGGTATGTGACTGAGTCACTGTGTATCGTTTTTTTCAGGCAGAGAATGGATTATATTAAATAAAACTGCACTGGTGGTCACTGGTCAGTGGTCAGTCACTAGTAAACTCTGCACTCTCTAGTACTCCTAAGCTCCAGTAAATCAAGTGTCTCTGTCTCAATCTCACTCTCTCTCTTCTAATCTAAATGGAGAGGACGCCAGCCACGTCCTCTCCCTATCAATCTCAATGCACGTGTGAAAATGGCGGCGACGCGCGGCTCCTTATATAGAATCCGAGTCTCGCGATAGAATCCGAGCCTCGCGAGAATCCGACAGCGTCATGATGACGTTCGGGCGCGCTCGGGTTAACCGAGCAAGGCAGGAAGATCCGAGTCACTCGGATCCGTGTAAAAAAAGCTGAAGTTCGGGCGGGTTCGGATTCCGAGGAACCGAACCCGCTCATCTCTAGTTATCACTCACAAATGAAACAAACCTGTGCAAATCAGACAGCTATTCCATCAAATCAATGGTCTCATTTATCAATGAGTGATATATTTTACTGTTTGTGATAAATTGCACCAGCCAATCAGCTCCTAACTTCCATGTCACTGGCTGTGTTTGAAAAATGATAGCTGATTGGCTGGTGCAATTTATCACTCACAGTGAAATTTGTCACTCATTGGAGAGAGAATTGACTGCATAGGAAAGGAAAGAGTTAAACATCTGGTGAGGGGTGGACCTAGCTGTGAGGAAAGTACAGCCTTTTTTGAAGGGGAGGGTTTGATATATATAGGGAAGGTGAGGCCATCTTAGCTCTCTCTTGTGGTGATTTGCCTTGGTTGGTGAGTGCTGCAGTGCAGATAAATTTTTTCACATTCGTGAGAATGTTTTATCAGCCACTTTGTCCCCTCTCTCTTGTGGTGATTTGCCTTGTGCTGGGTGAGTGCTGCAGTGCAGAATATTCCCCAAAGTTTTATTATAGGCAGCACTTACCTACAATACTCCTTTAGTAATGTCTTCCCGTCCTCGTCGGTCAGCTGGGACCCCAGCCCGATACCGCATGTACGGTGGTGGGGCTGGGCCCGAAGACGGGGTGGCGGGCATGGGTGACGGGGCCCCGTCCCCTGGGACCTCCATAGGTGCGGGAAGGCAAGCGGGACGGCGGGACGGGTCGGCCTCGCTGCTTGAGGCCAGGGCGGCGTTGCCATCTGGGCGCAGGCGGCGGGGTGGGCCCGGGGGCTCCGCCGGGTCGCCCGGAGGTGATAGGGCAGCAGCCCTCACCTGCGAATACTGCGGAGGAGACATTGGTGGCCAGTGCCCGTGGGGGCGCGCAAGCGCGCCGCGCCGGGCGCCTTTCCGTGGAGCCGCAAACGGCTCCGACTACGCCCCCCTTGCCGAGGCCGAGTGGTGGTGCCAGGCGGGGGGGGGGAGCCGGGCGGGAGACATTGTTTTAGCCGAGCGGGGCCTGTCGCGGTGCCTCGCCCGGCGGCAGTTCCGGAGGTCCCTGCCGGAGGATCGCGGGCGGGAGGCAGCGTGCACGGCGTGCGCGCGCGCCCATGCTCGCCTCAGGCGGCGTCGCTCGTGCACGAGTGCGCGCAGCGGCGCCGCTGGCCTCCTCGTCTCCCCATCCCTCTCCCTTTCAGCCGGAACCCGGCGAGGGTCGGGGGGGAGGAGGAGGGGCAGCGATCAACCAGGTATAAGCAAGCAGGGAAGGCAAGTGATATCTCCCGGCCACCCGGCAGGCGGAGGTAGCTCCAGCCTGGCGGGGGGTGGGTACCCCCAGGGAATACCAAGAGCATGGCACATGCCAGGCTGCAGGTGCCGGAGGTTCCGGGCGGGGGACCAGGCCACGGCACCTCAGGGGCGCAGGCGGTTCCCCGCCTGGGCCATCTGGGCACCAGACAGCGGGGCACTGTGGGACAACTCTTGGGCGCCGGGTGGATCGGCACACGCCGCCGCCCGGCCCGGGAGCCCGCGGGGGTCGGCGCCACGTCCTGGGGTGGTACTGACCCTCCCGGTACGCTGGCGTCGGCCCTGGCAGCGGTTGTGTCGGCGCTGGGGCCGCTGACGCTGCCCCAGAGTTGGCAAGCGGTTCCGGTGTGCCGCCGCCGGCGGGCGGTTCCGGTGCGCCGCGGGCGGTTCCAGTTCGCGCACAATGTCTGCAGCCCAGCGGGTTGCTCGCGCCTGCCGCGAGCTGGGAGTGGCCGCTACGCAGCTCCATCAGCAGTCCGGGCGGGGCGAGTGGGAGCTTTCAGAAGAAACGCCTGCCCCCCGGGGTGCGAGGCGCGCGCCGCGACTGCGGTTTGGGCCCTCTTCCCCTTTTTCTCCTTCAGGTGAGCGCGGTGAGGACGGAGTCGGAAGATGAGGATGTCGGTTCTGTCATGCCGGAGGATTCCGGATCTGAGCAGTCGACGGCATCAGGTGAGACGGAGCAGTTGGGGTCGGGCTCTTGCACGCGATCGAGTTCCCGCAGCTCCTCTTCTTCTTCCTCTTCCTCCTCTTCTTCCCCCCTGCCGTCGCAAGCGTCCGAAGTCAGTAGCACGACTAGGGCGAAGAAACGCGCAACGAAGGCTTAGCAAGTACGCTCGCAGGGCCAAGAAGCGACGCCGCCGGCCCGGTGTAGTTCGCTGCGAGTACACTACCGTTATGTGGGGGCTATGGGACAGCTGCCGCAGAAAGATTTGCAGGGGGGACTAGGTCTATGTTTCGTCTTGGCAAAAGACGCGAAGAAGGACTTTAGAGCGGCGGCAGCAAAGAAGGGCATCGGGGCCGAGGCCTTCCGTACCTTCGATAACTGGCTGGCTGGTTTTGGGTCTTCGCGGCTTGTGACCTAGAAGATAGGCCGGACGAGCACATTAATATTATACGGTATCTGCATCTCATAGGGCGGACGGGCTCCGCGCAGGTTCGTCCGCCCAGGGGCCCGGCGCGGACGGCGGATCGGCAAAGACAGGTAGGTCGGCCGTCCGTGCAGAGGGACAGGCCGCCACAAAGGGAAAATGCTTCGCGTTTAACAACGCGACATGTTCCTTCGGCAAGCAGTGTCGGATTCGACACTCATGCCTGCAATGTGGCGGGTCCCACCCGGCCTCCTCCTGCTTCAAAGGTAGTCGTCAAGGTACCCGGGGTAAGCAAACTTACCCAAGATCGGGCGGGAGCGCTCCGCAGAGCGCCAACGCCAATTACATTGGATACAATGGGCAGGGGGTTGGATTGGTATCCAAATAGGGCCGACGCGTTATTTTATTTTTCAGGTTTGCGTTTTTGTTTTCGCTTGCCTGTTGCGAGCGAGGTTACGGCGAGGGCCCAAAGGAACCTCCAGTCTGCTCGTGCCTTGCCTTTGGTACTGCGGGAGAAGGTAGACGAGGAGGTCAGGCTGGGCAGGATGGAGGGGCCGTTTCCATCAACCCCGGTGGAAGGCTTAGTCATCTCCCCAGTGGGTGTGGTTCCCAAGAAGACTCCAGGCGCTTTTAGGCTTATCCAGCATTTTTCTTACCCGTCCGGGGCGTCGGTCAACAACGCGATACCACCGGCTCATTGCTCGGTGGGGTATCAATCGTTTGACGAGGCGTTGGAGCTGGCCCGCAGCTACGGTGCTGGGGCCTTCATGGCTAAGAGTTATGTTGAGTCCGCTTTTCGGTTGCTGCCGCTACATCCGGACTCATTACGCTTTATGGGTTTCCGGATTGGAACGGAATATTTTATCGACAAATGCTGGCCGATGGGATGTTCCGTTTCATGCTCATGTTTCGAACTATTTAGCACATTTCTACATTGTGCGTGGAGTCTTCGTCGGGAGGTCATGGGGTCGCGCCATTACCTCTATGACTTCCTGTGTACGGGACCAGCTAACTCACCGCGATGCGGCGACTTGCTTTTCAGCATCCGAGCTCTGTTTTGTCACTTCGGAGTTCCCGGGGCCGAAGATAAAACAGAGGGGCCGGTCTCCTGTTTGTCAATTTTGGGGATCGAGATTGACACGGTGGCGGGATCGTGCCGTCTGCCTAGAGACAAAATGGTCAAACTCCGCGACGCCATTTGCCGGTTCGAGGGGTTTGTTCAAGGTAAAACTGCGGCAGGCGCGATCCTTGCTGGGCATGTAGAACTTTGCTTGTCGGGTAATCCCGATGGGCAGGGTTTCTGCCGGAAGCTAGAAAGGGCGACTGCGGGGTGTGCCAGACCACACCATTTAGTGCGTTTGTCCTTAGAGATCAAGAGGGATTGGCCGTAGGGGCCTCGTTCCTGTATGTGCAGCTCTCCTGCACATGCGATCGCACACCTTCACAGCGACTACCGCCTCCCCCTGTAGGCGGCGACTACCCTATGTAGCTATAGAGGTGACAGCACACCAAGCCGTGTGGGTGTTGCCTAGCAACCACACGTCAACGTGTGGCTCACTAGTGGGTGCTGCAGGATGACATCACCCATGACACCTGGTCTTGGACATGCAGTTGGTAATAGCAGTAAGAAGCCGGCGTCCTCCAGGTGAGCCTAACATGTAGATTATTAGGGGTAGGTGAAGGGGTATTTATATGTGTATTTGGTGTGTGTATGTCATTGCTGTCCCTGACGATGGGGGAGATCCCAAATCATAGAAAATAAAGGACATTTTAATGGCAATTTAACATGCATGCTGAGTGCCGCCTTATACATGTTGCTGCATTGAGGTGCATTAACCCTAGGAGGGCACCGCTGCAAGAATTTGTTGAACCCATGTTAAAAGTGAGCGCTGGGTCCATTTGGATTATTATCCTTATATATATTGTTTTATAATGTTTGTATAAGCCCCGTGATCCACAGTTTGAACTGAGCTGCAAGTTAAAAGATAGAAATATAAAAATATATGCTTATATTGTTTGTACTGTTTGGTGAGCTTTGTTCACATGCAAGTTCAAAAACAGGAAAGATATGTATGTATATAAGCTACCGCAGATCAAGTCCTGGGAGAGGAGGAAAGCCACTGCTGCTGCCAGCTGGGTCCCAGGACCGCACATGCACAGTCTAGTGCAGTGGTTCCCAAACTGTTTTGAATCACGGCACCCTATAGTATCAGAATTTTTTCAGGGCACCCTTAGGCCAAAAGTTTCTTATTGAGAAATTTAGAAAGAAATATGAAATTAAGTAAATTGTGTTTATATGTCATCCTTAGGTTCAATTATGTGGTGAGGGACAGGATTCACTTCTCTTTGTCCACATATTTTATGACTGGCAGCCACCAGCACTGGTATAGCCTATTACATTGACCATAAATAATTTGATTTGGTCCTGTAACACCAACCCAAAGCATCCTTGCAAGTGTCCTGAGGCACCCCAGGGTGCCACAGCACACAGTTTGAGAACCAATGTCCTAGTGTATGATAAAATGGCTGATTCCATACATTTTATTTCCAGCAGATAGATGCAAAGACATGCATACTTTGGAGGCACATATCTTTTTGGTTATAGATTGTTAAACAGAATAATGTAACATCACTGCTCTGAATGCAGTAACCGTTTTATATACAAGTCAGACTTTGTTAGACATCAGAGAGTCACACAGGCGAGAAGCACATTCCATGTTCTGCATGTGAGAAATGTTTTACACAAAAATTATCACTGGTTAAACATCAGAGAAAACACACAGGTGAGAAATTATATCCATGCTCAGAGTGTAGGGACTGATACACAGAGAGAACATTCCCTGCAGTCCTTGTCACACATCAGAGAACTCACACATTGGAGAAATTATTTCCCTGCTCCAAGTGTGGGAAATGTTATACTTGGAAATCACCTCATTGCTCATCAGAGACTGCATATGAGCATGAAACCGTTTTTGTGCTCTGAATACGTGAGATGTATCAGAAAGAAATCCTTTCTAGCTAGACTTAAGAGAACTCACACAGACCAGAAGCCGTTTTCTTGCTGTGATTGTGGGAAACATGTTACACAGAAATCAGCCCTTCTTACACATCAGAGAACTCACACTAGGGAGTACTTAATTCCATGCACAGAATGAGGGAATTGTTTTATCAAGAAATCAACTCTTGTCACACACAAAAGGAATCACATGGGTGAGAATCATATTTCTTGCTCTGAGTGCAGGAAATGTTTTACAGAGAAATCCATTTTTATTGAACATCGGAGACTACACACAGGAAAGAAACCATTTAAATGCTCTGGGGGAAATTTACTAAGCTCCCGATTTTGACAGAGATGGCGTTTTTTCATCAAAGTGTCATCTCGGTAATTTACTAAACTCAAATCACGGCAGTGATGTGGTCATTCGTAATATTTTGGAAGTTCAAGGTAAAAATCACGAATGAATACACCATCGGTCAAAATACGCCTGTTTAGATATGAATCTCGGTCATTTACTAACCATTCGTAATTGTAATTTCTGCCGTGAAAATGCATTTGCGGCCGCGAAAAAATACAATTCGTAAAAAATTCCTAAAAAAAAACGCGCCAGCTTTTGAAAAGCGTGTTTACATGTGTACTCAATTATCCATTACTCACACCTGAATGTTTGTCCCTATAAAAGTGTTCCAGGCACATTTTGAATTTCTCTCACTCTGAAATGGCGGCTGTGGTGTGTGCCAATGAATTTATGTTTGCTGTGGGATACCTTAGACTGCTCCATGAGGCTTCCAGGAATCAGGCCCAGGTAAGTGAACATGGTCAGCAGGTTGTCCAGGTGCCGCGGAGGCTGCGCCAGCCTCGTTTTTTTAGAGTTCGTTTAAACTTAAACGCATTGTCCGATGATAGGGTCATACAGATGTTCCGCCTAAATAGAACCAACATTTTCCACCTGTATGACCTTGTCAAACTGGGACTAGACCCTGAGACAGCACGCTCTCGCTCTGTCTCAGGCCTACACAAACTCCTGGCTGTGTTACACTTTATGGCTACTGGGAGCTTCCAGGCTGTGGCAGGCGACGTGATTGGTATCTCACAGCCCACCTTTTCAAGATATTTGAATCAGGTGAGTCTAAAAATACATAGGCGGTTATGTCTAAGTGTTGCTTCTGTAAGTACAAACAACACAGTATTGTATAGAATACCTAACATGACACTCACCTTAGCTTGTTTAATGTCCACTCAGGTTTTGGATGTCTTGGATCCACATATTAATGCCTCAATCTGCTTCCCTACAGAGGAGTCGGAGTGGCGTGCTGTCAGGGTAGCTTTCTATGAGCTTGCTGGCATGCCCAATGTGCTGGGGGCCATAGATTGCACACACGTTCAGCTGAGATCACCTAGGGGCCGCCAATACATATATACGAATAGACATCTGGCCCAATCAACTAATGTCCAGGTGGTCTGTGATGCAAACTTTAAAATTATGAGTGTTGTTGCAGGTTACCCTGGTGGCTGCCATGACTCCTTCATCCTCAGTCAGTCATCGCTCTTCGATAAATTTGAGGCCGGACAAATGCCTGATGGCTGGCTGTTGGGTATGTATAAAATGTTTGGTGTGTATGTCTTTTAACCACAAACTCTAGTTTTGACTAGGGGAATGAATAATCTAACACATGTAGTAATGTTGACTATATCTGTTTTTCAGGTGATGGGGGTTACGGCTGCTACTCTTGGCTCCTTACTCCATTGTCCCAACCTGATTCTCCTGCTGAACACAGTTACAATCATGCACATAAGGCTACGCGGAATGTGATAGAAAGATGTTTTGGTGTGCTGAAGTCACGGTTTCGGTGTCTGGATAAATCTGCAGGCCTTTTGTTGTATAGTCCCTCAAAGGTGACTAGAATTGTGTTCTGCTGCTGTTTTCTCCATAATCTGTGTTTAAGTCAACATCTGGCACATGATGAGGGAGAAAGCAGTCAGCAAGCAGAGGAGTTAGAACCATCTGGTGACAGTGTGAGTACATATGTAGGGAGGCAGGTACGGCAAGAAGTGATCCAGCTGTATTTTTCTGGTAAGTTTTTGGCGGATGTAATTATCCTTGACTAAACACTTTGCAATACTTTCAATTGTGTGTTTTGTTACTTACTGTTTGTTGTTTATAGTGGTGTGTACATTGTACTTAGTTTATGTTATAAATAAATTTTCAGTCATTACCCATGAAAAACATACATACATACATAGCAGCTTCTACAATGTTTGAGACGGACACAGGAAGTTGTGTGTTTGTCAAATCAAAATTTTTATTGCGTAAATCTAATTTGTCAAAAGTCTTATTTTTTCCGCTTGTGTGTGCTGGGTGCTGTGCTTTGTGCTGGCTCACTGGCACGTGCTCGGGAGGAACGCCGAACAGGGGAGGTTACTGGCGTTTGGATAGGGGTCGTGGTTCCAGAGCTGGAGGTCACTTGTTGAGCTGCCATCAATGTTATGTTGTTACTCAAATTATTTATGCTAGCATTAAGTTGTGTGTTGGTTCAGTGTGGCTGGCTACAATCCGGGATAAAGACTCATTCACAACCTGGTTGTGCTGAATGAGTTGTACGAGTGCCTGCTGATGGCGCTGTTGCTCATCAATGATGCGCGTTAAATGAGCCAGCATTTGGTTGTTGTCTGCCCGTATTTGCTCCATCGATGTTGCGATTCGGCCTACTTGGACAATCAGTCTGCCCGAGTTGCGACTAATGCGCGGTAGATGATGGGGCAGACTGGCAAGGTGTTGGGTATGTGCGGTCAGGCTGGCATTGCTTTGTGCCTGTTGGCTTGTCCAACTGGCCCAAAAGTCATCTGGTATTTGTGGCTGGGGTGGAGCTTGTGCCAGTTGTGGACTCATGGAGGCTTGGGGGATATCCTGCAGCTGTATTGGCTGGCTCGGGTCAACAGGTGTTAGTTGCAGTGTGAAGGTTGCCTGTTGGTCTTGTCCCTGCTGGTCCACGTCGGCCATCAAGCTGGGCTCTGTATGGGGTGGCCAACATGCAATGTTTATTTTTCTTAAAATATATTTGCTAGTTCTACACATTACTACATTCATAATACTCCATTTCTCAAGTTTTTAGAGTTGTTTTTCTAAACATATAATTTGTTTTTTCTCCAAAAACATATATACCATCACAGGCGTGCACATAGACAGACTTGCGTAATCCTCACCTAACTACCTCCCCTCCACAGCATTACAGTGTTATGTCACCTCCCCTGTCCACGATATAGACTGCTTACCTGGATAGTCCAGAGGAGCGGAGCAAGTAAGCAGTCTACATACCGGACAGGGGAGATGTGTGAACACTATAATGTTGTGGAGGGTGGTTTTTTTTTTTGGTTTTTAAAATATTTTTATGTGCACGTGTGTGGCCAATATTATAACAAATGTATGTTAGATTTTAAAAATGATGTTGGCGATATCAACCACTAAGACATAGAAAAATTAAGCATTTGCACCTTTAACAATTGAAGACGTAACATCACATTGCTTGTTATGGCAAACATGTAATCTCAACTCCAACTCACAACATAGTAACTGTACTGTGTAGATTATTTGCTATGTGTTTAGTTTCTGTTTTGACTCACCAGATAACTGAGGTGATCGGGGCTCATCACTCTGTGGACTCGCCAATAGTGCCAGTGGTGGCTGGGGTGACACTGCAGAAATGCGCCGCCTGGGTGGGGAAGATGGATCCGCAGATTCCGTGCCAAGACGCCGTGTTTTACTTGGCCTCCTGGGTAAGTGCCCCGAGCCCTGTGATGGGCGCCTTACAGGAGGTCGGCTTACAGAAGCAGAACCTATGAGAATATATAAACATTAATATTTTGTACTTCTATGTGTTTGCAGAATATGTGACTACAGTGAAGTGTTACCTGCAATCCCAGCATCATCCTGAGTTGTCTGAGGCCTGTCTGGCCGGCTGGTCTGTCGGACTGTAGAAAAAGTGGAGCAAACATTATTACCATGCTTTGTGTAAAAATTATAACTGCAAAGCCTTATTGTACTGTAACCATATATTAGGTATTCTAATTTAAACTAATTTCTGCTTAAGATCTTCGTGCTTCCTTAATTTGTGGTGTATATCAAAATGTACATGGTGTTGCACCAAATAAATCAGTTACATTTGAGAATTATGTGTCAGATATTGCATAGATTGAATACTTGCAAATTTAACCACAATGAAATTTTGAATTTGTAGGAACCTTTTTTTTGAAGTAAATAAATAAAATATTTAAAAATGCTATTAGATACAACACCGATGTCCAAGCAATATCGCAAAATTATGATTGCAAATACACATACCAGCAGGCATTGCACCTGTTTTTGTGCAAAATTAAATAAAAAATACAGCCAAGGCAAGATGGAAAATGCAATTTCTAAACACAAACACACCTTAAGGGTGCATAGGCCTGCAATATCTGACCAACAATTTTTGCATCCTTTAACCTTAAAAAAAAAAAAAAAATTAAGAGGACATTTTAAAATAAATTTAACAAATCCAACTCACCATCCTGCGTGGGTCGGTCCGAATCCCGGACATGAGTTGCAGACACCACTTCTGCAGGAATCAATGCCCGCACAGGCTCCTCCCACTCCCGATAGGTTGCTCGGAAAGGGGGGCCACCTCCGGTTTTGCGGGCTGATTTTGCCTCTTTGGCCATCTTGGCCTTGACACGCCGCTTTATGGCCCTCATTCCGAGTTGATCGGTCGCAAGGCGAATTTAGCAGAGTTACACACGCTAAGCCGCCGCCTACTGGGAGTGAATCTTAGCTTCTTAAAATTGCGACCGATGTATTCGCAATATTGCGATTACTAACTACTTAGCAGTTTCAGAGTAGCTCCAGACTTACTCTGCCTGTGCGATCATTTCAGTGCTTGTCGTTCCTGGTTGACGTCACAAACACACCCAGCGTTCGCCCTGGCACTCCCACCGTTTCTCCGGCCACTCCTGCGTTTTTTCCGGAAACGGTAGCGTTTTCTGCCACACGCCCCTGAAACGCCGTGTTTCCGCCCAGTAACACCCATTTCCTGTCAATCACATTACGATCGCCGGAGCGAAGAAAAAGCCGTGAGTAAAAATACTATCTTCATAGTAAAGTTACTTGGCGCAGTCGCAGTGCGAACATTGCGCATGCGTACTAAGCGGATTTTCACTGCGATGCGATGAAAAATACCGAGCGAACAACTCGGAATGAGGGCCTATGTCATAGAACCTCTTGCGACACGTGTCCTCGGTCCGCCTCACCACACCCTCACTATTGACGGCAACTATTACTTGCCCCCACAGGACAGACTTCCTGCGGGAGGACACCTTGCCAGCATCCTGACCAAACAATTGGCGATGGTGCTTCATCAGCTCATGCACCAACGCCATGTTTTCAGCATAGCTGAACTTAATATTCCTGCCAGTCTTGGTAGTGGTGCGTGGCTGCGGAGCCACAACACCATCACTATCACTGGAGAATGCAGCAACAGGCACCCCCTCCTCCTCCTCCTCACTAACCTCCTCCCTCTCACTAACCCCCTCCACCTCACTAACAGCCTCCACCTCACTACCAGCCTCCACCTCACTAACCTCCGCCACCACACTGACCTCTGAGTCTGACATGAGGACAAACGACAAAAAACACTGAAAAATAAATACACAAAACACACTCCTCCACTACTACTACTACACACCACACAGCCAACACACACGCTCACTCACTCACTCACAAACAATGACAAAAGACTAAAAAAAAATAACAAGGACAAAAAAGTTGACAAACTGCGAAAAAACAATACTACAAATATGACAAGACTACTTACACACACAGTACAGCACTCAACAATCACAAAACTCCTCCCCAAATCCACCAAAAACTCCACCAAACTCACCAACTCCAAATACACCTTCCTCTCTCCTCTCCACTAGCTAAACCCACGAGGTGCGGTGTGTTTGGGGCGGTTTTATAGTACTGTGCACAGACACTCCTCCTTCACGAATACAACCAATCACGGACGCGTGACAAAAACGAAACTTAGGACTAAAAACGCGGCCGCAATATCAAAATCACTGCCGTAACAGACATGTGACGCAGTCGTAAAAAAACCCACAAACACGGCCACGAAACAACCAAATCGGCCGCATTCTACAGCAGAAAACCACGAATGACATCGACATCGGAACAAAAGAAAAACACGAATACGACAGCTTAGTAAATTAGTCGTAATCAATTCAAAAAGTTGCAATTTTACACTGTCGATGTCAGTCGTGATTGAACTTGGACCTGAAACTGGAAAATACGAATCTTAGTAAATTTACCCCTCTGAGTCTGGGAAATGTTTTACATACAAGTCAGGTTTTTATGAACACATGAGGCTTCATGCAGGGGAGAAGCCATTTTCATGATGTGAGTGTGGTAAATGGTTTATATATAAATTAGGTATGGATACGTATCAGAGACATCACTGGGAAACTGGAACTGTGCTGTGAGAGTGTGGAAATTTTTATATATAAATTGTTATTTATACAGGTTTGAGTCTGCTTTACTACTCATGTGTGGGAAATGTTTTACCTAGTAACCTTATATGTGTACAAATTACAAAAAAGCAATTCCCATGATCTTACAAACATGCAACAGAGTGGGAGCAATGTTCAAAATATTTTAAAAGCTAACTTAGAAAAACAGGCATATTACCATCACTATATCTCCAGATATGACAGTGTTATTCACTTTATAATGTCATGTCATTTTGAATCTTGTAGGTATTAATTTATGTACTGTATATTGTTTTGCTTGTCTTCTTTGTGCTGTGTTACCTCGAGACTGCAATTCTTCCTGCTGGCTCCTCTACCCAGTTTTGGTAATTGGCTGTTGACATGCAGGATCAATTGTATATTTTTGGCATTTAAATGAGTGACTCCAATAAAAACAAAAATTAAAAAAGATAAAAAGACGTACATACATATTTACAGAGTATGTATCTAAAGGTTATTGAGGGCAGTCACACAGAACATGAACATGTTATACTTTACAGTAATTACTATCTGCAGACATTGATGAGAATGTGCCTCATTAACAAAAGACCTGAAGAGATCTCTCGTGAACTTACCGAAGTTTCCTTATTCTAGTAGATATCGGCATCACTCTGCACTGTAATAAAGCCCACGTTATTGGTATTTAGCGTCCAAACGAATAAATAGTACAGGCACTGGGCCGGAGATATGACGTGGGAACTGGGATGTTGCTACATTATGTTCAGCAATGCTGTTTTATTGGTGGTGTGTGATGGTTCATATAATTAGCTGTGTAATACATTATTATTATCTAACCAGGGATTATCCAGGAAGGAGGGCTGGAGGGCTGGAGGTGAAGGGAAATAATGAAAGGACATGTGTGTACCTACCAAGACTTACCGCATTTACAACAACAACAAGCCCTGGTTCAATGCCCAGCTCAGGCAACTTCGTCGAGCCAAAGAGGAGGCCTATAGCAGCGGTGACAGAGCACTATACAACCGTACTAGGAACTCTCTGACTAAAGGAATTAGGCTAGCAAAAAAGCGGTTCTCGGACAAGCTGACAAACGATCTCTCCACCAATGACCCCGTATCTGTATGGAAAGGAATGCAATCCATAACCAACTATAGGAAAACATCAAAGTCCACCGCCATGCACCAAGACCTTGCAGATGAACTGAACCACTTTTATTGCAGGTTCGCAAAAGAAGTCCCCTGCAACCCAAACAATCACCTCTACGATGCCCCGAACACCGACGGCCAACCCCAGGCACTGCAAGTCACCCAAGAAGAGGTGGAGGCATTGTTCAAAAGGACCAAAACCAGGAAAGCTCCGGGTCCTGACGGAGTGTCACCATCTGCCCTAAGAGCATGTGCGGGTCAGCTCGCCCCCATATTCACCAAGATCTTCAATAAATCGCTGGAGCTACAGAAAGTCCCTTCCTGCCTCAAAAGGTCTACTATAGTCCCGGTCCCCAAGAAACCCACTATCACGAACCTGAACGACTACAGGCCGATAGCACTGACGTCTGTGGTCATGAAAACGTTCGAGCGTTTGGTTTTGAATCACCTGAAAACTGTGACTGGCCCCCAACTGGACCCCCTGCAGTTCGCCTATCGCTCGAATCGGTGTGTCGAGGATGCAGTCAACCTGGGCCTGCACTACATTCTACAGCACCTAGACATTCCCGGTACCTACGCGAGGGTCCTGTTTGTCGATTTCAGTTGGGCCTTCAATACAATCGTCCCCAGCATCCTCCACCCCAAATTACTTCGCCTAGGGGTCCCAGAAGCTACCTGTTCCTGGATAATAGACTTCCTGACAGATAGGACACAGGTGGTGAAAGCGGGGGAATTCACCTCTCAAGCGCGGTCCATCAGTACAGGGGCCCCTCAGGGCTGTGTCCTCTCACCCCTGCTCTTCTCCCTGTACACAAATGACTGTACCTCAGAGGCGCAATCAGTAAGGATCATCAAATTCGCCGATGACACCACCGTCATCGGCCTCATCAAGGATGGGGACGAATCGGCCTATAGACAGGAAGTAGACCGGCTGGCCCAGTGGTGCATCCACAACAACCTTGACCTCAACCCCCTCAAAACTGCCGAGATGATAGTGGACTTCAGGAAGAAGTCATCTAGTGCACCTCCGCTAACGATTGCTGACAGTGTGGTATCGCTAGTGGACTCCTTCAAGTTTCTAGGGACCACAATCTCCAGGGACCTTAAATGGGGGTCCAACACTGACGCCACTGTTGGGAAAGCGTAGCAGAGGTTGTTCTTCCTCAGGCAACTAAGGAAGTTCAACATCCCACAGAAGCTCCTGCTCCTCTTCTACTCCGCGATTGTGGAGTCGGTACTGTGCTCCTCGATACTCGTATGGTACAGCTCCGCCAGCGCGAGGGACATATGCAGGCTCCAAAAGGTGGTCAGAACCGCAGAGAAGATCATCGGGGCCGACCTTCCCTCAGTCCAGGACCTGTACTTGTCCAGAGCTAAAAAGCGGGCAATGAAGATAGTAAAAGACCAGCTACACCCCGGCCACAGCATGTTTAACTTGCTTTCTTCAGGCAGGCGTTACAGGGCTGTCCCCGCCAGATCCACCAGAAGCCTCAAAAGTTTCTTTCCCCAAGCTGTCCGCCTGCTGAACTCCTGAACATTGACTGACTAGACGTACATGTAACTCACTTGTGTCCCTACGGTATACCTATCTGTGTAATTTTACTTGCCCCCCCCCCCCACACACACACACACACACACACCTGCTTACCTGTTACCTACTTGGCTGTTGTATAGCAAACCGAAGACAAATTCCTAGTATACGTAAGTATACCTGGCCAATAAAGCTGATTCTGATTCTGATTCTGAAAGCATTCTGCATATGGGGGTCATTCCGAGTTGTTCGCTCGGTATTTTTCTTCGCATCGCAGCGATTTTCCGCTAACTGCGCATGCGCAATGTCCGCACTGCGACTGCGCCAAGTAAATTTGCTATGCAGTTAGTTATTTTACTCACGGTTTTTTCATCGTTCTGGTGATCGTAATGTGATTGACAGGAAGTGGGTGTTTCTGGGTGGAAACTGGCCGTTTTATGGGTGTGTGCGAAGAAACGCTACCGTTTCCGGAAAAAACGCGGGAGTGGCTGGAGAAATGGGGGAATGTCTGGGCGAACGCTAGGTGTGTTTGTGACGTCAAACCAGGAACGACAAGCACTGAACTGATCGCAGATGCCAAGTGTGGAGCTACTCAGAAACTGCTAAGAGAGGTTTAATCGCAATATTGCGAATCCGTTGGTCGCAATTTTGATAAGCTAAGATTCACTCCCAGTAGGCGGCGGCTTAGCGTGTGCAAAGCTGCTAAAAGCAGCTTGCAAGCGAACAACTCGGAATGAGGGCCATGGTCCACACACCAGTGACAGTTTTAGCTTTGTGGGAGTCTATTGTCAGGGGAATAAGGATCAAGTCTGAAGATTGATCTGACCACTTACAAAGGAATGTACTTTTATTTATACCTAATGAGCGCCTTTGTGAATGTTCCTACATCTTTTTTCCTACAGTTACTAGAAGTGTTGCCAGCTCTTATGCGCAATTCTAGGTAACGTTTTATTTGTCTGCAAAATGACTGAAACCCGGTCTGCCATATCTGCTTGTCAGTAACTTGCTCTAGGAAGATTATTACTTCTGCTTGTCAGTAACTTGCTCTAGGAAGATTATTACTTCTGCTTGTCAGTAACTTGCTCTAGGAAGATTATTACTTCTGCTTGTCAGTAACTTGCTCTAGGAAGATTATTACTTCTGCTTGTCAGTAACATGCTCTAGGAAGATTATTACTTCTGCTTGTCAGTAACATGCTCTAGGAAGATTATTACTTCTGCTTGTCAGTAACATGCTCTAGGAAGATTATTACTTCTGCTTGTCAGTAACTTGCTCTAGGAAGATTATTACTTCTGCTTGTCAGTAACATGCTCTAGGAAGATTATTACTTCTGCTTGTCAGTAACTTGCTCTAGGAAGATTATTACTTCTGCTTGTCAGTAACTTGCTCTAGGAAGATTATTACTTCTGCTTGTCAGTAACATGCTCTAGGAAGATTATTACTTCTGCTTGTCAGTAACATGCTCTAGGAAGATTATTACTTCTGCTTGTCAGTAACTTGCTCTAGGAAGATTATTACTTCTGCTTGTCAGTAACATGCTCTAGGAAGATTATTACTTCTGCTTGTCAGTAACTTGCTCTAGGAAGATTATTACTTCTGCTTGTCAGTAATTTGCTCTAGGAAGATTATTACTTCTGCTTGTCAGTAACTTGCTCTAGGAAGATTATTACTTCTGCTTGTCAGTAACATGCTCTAGGAAGATTATTACTTCTGCCTGTCAGTAACATGCTCTAGGAAGATTATTACTTCTGCTTGTCAGTAACTTGCTCTAGGAAGATTATTACTTCTGCTTGTCAGTAACTTGTTCTAGGAAGATTATTACTTCTGCTTGTCAGTAACTTGCTCTAGGAAGATTATTACTTCTGCTTGTCAGTAACTTGCTCTAGGAAGATTATTACTTCTGCTTGTCAGTAACATGCTCTAGGAAGATTATTACTTCTGCTTGTCAGTAACTTGCTCTAGGAAGATTATTACTTCTGCTTGTCAGTAACTTGCTCTAGGAAGATTATTACTTCTGCTTGTCAGTAACTTGCTCTAGGAAGATTATTACTTCTGCTTGTCAGTAACATGCTCTAGGAAGATTATTACTTCTGCTTGTCAGTAACTTGCTCTAGGAAGATTATTACTTCTGCTTGTCAGTAACATGCTCTAGGAAGATTATTACTTCTGCTTGTTAGTAACTTGCTCTAGGAAGATTATTACTTCTGCTTGTCAGTAACTTGCTCTAGGAAGATTATTACTTCTGCTTGTCAGTAACTTGCTCTAGGAAGATTATTACTTCTGCTTGTCAGTAACTTGCTCTAGGAAGATTATTACTTCTGCTTGTCAGTAACTTGCTCTAGGAAGATTATTACTTCTGCTTGACAGTAACATGCTCTAGGAAGATTATTACTTCTGCTTGTCAGTAACTTGCTCTAGGAAGATTATTACTTCTGCTTGTCAGTAACTTGCTCTAGGAAGATTATTACTTCTGCTTGTCAGTAACTTGCTCTAGGAAGATTATTACTTCTGCTTGTCAGTAACTTGTTCTAGGAAGATTATTACTTCTGCTTGTCAGTAACATGCTCTAGGAAGATTATTACTTCTGCTTGTCAGTAACTTGCTCTAGGAAGATTATTACTTCTGCTTGTCAGTAACTTGCTCTAGGAAGGTTATTACTTATTTAAAACACCTTTGGTTTGCTAGCTGTTGTAGAACTACAAGGTACAGCAGTAGTGCTGCCCAGCATTTAGAGGCAATGAGAAACAGTGAAAAACTCTAAAATCCATAAAATGTATTGATACAAGTAGCTGCATAGGAGGTATAATTGTAATATTGTATAATGGAAAATCTATAACTACGAGTAGTTCATACCAGTGGTGGCTCCAGCGGTGGGGTGCATCACATTCCAAAATTGAAATAGGGAGTCACACCAACTGCCAGTGAGTACCGGCCAGCGATGTTTGGCAGTGCTTGGGGTGGCAGTCGGTGTGGCTCCCCTATTTGAATTTTGGATTGTGTTGCAGAACCAGCTCTGGAGCCACCACTGGTTCGTGCATATAGAAAAAAGAATAATAGTAACTGTAAACTGTAGCTATACAAAAATAAAAAATATGCTGACTTCCACATAAATAAACTGACATACAATCCACATTTATTTCATGTTAAATGTCTCATTTCATCAATATCTAAAGCATACTTGTTTTCTTTACAACATCTTTAATAGAAAGGAAGAAGTAGTCTTTAATGGTGGAGAAGCCTTGTCTTGGGGGGATGCAGTTAAAATGCCGGCTGTCGGGATCCCGGCTTTCAGGACACCGACGCTGAAATCCCGACAGCCGGCAATGCCAACAACCGGATTCATCCTGCTGCCGGTATTCTGGCGGTCGGGATGCCGCTGTCGAGATAGTGACAGCCGGCGTCCTGTCCACCAGTAATACATATGTATTCCATCTTGGGACATTCTCCAGTTGCCTTGCTTGACAGCTCAATCAGAGAGCTTTCCATGCAGGTGAGTAGCAGTTTGTAGAGGACACCTCATCCAGCTTCTGTCTTTTTCTCATTGAGAGATGCAAGATTTCTGTATCCCATGTACTATATTGACGGTTTGCATTGATGCTCTCCTGCTTTCTCTCTTGAGTCTTTCTAAACATGAGGGCCGGTCACCTGGCAGAGAGATAAAAAGCAAATGACAGGAGGTGAAAGCCAAGACGAGAAAAGCAAATGGTTGTTCTAGGTTTGAAATAGAGTACAATTACCATAAAACATGAAAAGCAGGAGAATGTAACAACTGCATAATGGGATAATTCTGATCGCAGCAGGAACTTTGTTAGCAATTGGGCAAAACCATGTGCACTGCAGGAGAGGCTGATATAACATGTGCAGAGAGAGTTAGATTTGGGTGTGGTGTGTTCAATCTGCAATCTAAATTGTGTATAAAAATAAAACAGCCAGTATTTACCCTGCACAGAAACAAAATAACCCACCCAAATCTAACTCTCTCTGCACATGTTATATCTGCCTCCCCTGCAGTGCACATGGTTTTGGCCAGCTGCTAACAAAGGCCCTCATTCCGAGTTGATCGGTCGCAAGGCGAATGTAGCAGAGTTACACACGCTAAGCCTACGCCTACTGGGAGTGTATCTTAGCTTCTTAAAATTGCGACCGATGTATTCGCAATAATGCGATTACTAACTACTTAGCAGTTTCAGAGTAGCTCCAGACTTACTCTGCCTGTGCGATCAGTTCAGTGCTTGTCGTTCCTGGTTGACGTCACAAACACACCCAGCGTTCGCCCAGGCACTCCCACCGTTTCCCCGGCCACTCCTGCGTTTTTCCGGAAACGGTAGCGTTTTCAGCCACACGCCCCTGAAACGCCGTGTTTCCGCCCAGTAACACCCATTTCCTGTCAATCACATTACGATCGCCGGAGCGAAGAAAAAGCCGTGAGTAAAATTACTTTCTTCATAGTAAAGTTACTTGGCGCAGTCGCAGTGCGAACATTGCGCATGCGTACTAAGCGGATTTTCACTGCGATGCGATGAAAAATACCGAGCGAACAACTCGGAATGAGGGCCAAAGTTCCTGCTGTGATCAACTCAGAATTACCCCCAATGTGAGTACAGGGGGAGGAGCAAGCAAGTTGATATTGTGAGAACAGGGGTGTATGTTATGGGGGTTTTTCATTACCCCCACCCAAAAAAAAAAAAAAAAAAAGAGATCAAGAACAGCAAAGTTTTGTTTAGACATGTAAACTAGCAGGAACTGTCAGCTGATACATGTCTCACGTGATCCTTATGTGTGCAGTTGATGTCATTAAGTCATTGTCACAACTGAGGGCCTGAGCTGACGGGAGGCAGCCTCAGTTGTAGGGGCTGAGATGTAACGGAACCTGGGAGGTTGTATCAGACCCCTAGACATGTAAGTAACATGTAGAATAACTGCCCGAAGGCGTGACCACAACAACCAGGATAAAAGTCAATGATGTTTATTATGACATACTCCGTAACACAGCAGCAAATAAGAAAACACAAAACTCAGCAGGGAAATAATACAGTTCCTGGGTACTACAGGGTGGCAAGGGCCACAGGGCTCCGGTAGTATGAGATAGTTCTTATAATCTTCTAGTTGGAAAGTCCTTACCAGGCCCGACTGTAGCAATGGAGATAGCCCAGGATCGTACCAGCTGGTGTTCCAGGAAGAGCTGGGCTGCTGTGGATAAAACGGCTGCTGTGGATACTGGCTGGAACCAGACTGATGTTGGCACGGAGTGGATACTTGCTGGAACCAGTTTAATAATAAATGTAGCTTGAGAGCGATGAAATATGAAATGATATATGGAGCTTGAGAGCGGTGAAATAATAATACCGGTGATAAATGGTAATCTGTAGAAAAGGGTACCGGCACTTTAAGAAGAGCTGATCTCTGCTGGAAGCTGATTGCTGTAAGCAGGTGGATCTATAGCTGGAAGCAGATGAATCCAAATGGATAGGAGAGTCAGGCTACACCGCAGGTGGAAATGCTGGTGCGGGTCTCTTTAGTGGAAGTGTGGAGATAGGAGCTGGAACCTGGAAAACAACCACAGGAGAGAGACAAACTGGAACTAGGTTTGACAACCAAAGCACTGACGCCTTCCTTGCTCAGGCACAGATTACTTATACCTGCAGCAAGGAAGGGATTGGCTAGGCAATTATGCAGATTAACATTGCAAACAGCAGATTGGTGGAAATGAACAGATGACAGAATCCAAGATGGCTGCGCCCATGCAGACACTTGGAGGGAAGTTTGGTTTGTAATCCATGTGGGAATTAAAACAGTAATGGCGGCGCCGGCCACAGGAGACAGGAGACGCCAGACTGATAAGTACACATTTAACCACGCGGGCACAGCTGACGTAATCACCACTCTGACATTCTGCATGTAGAAACTCAGGAACAGCGGCGGAGGCCGCGGGAGACGCCATTCCGGATGTAACAGGTGTTGCGGTGACCGCGTCTCAGAGTGACAGGAGAGGAGGCAGGAATGTGGACATCAGTATAACAGATGGGATCCGGTCCTGGAACGCTGAGCCAGCCTTAGGAGGCATCTGAAGGGTAAGTAATGGCGTCCAGATACCCGGATCGTGACAGCACCCCCCCCCCCCTTTAGGAGTGGCCCCAGGACACTTCTTTGGCTTTTGAGGAAACTTGGAATGGAATCTCCGGACCAAGGCAGGAGCATGGACATCAGAAGCATTGGTCCATGAGCGTTCCTCAGGGCCGCAACCCTTCCAGTCAATAAGATACTGTAGTTGACCGTAACGGTGACGTGAGTCCAGGATCTTGGCCACTTCATACTCAACGCCTCGTTGAGTTTGGACTTTCGGAGTTGGAGGAAGTGAGGAATGAAACCGATTCAGGATCAGCGGTTTCAACAGGGAAACATGGAATGTCCTGGGTATTTTTAAGAAGGGAGGTAACTGAAGTCTGTAAGCAACAGGATTGATGACTTGCTCAATTTTGAAAGGACCAATGTAGCGAGGTGCAAACTTCATACTGGGAACTCTTGACCTCAAATTCTTCGTGGATAACCATACCCGATCACCCACCTTGAGAGCAGGAACCGCTCTACGCTTCTTGTCCGCAAACTTCTTATACCTGAACGATGCCTTGAGCAGAGCTGCTCGTACACTCTTCCAGTTGTTTGCAAACTGATGCAAGGTGATATCCACTGCTGGAACAGAAGTTGCTGGGAGCGGTTGGAATTCAGGGACTTTAGGGTGGAATCCAAAGTTGGTGAAGAATGGTGTTGAAGAAGATGAGGAATGATACTGATTGTTATGACAGAACTCGGCCCAGGGAAGTAATTGAACCCAGTCATCTTGAGAGGAAGACACATAGATGCGGAGGAAGGCCTCCAAGTCCTGATTCACCCTCTCAGTTTGACCATTGGTCTGAGGATGGTAAGCCGTGGAAAACTTTAGTTTGACTTGGAGGACTTGACATAAACTTCGCCAGAATTTGGCTGTGAATTGAACTCCTCGATCTGAGATAATTTCTTCAGGCAGACCGTGGAGTCGGAAGATCTCTTGTATGAACACTTGAGCCAACTTGGAAGCTGACGGAAGACCGGTGAGAGGAATGAAGTGTGCCATCTTGGTGAACCGTTCAACTACCACCCAGATGGTATTGAACTTGTTGCACATGGGTAAGTCTGAAATGAAATCCATCGACAGATGGGTCCATGGTCGACGGGGAACGGATAGTGGAACCAGTTGCCGCGCAGGCGACTGGCGGGATACTTTATGTTGGGCACATTTTGGGCAAGATGCAATAAACTCCATGACGTCCTTTCTCAGAGTTGGCCACCAATAGGACCTAGAGATAAACTCCAGGGTTTTTTGGATTCCTGTATGTCTGGCAAAACGGGAAGCATGGGCCCAATGCATGAGCTTCTTCCTCAGTACCGGCTTCACAAAACTTTTCCCTAGTGGGGGCGTAGAGTCCATCCCTACCGTGGAGAACGCCAACGGATTGATAATAGGATGCTTGTCTGAAGACTCTGACTCATTTTCTTGCTCCCATGAGCGGGAAAGGGCATCGGCCTTGCGATTCTGAGAGCCCGGACAGAACTGGAGTTTAAAGTCGAACCTGGAAAAGAAAAGTGCCCATCTGGCCTGACGAGGGTTGAGACATTGTGCGCCTTTCAGATATAAAAGGTTCTTGTGGTCTGTAAGTATGGTGATTGAATGAGAAGCTCCCTCCAACAGATATCTCCACTCCTCTAGAGCGAGCTTGATGGCTAGCAACTCCTGGTCGCCAATGGCATAGTTGCGCTCCGCTGGGGAGAACTTCCGGGAGAAGAAACTGCAAGGATGTAAATGGCCATCTTTAGCCCTCTGAGATAACACCGCTCCTACTCCAACGGAGGAGGCATCCACCTCTAAGATGAAAGGAGAGTCGATGTCGGGCTGTTTCAGAACTGGTGCAGAGATGAACCGTTGTTTTAAGAGACGAAAAGCTTGCGTAGCTTCTTCAGACCACTTGGATGGGTTAGCACCCTTCTTAGTTAAAGCAGTAATAGGCGCCACAATGGTGGAAAAGTCTCGTATAAACTTTCTGTAATAATTGGCGAACCCTAAGAACCTCTGGACCCCTTTGAGGGTTAAGGGTATCGGCCAATTCTGGATTGCTTGTAGTTTCTCAGGATCCATCTCTAGTCCGGAACCGGACACAATGTAACCTAGAAACGGAATGGACTTGACTTCAAAGACGCATTTCTCTAATTTGCAATAGAGATGATTGACACGGAGACGGGACAGAACCTCTTTTACCCAAAAACGATGTTCCTCTAAATTGTTGGCAAAAATGAGGATATCATCTAGATAGACCACGACATGACGGTATAAAATGTCTCTGAAGATCTCATTGACAAAATGCTGGAAGACAGCTGGAGCATTGCTCAATCCGAAGGGCATGACGAGGTACTCATAATGTCCGTCACGGGTGTTAAAGCCGGTCTTCCACTCGTCACCCTCACGGATCCGGATGAGATTGTATGCACCTCTCAAGTCCAGCTTTGTGAAGATGGTAACTCCGCTAACTCTATCAAAGAGCTCAGTAATCAGGGGTAGTGGATAGCGGTTCTTGATGGTAATGTCGTTCAGACCTCTGTAATCGATGCACGGACGCAGACCACCATCTTTTTTCTTTACGAAAAAGAAGCCTGCGCCGGCTGGAGAAGAGGAAGGTCGAATGAACCCTTTTGCTAGGTTCTCTTTAATGTATTCCTCCATAGAATGCGTCTCAGGCAGAGACAACGGGTAAGTTCGGCCTCGAGGTGGAACCTTCCCTGGAACGAGATCAATCGGGCAGTCCCATTCTCTATGAGGAGGAAGGATATCAGCAGAAGCCTTACTGAACACATCCGTGAAATCTTGATATGGAGGAGGTGGAACATCAGACGACCTGGGGGAGGAAGACCAGACAGGCAATACTTTAAACAAACATGTCTCAGCACAGGAGGGACCCCATGCCAGAATCTGCGTAGTCGTCCAATCAATAGATGGATTGTGAAGACGGAGCCATGGAAGGCCCAGGACCACAGGATGTGTGGCTCTTGGAATCACTAAAAAAGAAATTAATTCGGAATGAAGAACTCCCACTCTCAGACGAACTGGTAGAGTCCTTAGAGAAATAACTGCATCAAAAATCTTGCTGCCATCCACGGCAGTTAAGGATATGGACGAAGGAAGTCTCTCGGTGGGTAGGGACCACCGTTTAACATAGGCTTCGGTAATAAAGTTCCCAGCTGCTCCGGAATCAAGGAGGGCAATGACGTTCCGATAACGTTGAGCAACTTGAAGCGAGACTGGGAGATTACAATCGTGAGGAGATGGAGAGGAGATCATTACTCCTAGCCGGCCCTCTCCTTGGCGAGCTAGGATTTGGAATTTTCCCGGACGGTTGGGACAGGCATTGATGGTGTGAGACGGAGCTGCACAATAAAGACAAAGAGACTCAGAGAGACGTCTTCGGCGCTCAGCAGGAGTTAGACGAGAACGGCCAAGTTGCATGGGCTCATCTTTAGATGGTGACAGTTGGCGAGGAGGAGGAGCAGAAGATTTTGGAGCAGATGATCTTCCACGCTCAGTTGCTCTTTCTCTGAAACGTAAATCAACTTTCGTGCAGAGTGAGATTAGCTCATCTAACTTGGAAGGTAAGTCTCTGGTAGCTAACTCATCTTTAATACGCTCAGATAAGCCATGCCAGAATGCAGCATACAGGGCCTCGTCGTTCCATGCCAGTTCGAATGCCAGGATCTGGAACTGTATAAGATATTGTCCTACAGTACGTGATCCCTGGCGTAAACGGAGAATCTCAGATGAGGCTGAAGTTACCCGGCCGGGCTCGTCGAAGATACGCCTGAATGTTGACACAAATGCAGTGTAGGAGGATAGCAGGGTGTCGGACCTCTCCCATAACGGTGATGCCCAATCAAGGGCTGAGCCACTGAGAAGAGAGATAATGTAGGCAATTTTTATACGGTCACTGGGAAAATTGCCAGGTTGTAGCTCAAACTGAATCTCACACTGGTTGAGAAATCCCCTGCAGAATCTTGGAGATCCGTCAAATTTTGCTGGCGTTGGAAGATGAAGACGTGGAGCAGAAATGGGTAAGGTGGGTGGGGTCATAGCTGGAGTCACTGTGGTTGACGCACCGGACGCGTCTGATCCACGGAGGGTTGTCTGAATCCCATCCAGCCGAGTAGAGAGATCCTGGAGACAGCGGATGATGTGGCCCTGTGCAGCCTCCTGATGTTCAAGTCGGGCTGCCAGTTCTTGCATCGGCCTGGCCGCTTGATCCTGGTCTCCGGCTGGATTCATATGGTCAGTGCTTACTGTCACAACTGAGGGCCTGAGCTGACGGGAGGCAGCCTCAGTTGTAGGGGCTGAGATGTAACGGAACCTGGGAGGTTGTATCAGACCCCTAGACATGTAAGTAACATGTAGAATAACTGCCCGAAGGCGTGACCACGACAACCAGGATAAAAGTCAATGATGTTTATTATGACATACTCCGTAACACAGCAGCAAATAAGAAAACATAAAACTCAGCAGGGAAATAATACAGTTCCTGGGTACTACAGGGTGGCAAGGGCCACAGGGCTCTGGTAGTATGAGATAGTTCTTATAATCTTCTAGTTGGAAAGTCCTTACCAGGCCCGACTGTAGCAATGGAGATAGCCCAGGATCGTACCAGCTGGTGTTCCAGGAAGAGCTGGGCTGCTGTGGATAAAACGGCTGCTGTGGATACTGGCTGGAACCAGACTGATGTTGGCACGGAGTGGATACTGGCTGGAACCAGTTAAATAATAAATGTAGCTTGAGAGCGATGAAATATGAAATGATATATGGAGCTTGAGAGCGGTGAAATAATAATACCGGTGATAAATGGTAATCTGTAGAAAAGGGTACCGGCACTTTAAGAAGAGCTGATCTCTCCTGGAAGCTGATTGCTGTAAGCAGGTGGATCTATAGCTGGAAGCAGATGAATCCAAATGGATAGGAGAGTCAGGCTACACCGCAGGTGGAAATGCTGGTGCGGGTCTCTTTAGTGGAAGTGTGGAGATAGGAGCTGGAACCTGGAAAACAACCACAGGAGAGAGACAAACTGGAACTAGGTTTGACAACCAAAGCACTGACGCCTTCCTTGCTCAGGCACAGATTACTTATACCTGCAGCAAGGAAGGGATTGGCTAGGCAATTATGCAGATTAACATTGCAAACAGCAGATTGGTGGAAATGAACAGATGACAGAATCCAAGATGGCTGCGCCCATGCAGACACTTGGAGGGAAGTTTGGTTTGTAATCCATGTGGGAATTAAAACAGTAATGGCGGCGCCGGCCACAGGAGACAGGAGACGCCAGACTGATAAGTACACATTTCACCACGCGGGCACAGCGGAGGCCGCGGCTGACGTAATCACCACTCTGACATTCTGCATGTAGAAACTCAGGAACAGCGGCGGAGGCCGCGGGAGACGCCATTCCGGATGTAACAGGCGTTGCGGTGACCGCGTCTCAGAGTGACAGGAGAGGAGGCAGGAATGTGGACATCAGTATAACAGATGGGATCCGGTCCTGGAACGCTGAGCCAGCCTTAGGAGGCATCTGAAGGGTAAGTAATGGCGTCCAGATACCCGGATCGTGACAGTCATACTGCCAGAGTAGCGATGGCCATCAAAGGGTTTACCATGGAAATTCTATATGCTTGACCATATATAATCTATATTTGATATCACCAGAAACCACATGAAATTGATATCCCTTCCGTGTCCCCCGTTCCCTGCAGGTTCCAATGCCCTTAGGAATCATATTACCTTATCTGTGAATGCTTTATTAGTGATTAATCATGCAATGCAAAGCTCTAGTGTTATGGATGGCCAGCTATAATTACATGGCATTTGTATAAGGTTGTATAAGTTAGAATAAGATATTTTAACTTGAAATGAGGAGTGTGAAGCTTATAGAATAATAGATATTAGAAATGAAATGTGTGCAGCATTGAAAGGAGTAAATGTTTTATATTCTAAGATGACACTCAGGAAAATGCTGAACACACAGGTCTTGCGATATGATGCTGGAGTCCGCATCACTTGTTGATAGTGTAACACCCCAAGATTGGCGGGTATGTCTAAGAGGTTGAGAAAGGTATCACAGGTGTTGGGTGGCTTTGTGATGGACCTTTCCCCTAAAATGTTTCTTCCTGTACCTTGTACTGTAATAACTTGCTCAGAGAGGTAGAAAGGATTGATACAAATCAGGAGTGAGTCAGCAATTCCAACTGGAAACATTTTCATTGAGCTGCAATGAACTATGGATTTTGGAAACAGACAAAAAAAATGGAAAATTCCACTACACCGGCGCTGTGTATAGCTGCCCTAGATAATTTACCACCCCAAGATGTCACCAAACATCTAAGAAATACACAGTATACAAATGCAGATAATGGATATGCAACCCTGGGCGCTTTAAATTTATGTAAAGTTTTTGTGTGTAAAATACGTTCCTTTCCACTGGATGCTTTCTTATTTCCCTCTTGATCCACTCTGTACTTGGTTTCCACTCAAAGTGATGAGGTATATGAAGAGAGTTTTCAAAACAGAAAGAAAAGAAATAATATAGTGTAATACAGTTACATATACAATGTTTTTATGTAAACGTGACTATTACACGAAGAGTACTTCGTATTCAACTTTAACAAAGTTTATGCAGCATACAAAAAAAGGCTATTAGCCTTGATTAATATATAGGCAAGATGGAGCATACCACACTCACTATAAACAAGTGAACGATCAAGCTTATAAAGTTATCTTTAGCCGGAGAAAGTAGGCGTACCCCACTCACGTCACTGGAAGTTATGATGCACATCAAGGTATCTTTTACGTGTTCCCCATGAAACTCTTCAGATTACTCAGACCTTACCATTGGATTTATTCTCTGCTTCTGGCTCCTTGTTCCTCCTCTTCTCTTTACAGGCTCCTCTTTTCACTCACAGTATCACATTCCGTGTCAGATGGCGCACGCAGTTAGCCAATGTTTTAAGTCTACGATTGTCAGCAATCAGAGCTGCAGCACCGAATCAGACAGAGGGGGCTGGATATAATGCAGTGCAAGACGGACGGAGCTCTGAGGCCAACCAGGAGGTTAGTTTTGGCTTGTAAATGTTTGCCACTTTAAAAAAAATGTACAAGTTTGTCCGGAATCCCATGTAATAGTCACATTTACATAAAAACATTGTGTATGAAACTGTATTTCACTATATTTTTTCTTTTCTTTCTGTTTTGAAAACTCTCTTCATATAACTCATGACTTTGAGTGCAAACCAAGTACAGAGTGGATCAAGAGGGAAATACGAAAGCATCCAGTGGAAAGGAACATATTTTACACATAAGAACTGTATATTAATTTAAAGCGCCCAGGATTGTATATCCCCTATCTGCATTTGTATATTGTGAACTCTGGATTTAGTATGATAATTAGTTGATTTGGCATACACATATTGAAGAATTAGAAGAAGAATTTGGGTATGTAAGAAAGATAAAAGAAAGCAATTGGTTTCAGCTCTCATCACAATGGGCTATTCAAAAATACAAAAGACAATCAATTGGATCATGAATATTACAAATTATCAGTATAATCACAGTATACAATGTAGTCATAAGAAGAGTGATGAAAAACACAATTCCCAATACAATTACTAAATTCCTAGCTGTCCCTAGCCAAGGCACAATAATCTTCATTGGCAAATAATGTTGGAGCTCTTGTAGGAATCTGTAGTGTCTCAGTATAATAATTAAAGATTGAACACACAAAGATATGAAGAATCCTGGGTGATATAAATATCAATACGTACAGTGTAATACAAATAGGATGTACTTAGTGAAGGAATCATAGTGTCTCTTAACAAGTATCCTTTAGGAGAACAGTAGGGCCTTTTAGTGGGATAAACTCAGTCTCTTTAAATTACAGGAGTTTGCTGACACATATGCAAATAACTTTTAGTAACTCACTGGCACTTGCTCAAATTACTCAGTTCTGTTCAGATTAAATAACTCTCTTACTTTGGCTTAAATAACTCAGTCTCTGGTGCCACACAGTAGTGGAGACTGGGGTTGCTTTACTGACACTTCTCAGGGACTAACTTGGAGATATGATGCTGCTCTTTCCGCACCATTTTCACTGCACAGCGTGTGACAACTCGGCTACTAACAGTCTGTACTGTCTGTGGCTTGGATCACAATCAGTCTCAATGTACTCACTCAGAGGTGTTCATTTGCTGGACCAGTATCACGGCTCCTCACTGTTACAAGATGGCAGTGGCATCCCAGCCTCTCACTAGGCCCAAAGGTGTCTGGTCTTTAGCTGTGACATCTCACACCAGCTCTCCCAGCTCTCAGCTCCCCAGTAGCACTCTGCTGCCTCTACACTGCAGCGCTGCTCTCACCGCCAACAGAATTCCACAGCCAGCCTCTGCTCACACTTCCCACTCTGCTCCTTCACTCAGCCTGTGTTCAGCACCTCTTGTCACACACAGCCAACTCTCCTTCTTCCCACAAGGCTCTCCCAATCAGTCAGTAGGATTAAGGTTATGTGATCAGCCAAGGGTCTCCGCTTAACTCTTGCTGTGCAGGTGCCTCCCTTTTGCTAATGTGGACCTGTAAGCAAATTCTTAAAGAGGTACACACACCACTTTATGGGGTACCACTTTCCATGTCTTCACGCACTTTAGGCAGAACTAGGGAGAGCTTCAACACAAACTTGGCATATTGAACTCAGCTTTTAGCTTACCCTATCTTACATCTAACAATGCAAACTTTATGTATCACAACATATCTTAAAACAACCCATATGGAACATTTTTGCCAAATAACTTTTTCTCTTTGGTAGATTCTCACATCTTGCATTCTCTCATTGATATCTAAGAGGCAATATTCCTTTGGTACTCCATTCTGATCTTCGGACAGGGGGTCATTTTGGTTCTTTTTTGCCACCATTGATTCTGCACTTGATGTTAACTCTTGTCCTAGTTCTGGTAGTTGAGGTAGGTGGGCTGGTTCTATTGGTTCAGGGATTCCCACTGGGGATAGGGGCCAGCATATATTGCCCAACAGGTTCATAGGGTCTAGAAAATTGCTGATCAGGACACAGGAGGCTACATCGTGTTAGAGGATGTTACCTATTCCGTACTATTGTCACCCAACTCTGGATATAATTTCAACTGATTTTGGTGAACCCAATGCAACTGTGAAACATTCTGTTTTCAATTTGGAAGATGTTCACATCATCTCTAGGGGCACTGACCACAATGTAGGGAGTGGGTTCCCATTGATAGTCTAACTTGCTGATACTGTGATTCTTCGTTTTTAATTCTCTCGCCCCTCCCCCCCCTCCAGGATGGGCTTGTCACATGCAGTTTTGTTATAATATTCTTCTTGTCTATTTCTTGTGAGTTCCATTTGTTGGTTTACTTGACGCTGAATCTCCCAAAGTCTCCTCTTATGCTTAGCCACCCAATCAGCCCCCACAAAAGGCTCACAGTCCATTTCAGTTGGCAACCCTAAATGCACATTGGCAGGTAATTTGCCTTTCCTTCCGAATATCAAATAATAAGGGGTGTGTCCGGTTGACCTATGTGTGGTAGTGGTGTTATAGATGAACATGAGTTCACCAACAAGGTGAGCCATGCCAGTTGCTGCTGCATCTACAAGGTTCTCAGTAGATTGAACAGCACTTGATTGGTATTTTCACATAGCCCTTTGCCCTGTGGGTGGTATGCTGTGGTCTGCAACTTTTTACACCTGTATAACTCACATCATTTGTGGAAGAGCTTTGACGTAAAAGCTGGGCCTTGATCAATCAATAGCTTGTCTTGATAACCATATGGTCTCACAAATACCCTCCAGAAGATCTTGGCTGTCATGCATAGGAGACCACAAATAGGTTGAACTAGATGGACAATTGTCTTTTTTCAACCTCAGATACTATGTTACTATGTTACTATGTATTCTCATGGTCAAGTCTTTTACAGGTAAGGCCACAGTAAATTTGGTGTAGTGATCAACAACAGTAATGGCATAAATATCCCTCTCTACTCTTCTCCAGTTTAACATGATCAATGTTAACCAGTTCGAGAGGTTGTTAACTCACAATCGGATGTAAATGAGCTCTATGGGCCCTTGGAGATAACTGCTGCATAGTGCAAATCTTTACACTGCTTACACCAATCTTCAATACTTTTCCTCAGGTCAATCCAAAAGAAGCATTTCCTGATATTGACTCTGTTTTCTGATAGCTGAAGTTACCTGATTGGCCATGATATGCATGCAACAAGACATTGGCTTTCAAACTGGGAATCACAAATTGAATCACTACTTGATGAGTCCAGGGTTCTAAGCTTCTCCATACCAAGACATTCCTCTGCACCACCAGGCAATCTCGCTGCCACCATAGTTTCAGAAATTAATTTTCTGTATCATCTCGCTCTTGTTTAGTTGGTCCCACTTTGGTCTTGATTAGTTGCTTGACTCGACGACATGTATGATCCTCTTCCAGCCACTTTTGTCAATTTATATATCTGTTTCCCCCTTCCAGGGACTCTGGTCTCAATGTCTGAGCCATAAGGGCGTTTTGAGCAGCCTGGCTATTAGGCCTGTGGAAGGCTGGCCATTCCAGGGTTTCCCAAGTATTTTCTCCCTCAGGCTCCTCTTTTCTACGTAGATCAGACAGGGCATGCACATTCTGGTTAGTCTTCCCAGCCCAAAATTTAATGGTAAAGTGATAGTACGCTAGCAGTGATGCCCATCTTTGTTCTAAAGTGCCCAACTTAGCTGTTTTAAGGCTTCAAAGGGGACAACACCAAATATCCCCAAAACTTTTCTGTCACCACCCAGACCAGGGCTAAGAGCTGTAGCTTGAATGTGCTATAACTGATGTCATTTCATTCCGTCTTCTTCAGACTTCAGCTGGTATATGCGATTACCGTACCTTCTCAGTTCCATCTTGTACCTGTGCCAAAATAGCTCTCAGCCCCTGGTTACTGGCATCCATGTACAGTCAGAAGGGTTGGATTTAATCCAGATAGGCCAGCAGAGGGGCCTGGATCAGGGCTTCCTTCAATTTTGGCGAATGCCACTTCTGGCTATCGGACCAAACTAATAGAGCACTCTTAATGGTTCCACTCTTGTAGATTCCTCTCAGAGTTTCATGTAATGTAAAGTTTTTGATGAATCTCCTATAGTACCCAACAAACCCCCAAACCTGCGTACTTCATGAACAATTCTAGGTATAGGCCAGTCTCTCACTGGCTCTATCTTCTCAGGGTCAGGGATCACGCCTTCTGCACTGACTATATGTCCCAAATACTTGACTTCCGGCTTCAGCAAGTAACACTTGGCTGGGTTCAACTTTAGTCCAAATTTCTCTAACTGCTGGAAGACCTCTTATAGCTGGGCCACGTGTTTGCAATCACATCAACAAGTTAATGAAGGATGAACTAAAAATTTTGGTAACCCAACAGTATTCAATATTCCTCTGCAAGGTACCAGGGGCATTGCACAATCCAAATAGTATACACAGAAATTCAAACAGCCCCATCAGGGTGATGAATGCAGTCTTCTGCTGGTCTTGCAGGGACATCTCGATCTGCCAATTCCCACTCATCAGGTCCATGGTGGAGAAGTAGTTAAATTAAAAATCTGGAATAGATTATTGTAATTTGTGCCTCTATATTTATAACTCTGTATTTGCTGACTGCAGGTAGGGGGTCATTTTAAGATCCCAAATATTTACAGGCATTTATACCACCATAATGGGTTGTTTTTGCAACTTTACATGTTAGACGAACAGTTACATATGATAGATGGTGCATATATGATAGATGGTTTGACAGAGAAGAAATCAATTATTTTGATGGTTAAAGCTTATTTATTACTGTCAATATAGGATGTATTTTTCTGCAGAGTGATTGGTGATTGACATGAAAAAAATATAGAGGAGTGTGCCACTCTGGGATTGTTATTCATTTATTGAATTACATTAATAGGAGACTTGCAAAAATCCTATTTTTTTTTATTTGTACTTTAGACATGTTTTGTGTTTGTCTGTTTGTAAGTGAGTCCACAAATAAAAGTTATATTTTAATGGTTTTTAGACATTAATTAAGAGTGCCCTATCAAAAAGAGTTTTCTTTCTTCTTCTTTGGTTTTAACATCTATTCCAACATCTGCCGTACTGGTTGGTACATGGGTGGAGACAATGGATGGTGTCTTTCTTTAATGGGGGAAACATTTCCCAAAGGAATGAAATGTTGAACCTTGTACACTCTTCCAAAGTTGGCAGGGTCTTTACTGAAGACATTGGAATTCTCTTTTACTACAGCCAGGACCCCATACTTTTGCTCTTCCAGGGTTTCCTACTTGCCGATTTGTATGTCTTCCCATCAGGCAGCGGTAGGGGCCTTTTTTGAACAAGGTGCGGTCACTGTATTCTGTCTTATATTCAACTGCGGGATCATTACGTCCTGGAAATGGGACCAACTCAACTGGGCAATGCAGCTTCACAGCATGATTTTGTGGGTTCATGATTCTCATGGGAACACGAATATCTTTTATAGTCACCAACGCTTTTGCTACGACTACTTAGCCCCTGATAGGTTTTGCACATGGCTTGACCAAGACTTCACAACTCGCACCTTGAGGTCCACGTCTGGTCTTTTCCTAAACAATAGTCTCTATGTTCAGCTTTAGGACATTAGGCCTCTGATAAATGATTCTCACTTTTCCTGCCTCCCCGCTGGAATCTCTGAACTCTCTGGTGTCCGTGGAGCAGCCATATGGTGTGTTGCAGCACTTGTTGCTCAGGACAAGCAGCTTAGTACATCTCCCCCTGCAGTATAGTTACTAATTCTCCAGGGCAATGCTGTAATATGTTTATACCAATGATGTACCGCGATCTCGTACATAGATGACTAGACATCCTTGTTTCTCAAGACAGGCTCAGCCAATCTGGATGACGGCCTCCCAAAATCCTTCACATGCAATCTCTAGACTGTTACTGGCAATGAGATGAAGCCAGGATGGTGACAGGGGTAACATACTTTCTTTGTCCTGGGATTTCCAGAATACAGCCAGTGGTATGGTACAAATCTGTGAGCCTGTATCGAGCATAGCTTGAACTTGAATCCCATCAATGCAGACTGGTATGACGGGGTACTTGCCAACATAATGTGCCCCCCCCCCACTCTTATTTTTGACCATTAGTGATTTTCCTCTCCCAAGGATCAGTCATCCTCCCCGGGGTACTGGATTTTAAATCTCGGCTGGTATGACAAAAGTTTTTTCAATATGCCCACTCTGGTTGCATCGTCAAGAAATGAGCTTGCTCTGGGTGTCAAACTTGTTGGATGCCCTTCTTCCATTTTTTGGTGGAGGCTCCTATCACTCACAGATGGGATTCTCTCTCTCCAGCCTTCATGGAGGTGGCTCGTCTGGTGTGGGCCTATTTTTCAAGTCACAATTTTCTTGACAAATCTCGGTCAGACATGCTATCAATTCATCCATCCTGGTAGTTTGCTCACCCAGTGGATCACTTCTGGCCTTCTGTGAACTTTGCAGTATGATCTCATTAGAAATCTGTTTTTCCCTAAAACCAGGTACAGTATTTCCAAGAAAGGCATCGCTTGATCTTGCGTTGGTACTATCACTTGAATGGCAGCATCTTTGAAGCTCAGGAAACTTTCTTGGGGCTCCTGCCTATGTAGCAACTTCAGCTGGGTCTTTATGGTTTCTGTACTAGCTACTTTTATGAATTGCATTACTAGTTTCATCTTCATTTCTCACATCTTATGCATCTGCCGCTCTAATAGATTGCAAGGCCTCTTGTACTCCTAATGCATAGTCTCTTAAGGTCCATAGACCTTGCATGATATTTCAGTCAATATTGCTCAGTTTCCCCCTTCTGAGCGATATTGACTGAAATATTGCACAGTGTGTATTCTGCCACCGGCGGCCAATCCGTGGCCCCACGGGTTAACGACCCTTGGTGTCGGACATGCATTCAATTTGGACTATCCTCTAAGAGCTGCATGCATAGGCTGGCCGAGGCATGATGTCACGGGGGGGGGGGGGGATTCTTAGTTGATCGCAGCAGGAACTTTGTTAGCTGTTGGGAAAAACCATGTGCACTGCAGGGGGGGGGGGGGCAGATATAACATGTGCAGAGAGAGAGTTAGATTTGGGTGTGGTGTGTTCAATCTGCAATCTAAATTGCGTGTAAAAATAAAGCAGCCAGTATTTACCCTGCACAGAAACAAAATAACCCACCCAAATCTAACTCTCTCTGCACATGTTATATCCTCCCCTGCAGTGCACATGGTTTTGGCCAACTGCTAACAAAGTTCCTGCTGTGATCAACTCAGAATTACCCCCAATGTGAGTACAGGGGGAGGAGCAAGCAAGTTGATATTGTGAGAACAGAGGTGTATGTTATGGGGGGTTTTCATTACCCCCACCCCAAAAAAAAAAAAAGAGATCTAGAACAGCAAAGTTTTGTTTAGACATGTAAACTAGCAGGAACTGTCAGCTGATACATGGCTCACATGATCCTTATGTGTGCAGTTGATGTCATTAAGTCATACTGCCAGAGTAGCGATGGCCATCAAAGGGTTTACCATAGAAATTCTATATGCTTGACCATATATAATCTATATTTGATATCACCAGAAACCACATGAAATTGATATCCCTTCCGTGTCCCCCGTTCCCTGCAGGTTCCAATGCCCTTAGGAATCATATTATCTTATCTGTGAATGCTTTATTAGTGATTAATCATGCAATGCAAAGCTTTAGTGTTATGGATGGCCAGCTATAATTACATGGCATTTGTATAAGGTTGTATAAGTTAGAATAAGATATTTTAACTTGAAATGAGGAGTGTGAAGCTTATAGAATAATAGATATTAGAAATGAAATGTGTGCAGCATTGAAAGAAGTAAATGTTTTATATTCTAAGATGACACTCAGGAAAATGCTGAACACACAGGTCTTGCGATATGATGCTGGAGTCAGCATCACTTGTTGATAGTGTAACACCCCAAGATTGGCTGAAATATTGACTGAAATATTGCACAGTGTGTATTCTGCTACCGGCGGCCAATCCGTGGCCCCACGGGTTAACGACCCTTGGTGTCGGACATGCATTCAATTTGGACTATCCTCTAAGAGCTGCATGCATAGGCTGGCCGAGGCATGATGTCACGGGGGGGGGGGGGGGGGGGAATTCTTAGTTGATCGCAGCAGGAACTTTGTTAGCAGTTGGGCTAAACCATGTGCACTGCAGGGGGGGGCAGATATAACATGTGCAGAGAGAGTTAGATTTGGGTGTGGTGTGTTCAATCTGCAATCTAAATTGCAGTTTAAAAATAAAGCAGCCAGTATTTACCCTGCACAGAAACAAAATAACCCACCCAAATCTAACTCTCTCTGCACATGTTATATCTGCCTCCCCTGCAGTGTACATGGCTTTGCCCAACTGCTAACAAAGTTCCTGCTGCGATCAACTCAGAATTACCCCCATTTTGCGATATGCTAGCAATATCACACAGTGTGCATGCCCATGTTGGGCGGCCTAGCCCAAGAGGGGGACACACTAGGCAATGTCACTCACAGAGCACATCGCCTATTGTGTAAGGACCTTAAGAGTCTCTCCTGGCAATTGCTTTCTCAAATAAAACTTAGTCTTTAGCTCAGGAATGGTGTGAAGTCCAAATGTCTTTGCTAGATGCTGCAAACTGGATCTGCTATTTTCTTTTCTTCCAGGGGCCATGATGCTACTTCTAATTGAGCTGAACCTTTTAGTTGCCTCATTAGAATTTCTACTTGTTGGGCATCCCTCATTGCATGCAAATGGACATAGGTCACATCTTCTTTCTAAACTCTTTAAAGGTATTATGGGGTAGATGTATTAAGCCTGGAGAAGTGATAAAGCAGTGATAAATGCAAGGTGATAACACACCAGCCAATCAGCTCCAATATGTAAATTTACAGTTAGGAGTTAATTGGCTGGTGCGTTATCACCTTCCACTTATCACTGCTTTATCACTTCTCCAGGCTTAATACATCTGCCCCTATGGTCTTTATCTCGTCACTCTCCAGAATAGGTAGGTAGCCAAGGGGTGCCAAAATAACAAGGTAGCGTTAAGGGGTTCACACACAATCCAGATTTAGTTCCTGTTCAATGTCTCACTTCATCAATATCTAGTGTACAGTACGCCTGTACAACATCTGTTATAGAAAGGAGGAAGTAGTCTTTAATGATGGAGAAACCTTGTCTTGGGACATCCTTCAGTTTGCCGTGCTTGTGCTTGACAGTTCAATCAGAGAATTTTCCTTGCAGGTGAATAGCAGTTTGTAGAAGATACCTCATCCAGCCTCTCACATTTTCTCATTGAAAGGTGCAAGATTGCTTATGCAAAGTATTATCAGCACAGAACATGCTGAGTAGCCCAATGCAATGCCCCAACTGGAGCACCAGCTCCCATCCTATGTCTTGGTGGCCCTGATACACATATAGCATTGAATAAAAAAAAAGAGAAAGTGAGTTTTCTAGAAGGTGAAAGGACCTCAGATGTCACAACCATGTGACCCATGATGGCAGAGTGAGGAGCAAGGTCAGCTTAGGTTCAGAACATGGGACCCAACTTGTACCTGTGCCGGCTTACTCCACTCACCATGCTTTGGGCATGGCCACCCACTATGCTCACCATAGGTTACTTTTTCCAATAGATGTCCATGTGGACAGTAAAACTGCTAGCTCACCGACCTTGCTAATCCCCCTGCGATTGTGGGTCACGTGGTTATAACATCAGGGGTCCTTTAGCCCACTTGCATCTAGCATCTACCATACAATTGTTATGCACACCAGTGCCTGCAGGAATGTACTGGTGTCTGAACTGTTATGCACACCAGTGCCTGCAGGAATGTACTGGTGTCTGAACTGTTATGCACACCAGTGCCTGCAGGAATGTACTGGTATCTGAACGAATAGGGATACAAAACAAATTAACTCACAGACAGACTGGGGAATATGACATTACGTACACAGAAGGTGATTGGGTAACGAAATAAATACAAAGTGAACAGAGAAGCCCAGAGGCTAAGAAACTGGGTGTCTCCCTGGTATTAGGAATGCTGAGATGGAAAAAGCAAGATGTTGTGTTTTAATACGTAGAGAACCCGAAATGCTGTTGCTAAGGGCAACAGCAAAACCCTAAAGGGTTACCAACGGGTGAGAAAACAGCCGCAAACTTGCTAAGTTCACAGAGTAGCAAAAGAACCCCAGCAAGTTAAACGACTGACTCCAGTCTTACTGCTAGGTCTGAATTGGCAGAGTGTAGTACCAAATCCCCAGGCCTATTTGCAGTAAGCAACAACAAATACAAAGCTACACAGTACTGGCTAACTTTCAGGAACTAACTAACCAACAAAGATTCAGCAGCATCTGCTTAACCTGAGAAGAGGGTTTATAAAGCAGGTGCTGTCCACGCCCCACTCAGACCTCACAGACTGTGAGCCCAAAAAGCCAGCACCGGATCCCCTGCCGTGCACAGAGCCTGTAACCACTGCACAGCAAAAGACCCGAACCGGAGTATCAGCTGCGCTCAGGTTACTCCACTAGCACTTGTCTCCCGGTTGCCATGACGACGTAGCAGCACAGGGCAGGAGACCCTAACAGTACCCCCCTCTGACGAGGGGTCAAAGAACCCCTACCACCGGGTTTATCGTGGAACTGCGAGAAGAAAGAGCGTATCAGTCTGGGGGCATGAAGATCACAACTGCGCACCCACGACCACTCCTCCGGGCCAAACCCCTTCCAGTGCACCAAAAATGACAGCCGACCCCGAACCATCTTGGAGTCAAGAATCCTTTCAACAACAAACTCCCCCTGGCCACGTATCCGAAGAGGGGAAGGTCTTCCACTGGAAGAAGGATTACTAATCGCCCGTTTTATAAGGGAACAATGAAATGTTTTATTGATACCCAAAGAACGGGGCAGATCTAACTGAAATGCCACCGGATTGATAACCCTGGTGATCTTATAAGGGCCGATGAACCGGGGGCCTAACTTATGAGATGGCTGTCTCAACTTCAAATTCTTGGTAGACAACCAGACGAAGTCTCCTAATTTGAAGCTGCAGGGTCTTTTCCGCTTATCAAAAACCCTTTTGGTCACTAATGACACAGACACAAGGGCTTTCTTCACTTTCCTCCAAATACCTCTAAGGACCGAAACCACAGAGGAACCACCAGGCGTGGAGTCCAGGGGGTCAAAAGAATTGGCCTTAGGATGATGCCCATACACACAAAGGAAGGGAAAGATCCCTGTAGCAGAGTGAGCCGCGTTGTTATAGGCAAACTCCGCCATGGACAGATGAGCAACCCAGTCAGTCTGACACTTGGAGACATAACACCTGAGGAACTGCTCCAAGGACTGGTTCACCCTTTCTGTCTGCCCATTAGACTGCGGATGGTAGCCTGACGACAAGCTGACAGAAATCTGGAGATCGGAACAAAATGCCCTCCAGAATTTGGCCACAAACTGGGATCCGCGGTCAGAGACCACATCAAGTGGCAACCCGTGGAGACGCACAACATGCAGCATAAATAATTCAGACAGGCGTCTGGCCGATGGCAACCCAACCAGTGGAACGAAGTACGCCATCTTCGAAAACCTGTCAACGACAACCCAGATGGCTGTCATCCCCGAGGATTTGGGCAAGTCCACCACAAAATCCATTGAAATGTGGGTCCATGGCTTAGATGGAATAGAGAGTGGATGTAATGGGCCAACAGGAACCCCTCTAGGAGTCTTATTTCGGGCACAGATGTCACATGCCCGAACCCACTGATCCACATCCTTAGCCACCGAGGGCCACCACACTGCCCTAGATAGCAACTTCCGAGTTCTGGCAATACCCGGGTGACCTGCCGACTTCTTGGCATGGAATTCCAGGAACACTCGCTGTCTTAACCTAGGAGGCACAAACAAAAGACCTACCGGAAGGTCTGGAGGAGCCTGCTCCTGTGATCTAAGGACTAATGACAAGAGGTCCTGGGTAATGCCCACTTTAATACATGAAGGGGACCCAATGGGCAACGGCTCCTCGGTGGTCTCCTGGATTGGAGCAAAACTCCGCAAGAGCACATCAGCCTTGATGTTTTTTGACCCAGGGCGATATGTTATCAAAAAATTAAAGCGAGCAAAAAACAAAGCCCATCGTGCCTGCCTGGCATTGAGACGCTTCGCTGACTCTAAATATGCCAGATTCTTATGGTCGGTGAGAATTGAGACCACAAACTTAGCCCCCTCAAGCCAGTGTCTCCACTCCTCGAGTGCATCCTTAATAGCCAACAATTCCCGGTTATCCACGTCATAATTCATCTCGGCAGGCGAAAATCTACGGGAAAAGTAAGTACAGGGATGAAGGCGATTATCAGACACTCCCATCTGAGAGAGCACTGCCCCAATACCCATCTCAGAGGCATCCACCTCCACCACAAAAGGACGCTCTGGATCTGGGTGTCGCAGCACCTTGGCCGAGACAAATGCCCTTTTGAGACGGGCAAAAGCCACTTTAGCCTCACAAGACCAGTGAGCAACATCTGCCCCTTTCTTAGTGAGTGCCACCAAGGGCGCCACTATAGACGAAAATCCAGCGATAAATCGTCTATAAAAATTTGCAAAGCCCAGGAAATGCTGAAGCGCCTTCAAACTAGTGGGCTGCACCCAATCCAGGACTGCCTGTACCTTGGAACCCTCCATTTGGAAACCTTCTGGGGAGATAATATATCCTAGAAATGCGATTTGCTGAACTTCAAATTCGCACTTCTCCAGCTTCGCCCCAAGCCGGTGGTCTCTGAGTTTCTGGAGGACTAAGCGTACATGCTTCCGATGTTCCTCCAGGGAATGGGAGAAGATTAGGATGTCATCTAAGTATACAACTAAGAATCTATCCAAATATTCCCTGAGTACATCGTTCATGAAATCCTGGAAGACTGCCGGGGCATTACAGAGCCCAAAAGGCATCACCAAATATTCATAATGCCCTGAGTGGGTATTAAAGGCAGTCTTCCATTCATCTCCCTCTCTTATTCGGATTAGATTGTACGCCCCGCGTAGGTCAATCTTAGAAAAAATGGTGGCAGTACGAAGCTGGTCAAACAAGACCGAAATGAGAGGCAGTGGGTATGAGTTTTTAATCGTGATACGGTTCAATTCCCTGAAGTTGATGCAGGGTCGCAACGAACCGTCCTTTTTACCCACGAAGAAGAACCCCGACCCAACCGGAGACTGTGAAGGTCTGATAAATCCCTTAGCCAATTTCTCCTGAATGTACTCTGCCATAGCCTGAGTCTCAGGACGTGACAGGGAGTACAACCTGCTCTTGGGAAGCTTAGCATTCGGCAACAAATCAATGGCATAGTCATAGGGGCGATGGGGAGGTAGTACCTCTGCAACTTTTTTGGAGAACACGTCCGCAAAATCTGCATAACACCCTGGCAATCCTGGCAAACTTAGCTGCGAGAGCCTGACTGGAAGGCTCAAGCAACTCCTGAAACAATCACTACCCCAACTAAGAATCTCCCCAGAGACCCAGTCAAATTGAGGATTGTGGGCCCTTAACCAGGGTAATCCCAACACCAATGGGGCAAAAGTACAGACAGTCATATAAAAGGACAATTTTTCAGAGTGTGTGGCTCCAATAAACAAAGAAATCTGGCTAGTGCAAGAGGTAATTTTACCTTGGGATAATGGTTCCCCGTTTAACCCACAAATCTCAATTTCCAATGCCAAGGGTACTAAGGGAACAGAGTGTTTCAGGGCGAATTGGCGGTCCATAAAAACCCCGTCGGCCCCACTGTCCACAAAGGCCTCAGTCTTGACAGTTTGACAGAGGATCTTCAAGGTCACCGGAATGATAAAAGTCTTCTTGGGAAATTCTGACTTCTGGCCTGACAGGATATTTCCCATCACCCTCAGGCCCTGAAGTTTTCCGGCTTTTCTGGGCATGATACTACCACATGACCTTTATTCCCACAGTACAAACACAACCCCTGTTGTCTCCTCCGCGTCTTCTCACGCGAGGAGAGGCGGGCAGCCCCAATCTGCATAGGCTCCTCGGAAAATTCCTCAGAGTCTGAGTTTCCCTTGGGAAAGAAGGAAACCTCGGTCTCCCTTTCAAGCCTACGCTCTCTCAGCCGTCTATCCACCCGGATGGATAACTGCATGAGCTGATCCAATTTATCAGGCAAGGGATATTGTACCAGTTGGTCTTTTATCTGGTTAGAAAGACCTCTTCGGTACTGGTGTCTCAGGGCTGGGTCATTCCACTGGGTATCATGGGCCAACCTCCGAAACTCCGTACAGTTAACCTCAACTGGCCTTCGCCCTTGCTTAAGGATCGAAATCTGAGCCTCGGCTGAGGCCGTCTTGTCAGGGTCATCATACAACATGCCCAGTGCCGTAAAAAAAGCATCAACACTTTTAAGCGACGGACAGTCAGGCGGCAACCCATATGCCCAGACCTGTGGGTCTCCTTGTAGCAAGGAAATCACTATGCCCACCCGCTGAATCTCCGACCCAGAAGACTGAGGCCTAAGCCGGAAGTATAGCTTGCAGCTCTCCTTGAAACAAAAGAACTGCGAGCGATCTCCAGAAAAACGATCCGGGAGATTTACTTTCGGCTCCTTAACCCCTGAAGGTGCTGCTGCTGCGGGAGCTCCGCCAGCGGCCTGGGAGATGTGCATTTTAATGGACAAATCATTAAATTGTCGAGTCAGGACCTGCACCTGATCGACCACCTGTTGCAACGTATTTTGAAGGGTATGCTACATATTCCCACAAAATTTCAACAGGAGTATTAGGCTGCTGAATATGTTATGCACACCAGTGCCTGCAGGAATGTACTGGTGTCTGAACTGTTATGCACACCAGTGCCTGCAGGAATGTACTGGTGTCTGAACTGTTATGCACACCAGTGCCTGCAGGAATGTACTGGTATCTGAACGGATAGGGATGCAAAACAAATGAACTCACAGACAGACTGGGGAATATGACATTACGTACACAGAAGGTGATAGGGTAACGAAATAAACACAAAGTGAACAGAGAAGCCCAGAGGCTAAGAAACTGGGTGTCTCCCTGGTATTAGGAATGCTCAGATGGAAAAAGCAAGATGTTGTGTTTTAATACGTAGAGAACCCGAAAATGCTGTTGCTAAGGGCAACAGCAAAACCCTAAAGGGTTACCAACGGGTGTGGCAGTAAACTCCTTGGTCAGAGATGGAATGATAGACACAAGGAGAGTCTCCACAATTCCAATCCTCACTTGCAGTGCACAGGTTCAGCTTACTGCCACTAGACTGACACCTGAACACCTTGCACAGTGAGAAAGGATTTAGGCAGGCAAGTCTGAGAAAACAGCCGCAAACTTGCTAAGTTCACAGAGTAGCAAAAGAACCCCAGCAAGTTAAACGACTGACTCCAGTCTTACTGCTAGGTCTGGATTGGCAGAGTGTAGTACCAAATCCCCAGGCCTATTTGCAGTAAGCAACAACAAATACAAGCTACACAGTACTGGCTAACTTTCAGGAACTAACTAACCAACAAAGATTCAGCAGCATCTGCTTAACCTGAGGAGAGGGTTTATAAAGCAGGTGCTGTCCACGCCCCACTCAGACCTCACAGACTGTGAGCACAAAAACCAGCACCGGATCCCCTGCCGTGCACAGAGCCTGTAACCACTGCACAGCAAATGACCCGAACCGGAGTATCAGCTGCGCTCAGGTTACTCCGCTAGCACTTGTCTCCCGGTTGCTATGACGACGTGGCAGCACAGGGCAGGAGACCCTAACAACAATGTTGCATCTTATTTAAAAGACCCTGAGTGCTGTCTATTTCTTTTTTATATATGTAATAATAATTGTTCTGGATAAGCCTACTGATCGCAATACCTTATTACGATTCTCAAGTCACCGCCCTACGGCTTTAAAATCCGGGTTACCGTATTCTCAAATGCTGAGGGTAGCCAGGATCAACAACGACAGAAAGAGGTTGGAAACACAGTTGGACGCCATGATATTAAAGTTTTTGAGTCGTGGATATCCAGAACAATTATTATTACAGCACAAAAATAAAGTTCTGTCGATCCCTAGAGAGACTCTATTCAATTCTGAATCCCGCAAAAATAAGAATAAACATGCTGACAGGATTATGTGGACAACTGATTATACCACTAGCAGCACTATTACCAAACAGGCAACCAAGGCATTATGGCCAATTATCAGCACAGACAGCGAGTTACGTGGAGTGCAGTCTGGGACACCTATGGCTTGCTATCGCCGAGGGAGAAACATCAGAGACTGGGTAGTCCGCACGGACATTTCTAACTTTAGACGTCACAGCTCCAGGGGGATAATTACCCGCAAGGCAGGTTGCCATCGCTGTATCAATTGTGCTACTTGTAATCATATGGACACAGGGGCATCATTTAGACACCCTCACAGTGGGAAGTACATACCCATCAAACATGCAGTTACATGTACTACAGCGTATGTGGTCTATATCATCAGATGCCCTTGTGGCCTTTATTACGTGGGCAAAACCATTCGCACCTTTAAGGAACGTGCCAACCAACATCGTTCAGCAATCCGGGCTGCTCTAAATACAGGCAAAAGTGAACAGCCGGTAGCTCAACACTTTGCCAATAGGAATCACAGTTTGGCCAGTCTGAAATATATGATCATAGACCATCTCCCCGAATTGAAACGAGGGGGCGATAGGAATCAGAAGTTATTGATCATGGAGGCCCGGTGGATAGTCCGTTTGGACACTGTGGCTCCCCGTGGGCTGAACGAAAAGATCTGTTGGAACAGTTTGTGCTGATTAGTAGTTAATTCAGTATTTTGTTGTTTCTCCGATTTTTTGCTTGTGTGCAGTAATTATGTGTTATATATGTAAGTTTCACTGTCTGCTCAGCAGCCTACTATGTACGCAGTGTGGCATACATTGCGTTTTTAACCTCTCCCTACATGTATTCTCATTACATGTATTTTCCCTATTGTTTTCATACTTTGGGATTCCGTCCCTGTCTTGCTGTAGACGGCAGGATTAGCTATCCCCTCTGGGCTGCGAAGCGTGGTGCTTCGCAACAACGGGGGTGGAAGCATCCTGTTGCCTTGGCAGCGGCGCCGCGTCACTCTGGCGCACCAGTAGGTGACGTCATTGCGGTGCGTCTCACCGCTCCAGCGGACGGGACGGTCTCCTGCACAGGTGAGGGTGGTTTCTGGTATTTCGGTCCCTTTATAAGTGTGGTAAGTGGCTCTTTGTACTTGTCTTGGTCACTTGTATTTATGGTTATACATCCAGAAGACGGTGCTGTGACACCGAAACGTCGATAATGCTTTGACATTTTTTTTGGATTACAAAACGTCATATTCAAAATCCTGTGAGTGCCGTCCTCTTTCTTTGAAACTATATATATATATATATATATATATATATATTCAAAACAAATACTCTCGCTCTGCGCTAGTTTGTTAAAACTATCACCCTAAAATGAAACGTATACTTTTTGGTACAGGCAGCCTATTCGACTAAGTCCCCTGTTAGAAGGGACCAAAGATAGAGAATATGCAACAATAGAAGAATTGTCGCCAAGGAGTCACATCAAGGGAGTTGATGTGACTCATTGGCGCCAATTCTTCTATTGTTGCATATATATATATATATATATATATATATATATATATACCAACAAATAGAAAACCACAGCACTCGCCACCCCAGATGCGGGGTGCAGTATCCGCACTCGCCACTAATCGGGTGGGGTGCATGTAGCCCATAGCCACCTACTCAAAAATATAGAAATAGAAAGTTTAGCACTCACCAAACTAGTGATGAGTGGATTCGGTTTTACTCAGTTCTCAAAACGGCATCTTATTGGCTCACGGATGTCACGTGTTTTGGATAGCCAATAAGATACCGTTTTGAGAACCGAGTAAAACCGAGTAAAACCGAATCTGCTCATCACTACACCAAACTAAGCTCACTTATCCTCACAACATCAATGAATAAATAAAAAAATGATGGGGGTTTAGTTAGTGAATTGCCCAATGCACGGAAGCCTGCATACCGCTCGCCAAGGTACCCAATCTTCATGCCGGTCCTACACTATCACAAAATCATTAGAATTAAAACCTGGCAACTGTATCACATAATATAACTGCAAATATGCCCACCTGGTTTAAGGTGTACCTGCCATGAACTCCATGGCTTTTAAAGGTACAATCGTCACCTGACACTGGCTGATAAATTACTGAAGGGCTGCTGACACAGGTTTAAGATAATAGGGGTGCATGAACAAAGCTTGTGGCCACAGTTAATGAGTTAAGCAAGGATTAACCCTAAAATATACCAACAAATAAGTGAGATTATTTTGGTGAGTGTTGAACTTTCTGTTCTATATATATATATATATATATATATATATTTTTTTTTTTTTTTCCCCTCTGACGTCCTAGTGGATGCTGGGGACTCCGTAAGGACCATGGGGAATAGACGGGCTCCGCAGGAGACTGGGCACTCTATAGAAAGATTTAGGACTATCTGGTGTGCACTGGTTCCTCCCCCTATGACCCTCCTCCAGACCTCAGTTAGATTTCTGTGCCCGGCCGAGCTGGATGCACACTAGGGGCTCTCCTGAGCTCCTAGAAAGAAAGTATATTTTAGGTTTTTTATTTTACAGTGAGACCTGCTGGCAACAGGATCACTGCAGCGAGGGACTAAGGGGAGAAGAAGCGAACCTACCTAACTGGTGGTAGCTTGGGCTTCTTAGGCTACTGGACACCATTAGCTCCAGAGGGATCGAACACAGGACCCGACCTCGTCGTCCGTTCCCGGAGCCGCGCCGCCGTCCCCCTTACAGAGCCAGAAGCAAGAAGGTCCGAAAAATCGGCGGCTGAAGACTTCTGTCTTCTCCAAGGTAGCGCACAGCACTGCAGCTGTGCGCCATTGCTCCTCATGCACACCACACACTCCGGTCACTGATGGGTGCAGGGCGCTGGGGGGGCGCCCTGAGCAGCAATATTAACACCTCGGCTGGCAAACTAACACCATATATAGCCCCAGGGGCTATATAGGTGTAAAGTAACCCCTGCCAGAAACGTTAAAATAGCGGGAGAAAGCCCGCAGGAAATGGGGCGGAGCCATCTCCCTCAGCACACTGGCGCCATTTTCCCTCACAGCTCCTCTGGAAGGATTGCTCCCTGGCTCTCCCCTGCAGTCCTGCACTACAGAAAGGGTAAAAATGAGATGGGGGGCACAATTTAGGCGCAGTATACAATATATATAGGCAGCTATAAGGGAAAACACTCTTTATAGGTGATATCCCTGTGATATATAGCGCCCTGGTGTGTGCTGGCATACTCTCCCTCTGTCTCCCCAAAGGGTTTTGTGGGGTCCTGTCCTCTGTCAGAGCATTCCCTGTGTGTGTGCTGTGTGTCGGTACTGCTGTGTCGACATGTATGATGAGGATAATGATGTGGAGGCGGAGCAAATGCCTGTGAATGTGATGTCGCCCCCTGCCGGGTCGACACCTGTGTGGATGGACTTATGGAAGGAATTACGTGACAGTGTCAGCTCCTTACATAAAAGGTTTGACGACATAGGACAGCCGGCTACTCAGCTTGTGCCTGTCCAAGCGTCTCAAATGTCATCAGGGGCTGTAAAACGCCCGCTACCTCAGATGACAGATACTGATGTCGACACGGATACTGACTCCAGTGTCGACGACGATGAGACTAGTGTACCCTCCAATAGGTCCACCCGTTACATGATTGAGGCAATGAAAAATGTATTACACATTTCTGATGATACCCCAGGTACCACAAAAAAGGGTATTATGTTTGGTGAGAAAAAACTACCAGTAGTTTTTCCTGCATCTGAGGAATTAAATGAGGTGTGTGAGGAAGCGTGGACTTCCCCAGATAAGAAATTAATAATTTCTAAACGTTTATTGGCAGCGTACCCTTTCCCGCCAGAGGATAGGTCACGCTGGGAAACACCCCCTAGGGTAGATAAAGCGCTGACACGCTTATCAAAAAAGGTGGCACTACCGTCTCCGGATACGGCCGCCCTAAAAGAACCTGCTGATAGAAAGCAGGAAAATACCCTTAAAGCTATATACACACACACCGGCATTATATTGAGACCCGCTATTGCATCGGCTTGGATGTGCAGTGCTGCAGCTGCGTGGTCAGATTCCCTGTCGGATAACATTGATACCATGGATAGAGACAATATTTTGCTGACGATAGAGCATATAAAAGACGCCGTCTTATACATGCGTGATGCACAGAGGGATATTTGCCGGCTGGCATCAAAATTAAGCGCTATGTCTATTGCCGCCAGAAGGGGGTTATGTACTCGGCAATGGTCAGGTGATGCCGACTCAAAGCGGCACATGGAAGTTTTACCCTATAAAGGGGTGGAACTTTATGGGGATGGTCTTTCAGACCTCGTTTCCACAGCTACTGCTGGGAAATCAACCTTTTTGCCACAGGCTACCCCACAGCAAAAGAAAGCACCGTATTATCAGGTACAGTCCTTTCGGCCCCAGAAAAAATAAGAATTTACTCACCGGTAATTCTATTTCTCGTAGTCCGTAGTGGATGCTGGGAACTCCGTAAGGACCATGGGGAATAGACGGGCTCCGCAGGAGACTGGGCACTCTATAGAAAGATTTAGGACTATCTGGTGTGCACTGGCTCCTCCCCCTATGACCCTCCTCCAAGCCTCAGTTAGGAACTGTGCCCAGAAGAGCTGACACAATAAGGAAGGATTTTGAATCCCGGGTAAGACTCATACCAGCCACAACAATCACACCGTACAAATCGTGATAGGAACCCCGGTTAACAGTATGATAACAATGGAGCCTCTGAATAGATGGCTCACAATAACAACCCAATTTTTGTAACAATAACTATGTACAAGTATTGCAGACAATCCGCACTTGGGATGGGCGCCCAGCATCCACTACGGACTACGAGAAATAGAATTACCGGTGAGTAAATTCTTATTTTCTCTGACGTCCTAGTGGATGCTGGGGACTCCGTAAGGACCATGGGGATTATACCAAAGCTCCCAAACGGGCGGGAGAGGCCACCGAATGAGAGAACTCCAGGTCCTCCTCAGCCAGGGTATCAAATTTGTAGAATTTTGCAAACGTGTTTGCCCCTGACCAAGTAGCTGCTCGGCAAAGTTGTAAAGCCGAGACCCCTCGGGCAGCCGCCCAAGATGAGCCCACCTTCCTCGTGGAATGGGCTTTTATTGATTTAGGCTGCGGTAATCCTACCGCAGAATGCGCCAGCTGAATAGTACTACAAATCCAGCGCGCAATAGACTGCTTAGAAGCAGGAGCACCCAGCTTGTTGGGTGCATACAGGATAAACAGCGAGTCAGTTTTCCTGACTCCAGCCATCCTGGAAACATACATTTTCAGGGCCCTGACTACATCCAGTATCTTGGAATCCTCCAGGTCCCTAGTAGCCGCAGGCACCATAATAGGTTGGTTCAAGTGAAAAGCTCAGACCACCTTCGGGAGAAACTGAGGACGAGTCCTCAATTCTGCCCTATCCATATGGAAAATCAGATAAGGGCTTTTACAAGACAAAGCCGCCAATTCTGAAACCCGCCTGGCCGAAGCCAGGGCCAACAGCATGACCACATTCCACATGAGATATTTTAAATCCACAGTCTTAAGTGGTTCGAACTAATGTGATTTTAGGAATGCCAAAACCACATTGAGATCCCAAGGTGCCACTGGGGGCACAAAAGGAGGCTGAATATGCAGAACTCCTTTGACAAAAGTCTGAACTTCAGGCAATGAAGCCAGTTCTTTCTGGAAGAAATCGACAGAGCCGAAATCTGGACCTTGATGGACCCCAATTTGAGGCCCAACGTCACCCCTGCTTGCAGGAAGTGCAGGAATTGACCCAGTTAAAATTTCTCCGTCGGGGCCTTCATGGTCTCACACCAAGCAACATATTTCCGCCAAATGCGGTGATAATGTTTTGCGGTGACATCCTTCCTGGCTTTGATCAGGATAGGGATGACTTCCTCCGGAATACCTTTTTCCTTTAGGATGCGGCGTTCAACCGCCATGCAGTCAAACGCAGCCGCGGTAGGTCTTGGAACAGACAGGGTCCCTGCTGCAGCAGGTCTTGTCTGAGCGGCAGAGGCCAAGGGTCTAGAGATGAGCGGGTTCGGTTTCTTTGAATCCGAACCCGCACGAACTTCACTTTTTTTTCCACGGGTCCGAGCGACTCGGATCTTCCCGCCTTGCTCGGTTAACCCGAGCGCGCCCGAACGTCATCATGACGCTGTCGGATTCTCGCGAGACTCGGATTCTATATAAGGAGCCGCGCGTCGCCGCCATTTTCACTCGTGCATTGAGATTGATAGGGAGAGGACGTGTCTGGCGTCCTCTCCATTAGAATAGAGATAGATAGATTAGATAGAGAGAGATTGTGCAGAGTCGCAGACAGAGTTAGTTTACCACAGTCAGTGACCAGTGCAGTTGCTAGTTAACTTTTATTTAATATAATATATCCGTTCACTTCTCTCTGCTATATCCGTTCTCTGCCTGAAAAAAAAAACGATACACAGCACAGTCAGTCACACACACAGTGTGACTCAGTCTGTGTGCACTCAGCTCAGCCCAGTGTGCTGCACAGTCATCAATGTATAAATTAAAAGCTTATAATTAATTGTGGGGGAGACTGGGGAGCACTGCAGGTTGTTAGCAGGAGCCAGGAGTACAATTATATTAATTAACAGTGCACACTTTTGCTGCAGGAGTGGTGACCAGTGCCTGACCACCAGTATAGTATTGTTGTATACTACTAATATCTCTTTAAATATCAACCAGTCTATATTAGCAGCAGACACAGTACAGTGCGGTAGTTCACGGCTGTGGCTACCTCTGTGTCGGCACACGGCAGGCAGTCCGTCCGACCAGAATTGTATTATTTATTATTATATACCTACCACCTAACCGTGGTTTTTTTTTCATTCTTTATACCGTCATAGTGTCATCCTAATTGTTACGAGTATACTACTATCTCTTTATCAACCAGTGTACAGTGCGGTAGTTCACGGCTGTGGCTACCTCTGTGTCGGCACACGGCAGGCAGTCCGTCCGACCAGAATTGTATTATTTATTATTATATACCTACCACCTAACCGTGGTTTTTTTTTCATTCTTTATACCGTCATAGTGTCATCCTAATTGTTACGAGTATACTACTATCTCTTTATCAACCAGTGTACAGTGCGGTAGTTCACGGCTGTGGCTACCTCTGTGTCGGCACACGGCAGGCAGTCCGTCCGACCAGAATTGTATTATTTATTATTATATACCTACCACCTAACCGTGGTTTTTTTTTCATTCTTTATACCGTCATAGTGTCATCCTAATTGTTACGAGTATACTACTATCTCTTTATCAACCAGTGTACAGTGCGGTAGTTCACGGCTGTGGCTACCTCTGTGTCGGCACACGGCAGGCAGTCCGTCCGACCAGAATTGTATTATTTATTATTATATACCTACCACCTAACCGTGGTTTTTTTTTCATTCTTTATACCGTCATAGTGTCATCCTAATTGTTACGAGTATACTACTATCTCTTTATCAACCAGTGTACAGTGCGGTAGTTCACGGCTGTGGCTACCTCTGTGTCGGCACACGGCAGGCAGTCCGTCCGACCAGAATTGTATTATTTATTATTATATACCTACCACCTAACCGTGGTTTTTTTTTCATTCTTTATACCGTCATAGTGTCATCCTAATTGTTACGAGTATACTACTATCTCTTTATCAACCAGTGTACAGTGCGGTAGTTCACGGCTGTGGCTACCTCTGTGTCGGCACACGGCAGGCAGTCCGTCCGACCAGAATTGTATTATTTATTATTATATACCTACCACCTAACCGTGGTTTTTTTTTCATTCTTTATACCGTCATAGTGTCATCCTAATTGTTACGAGTATACTACTATCTCTTTATCAACCAGTGTACAGTGCGGTAGTTCACGGCTGTGGCTACCTCTGTGTCGGCACACGGCAGGCAGTCCGTCCGACCAGAATTGTATTATTTATTATTATATACCTACCACCTAACCGTGGTTTTTTTTTCATTCTTTATACCGTCATAGTGTCATCCTAATTGTTACGAGTATACTACTATCTCTTTATCAACCAGTGTACAGTGCGGTAGTTCACGGCTGTGGCTACCTCTGTGTCGGCAGTCGGCAGGCAGTCCGTCCATCCATAATTGTATTATTATTATAATATATACCACCTAACTGTGGTTTTTTTTGCATTCTTTATACCGTCGTCATAGTGTCATACTAGTTGTTACGAGTATACTACTATCTCTTTATCAACCAGTGTACAGTGCGGTAGTTCACGGCTGTGGCTACCTCTGTGTCGGCAGTCGGCAGGCAGTCCGTCCATCCATAATTGTATTATTATTATAATATATACCACCTAACCGTGGTTTTTTTTTCATTCTTTATACCGTCGTCATAGTGTCATACTAGTTGTTACGAGTATACTACTATCTCTTTATCAACCAGTGTACAGTGCGGTAGTTCACGGCTGTGGCTACCTCTGTGTCGGCAGTCGGCAGGCAGTCCGTCCATCCATAATTGTATTATTATTATAATATATACCACCTAACCGTGGTTTTTTTATACCACCTAACCGTGGCAGTCCGTCCATAATTGTATACTAGTATCCAATCCATCCATCTCCATTGTTTACCTGAGGTGCCTTTTAGTTCTGCCTATAAAATATGGAGAACAAAAAAGTTGAGGTTCCAAAATTAGGGAAAGATCAAGATCCACTTCCACCTCGTGCTGAAGCTGCTGCCACTAGTCATGGCCGAGACGATGAAATGCCAGCAACGTCGTCTGCCAAGGCCGATGCCCAATGTCATAGTACAGAGCATGTCAAATCCAAAACACCAAATATCAGAAAAAAAAGGACTCCAAAACCTAAAATAAAATTGTCGGAGGAGAAGCGTAAACTTGCCAATATGCCATTTACCACACGGAGTGGCAAGGAACGGCTGAGGCCCTGGCCTATGTTCATGGCTAGTGGTTCAGCTTCACATGAGGATGGAAGCACTCAGCCTCTCGCTAGAAAACTGAAAAGACTCAAGCTGGCAAAAGCACCGCAAAGAACTGTGCGTTCTTTGAAATCCCAAATCCACAAGGAGAGTCCAATTGTGTCGTTTGCGATGCCTGACCTTCCCAACACTGGACGTGAAGAGCATGCGCCTTCCACTATTTGCATGCCCCCTGCAAGTGCTGGAAGGAGCACCCGCAGTCCAGTTCCTGATAGTCAGATTGAAGATGTCAGTGTTGAAGTACACCAGGATGAGGAGGATATGGGTGTTGCTGGCGCTGGGGAGGAAATTGACCAGGAGGATTCTGATGGTGAGGTGGTTTGTTTAAGTCAGGCACCCGGGGAGACACCTGTTGTCCGTGGGAGGAATATGGCCGTTGACATGCCAGGTGAAAATACCAAAAAAATCAGCTCTTCGGTGTGGAGGTATTTCACCAGAAATGCGGACAACAGGTGTCAAGCCGTGTGTTCCCTTTGTCAAGCTGTAATAAGTAGGGGTAAGGACGTTAACCACCTCGGAACATCCTCCCTTATACGTCACCTGCAGCGCATTCATAATAAGTCAGTGACAAGTTCAAAAACTTTGGGTGACAGCGGAAGCAGTCCACTGACCAGTAAATCCCTTCCTCTTGTAACCAAGCTCACGCAAACCACCCCACCAACTCCCTCAGTGTCAATTTCCTCCTTCCCCAGGAATGCCAATAGTCCTGCAGGCCATGTCACTGGCAAGTCTGACGAGTCCTCTCCTGCCTGGGATTCCTCCGATGCATCCTTGCGTGTAACGCCTACTGCTGCTGGCGCTGCTGTTGTTGCCGCTGGGAGTCGATGGTCATCCCAGAGGGGAAGTCGTAAGCCCACTTGTACTACTTCCAGTAAGCAATTGACTGTTCAACAGTCCTTTGCGAGGAAGATGAAATATCACAGCAGTCATCCTACTGCAAAGCGGATAACTGAGTCCTTGACAACTATGTTGGTGTTAGACGTGCGTCCGGTATCCGCCGTTAGTTCACAGGGAACTAGACAATTTATTGAGGCAGTGTGCCCCCGTTACCAAATACCATCTAGGTTCCACTTCTCTAGGCAGGCGATACCGAGAATGTACACGGACGTCAGAAAAAGACTCACCAGTGTCCTAAAAAATGCAGTTGTACCCAATGTCCACTTAACCACGGACATGTGGACAAGTGGAGCAGGGCAGGGTCAGGACTATATGACTGTGACAGCCCACTGGGTAGATGTATGGACTCCCGCCGCAAGAACAGCAGCGGCGGCACCAGTAGCAGCATCTCGCAAACGCCAACTCTTTCCTAGGCAGGCTACGCTTTGTATCACCGCTTTCCAGAATACGCACACAGCTGAAAACCTCTTACGGCAACTGAGGAAGATCATCGCGGAATGGCTTACCCCAATTGGACTCTCCTGTGGATTTGTGGCATCGGACAACGCCAGCAATATTGTGTGTGCATTAAATATGGGCAAATTCCAGCACGTCCCATGTTTTGCACATACCTTGAATTTGGTGGTGCAGAATTTTTTAAAAAACGACAGGGGCGTGCAAGAGATGCTGTCGGTGGCCAGAAAAATTGCGGGACACTTTCGGCGTACAGGCACCACGTACAGAAGACTGGAGCACCACCAAAAACTACTGAACCTGCCCTGCCATCATCTGAAGCAAGAAGTGGTAACGAGGTGGAATTCAACCCTCTATATGCTTCAGAGGTTGGAGGAGCAGCAAAAGGCCATTCAAGCCTATACAATTGAGCACGATATAGGAGATGGAATGCACCTGTCTCAAGTGCAGTGGAGAATGATTTCAACATTGTGCAAGGTTCTGATGCCCTTTGAACTTGCCACACGTGAAGTCAGTTCAGACACTGCCAGCCTGAGTCAGGTCATTCCCCTCATCAGGCTTTTGCAGAAGAAGCTGGAGGCATTGAAGAAGGAGCTAACACGGAGCGATTCCGCTAGGCATGTGGGACTTGTGGATGCAGCCCTTAATTCGCTTAACAAGGATTCACGGGTGGTCAATCTGTTGAAATCAGAGCACTACATTTTGGCCACCGTGCTCGATCCTAGATTTAAAGCCTACCTTGGATCTCTCTTTCCGGCAGACACAGGTCTGCTGGGGTTGAAAGACCTGCTGGTGACAAAATTGTCAAGTCAAGCGGAACGCGACCTGTCAACATCTCCTCCTTCACATTCTCCCGCAACTGGGGGTGCGAGGAAAAGGCTCAGAATTCCGAGCCCACCCGCTGGCGGTGATGCAGGGCAGTCTGGAGCGACTGCTGATGCTGACATCTGGTCCGGACTGAAGGACCTGACAACGATTACGGACATGTCGTCTACTGTCACTGCATATGATTCTCTCAACATTGATAGAATGGTGGAGGATTATATGAGTGACCGCATCCAAGTAGGCACGTCACACAGTCCGTACTTATACTGGCAGGAAAAAGAGGCAATTTGGAGGCCCTTGCACAAACTGGCTTTATTCTACCTAAGTTGCCCTCCCACAAGTGTGTACTCCGAAAGAGTGTTTAGTGCCGCCGCTCACCTTGTCAGCAATCGGCGTACGAGGTTACATCCAGAAAATGTGGAGAAGATGATGTTCATTAAAATGAATTATAATCAATTCCTCCGCGGAGACATTGACCAGCAGCAATTGCCTCCACAAAGTACACAGGGAGCTGAGATGGTGGATTCCAGTGGGGACGAATTGATAATCTGTGAGGAGGGGGATGTACACGGTGATATATCGGAGGGTGAAGATGAGGTGGACATCTTGCCTCTGTAGAGCCAGTTTGTGCAAGGAGAGATTAATTGCTTCTTTTTTGGGGGGGGTCCAAACCAACCCGTCATATCAGTCACAGTCGTGTGGCAGACCCTGTCACTGAAATGATGGGTTGGTTAAAGTGTGCATGTCCTGTTTTGTTTATACAACATAAGGGTGGGTGGGAGGGCCCAAGGATAATTCCATCTTGCACCTCTTTTTTCTTTTCTTTTTCTTTGCATCATGTGCTGATTGGGGAGGGTTTTTTGGAAGGGACATCCTGCGTGACACTGCAGTGCCACTCCTAGATGGGCCCGGTGTTTGTGTCGGCCACTAGGGTCGCTAATCTTACTCACACAGCTACCTCATTGCGCCTCTTTTTTTCTTTGCGTCATGTGCTGTTTGGGGAGGGTTTTTTGGAAGGGACATCCTGCGTGACACTGCAGTGCCACTCCTAGATGTGCCCGGTGTTTGTGTCGGCCACTAGGGTCGCTAATCTTACTCACACAGTCAGCTACCTCATTGCGCCTCTTTTTTTCTTTGCGTCATGTGCTGTTTGGGGAGGGTTTTTTGGAAGGGCCATCCTGCGTGACACTGCAGTGCCACTCCTAGATGGGCCCGGTGTTTGTGTCGGCCACTAGGGTCGCTTATCTTACTCACACAGCGACCTCGGTGCAAATTTTAGGACTAAAAATAATATTGTGAGGTGTGATGTGTTCAGAATAGGCTGAAAATGAGTGTAAATTATGTTTTTTGAGGTTAATAATACTTTGGGATCAAAATTACCCCCAAATTCTATGATTTAAGCTGTTTTTTAGGGTTTTTTGAAAAAAACACCCGAATCCAAAACACACCCGAATCCGACAAAAAAAATTCGGTGAGGTTTTGCCAAAACGCGGTCGAACCCAAAACACGGCCGCGGAACCGAACCCAAAACCAAAACACAAAACCCGAAAAATTTCCGGCGCTCATCTCTACAAGGGTCCTCTGCAAGCATCTCTTGAAGTTCCGGGTACCAAGCTCTTCTTGGCCAATCCGGAATCATGAGTATAGTTTTCACTCCTCGCCTTCTTATTATTCTCAGTACCTTGGGTATGAGAGGTAGAGGAGGAAACACATAAACCGACTGGTACACCCATGGTGTCACTAGAGCGTCCACAGCGATCGCCTGAGGGTCTCTTGACCTGGCGCAATATCTTTTCAACTTTTTGTTGAGGCGGGATGCCATCATGTCCACCTGTGGTCTTTCCCACCGGTTTACCAGCATTTGGAAGACTTCTGGATGAAGTCCCCATTCTCCCGGGTGGAGGACGTGCCTGCTGAGGAAGTCTGCTTCCCAGTTGTCCACTCCCGGAATGAACACTGCTGTCAGTGCTAACACATGATTCTCTGCCCATCGGAGAATCTTTGTGGCTTCTGCCATCACCATCCTGCTTCCTGTGCCGCCCTGTCTGTTTACATGGGCGACCGATGTGATGTTGTCTGACTGGATCAGTACCGTCTGGTTCTGAAGCAGGGGCCTTGCCTGGCTTAGTGCATTGTAAATGGCCCTTAGCTCCAGGATATTTATGTGAAGAGAAATCTCCTGCTTTGACCACAGTCCTTGGAAATTTCTTCCCTTTGTGACTGCACCCTAGCCCCGAAGGCTGGCATCCATGGTCACCAGGACCCAGTCCTGTATTCCGAATCTGCGGCCCTCTAGTAGATGAGCCCTCTGCAGCCACCACAGCAGCGACACCCTGGTTCTTGACAATAGGGTTATCCGCTGTTGCATCTGGAAATGGGACCCGGACCATTTGTCCAACAGGTCCCACTGGAACGTCTTTGCGTGGAACCTTCCGAATGGAATTGCTTCGTATGAAGCTACCATTTTTCCCAGGACTCGTGTGCATTGATGTACCGACACTTTTCCTGGTTTTAGGAGGTCTCTGACTAGAGATGACAACTCTTCGGCTTTTTCCACTGGAAGAAACACTCTTTTCTGGTCTGTGTCCAGAATCATTCCCAGGAACAGAAGACGTGTCGTCGGGACCAGCTGTGACTTCGGGATATTGAGAATCCAGCCGTGCTGCTGCAGCACTTCCCGAGAAAGTGCTACCCCCACTACCAACTGTTCTTTGGACCTCGCCTTTATCAGTAGATCGTCCAAGTACGGGATAATTAAAACACCCTTCTTGCGAAGGAGTATCATCATTTCGGCCATTACCTTGGTAAAGACCCTCGGTGCCGTGGATAACCCAAACGGCAGCGTCTGGAACTGATAGTGATAGTCCTGTACCACAAATTTGAGGTACTCCTGGTGCGGAGGGTAAATGGGGACATGCAGGTACGCATCCTTGATGTCCAGGGAGACCATGTAATCCCCCTCGTCCAGGCTCGCAATAACCGCCCTGAGCGATTCCATCTTGAACGTGAACCTTTTGATATAAGTGTTCAAGGCTTTTAAATTTAAGATGGGTCTCACCGAACCGTCCGGTTTCGGTACCACAAACATTGTGGAATAGTAACCCTGTCCTTGTTGAAGAAGGGGTACCTTGACAATCACTTGCTGTGAATACAGTTTTTGAATAGCCACCAACACTGCCTCCCTGGCAGAGGGAGTTGCCGGTAAGGCAGATTTGAGGAAACGGCGGGGGGGAGACGTCTCGAATTCCAGCCTGTACCGCTGAGATACTACTTGAAGGACCCAGGGATCCACCTGTGAGAGAGCCCACTGTGTGCTGAAATTCCTGAGACGGGCCCCCACCGTTCCCGGTTCCTGAGCAGCCCCAGCTTCATGCTGTGGACTTACCGGACGCAGGGGAGGACTTCTGCTCTTGGGAACTAGTTGTGTGCTGCAGCTTTTTCCCCCAACCTCTGCCCCTCGGCAGAAAGGATGAGCCTCTAGCCCTCTTATTTTTCTGGGGCCGAAAGGACTGTACCTGATAATACGGTGCTTTCTTTTGCTGTGGGGTAGCCTGTGGCAAAGAGCTCGATTTCCCAGCAGTAGCTGTGGAAACGAGGTCTGAAAGGCCCTCCCCAAAAAGTTCCACCCCTTTATAGGGTAAAACTTCCATGTGCCGCTTTGAGTCGGCATCACCTGACCATTGCCTAGTCCATAAGCCCCTTCTGGCGGCAATGGACATAGCGCTTATTTTCGATGCCAGCCGGCAAATATCCCTCTGTGCATCACGCATGTATAAGACCGCGTCTTTTATATGGTCAATCGTCAGCAAAATATTGCCCCTATCCATGGTATCAATGTTTTCCGACAGGGAATCTGACCACGCAGCTGTAGCACTACACATCCAAGCCGATGCAATAGCGGGTCTCAATATTATGCCAGTGTGTGTGTATATAGCTTTTAGGGTATTTTCCTGCTTTCTATCAGCAGGTTCTTTTAGGGCTGCCGTATCCGGAGACGGTAGTGCCACCTTCTTTGATAAGCGTGTCAGCGCTTTATCTACCCTAGGGGGTGTTTCCCAACGTGACCTATCCTCTCGCGGGAAAGGGTACGCTGCCATTAACCGTTTAGAAATGATCAATTTCTTATCTGGGGAAGTCCACGCTTCCTCACACACCTCATTTAATTCCTCAGATGCAGGAAAAACTACTGGTAGTTTTTTCTCACCAAACATTATACCCTTTTTTGTGGTACCTGGGGTATCATCAGAAATGTGTAATCTATTTTTCATTGCCTCAATCATATAACGGGTGGATCTATTGGAGGGTACACTCGTCTCATCATCGTCGACACTGGAGTCGGCATCCGTGTCGACATCTGTGTCTGTCATCTGAGGTAACAGGCGTTTTACAGCCCCTGATGACATTTGAGACGCTTGGACAGGCACAAGCTGAGTAGCCGGCTGTCCTATGTCGTCAAACCTTTTATGCAAGGAGCTGACACTGTCACGTAATTCCTTCCATAAGTCCATCCACACAGGTGTCGACCCCGCAGGGGGTGACATCACATTCACAGGCATTTGCTCCGCCTCCACATCATTATCCTCATCATACATGTCGACACAGCAGTACCGACACACAGCACACACACAGGGAATGCTCTGACAGAGGACAGGACCCCACAAAGCCCTTTGGGGAGACAGAGGGAGAGTATGACAGCACACACCAGGGCGCTATATATCACAGGGATATCACCTATAAAGAGTGTTTTCCCTTATAGCTGCCTATATATTTATATACTGCACCTAAATTGTGCCCCCCCTCTCTTTTTTACCCTTTCTGTAGTGCAGGACTGCAGGGGAGAGCCAGGGAGCAATCCTTCCAGCGGAGCTGTGAGGGAAAATGGCGCCAGTGTGCTGAGGGAGATGGCTCCGCCCCATTTCCTGCGGGCTTTCTCCCGCTATTTTAACGTTTCTGGCAGGGGTTAATATACACCTATATAGCCCCTGGGGCTATATATGGTGTTAGTTTGCCAGCCAAGGTGTTAATATTGCTGCTCAGGGCGCCCCCCCAGCGCCCTGCACCCATCAGTGACCGGAGTGTGTGGTGTGCATGAGGAGCAATGGCGCACAGCTGCAGTGCTGTGCGCTACCTTGGAGAAGACAGAAGTCTTCAGCCGCCGATTTTCCGGACCTTCTTGCTTCTGGCTCTGTAAGGGGGACGGCGGCGCGGCTCCGGGAACGGACGACGAGGTCGGGTCCTGTGTTCGATCCCTCTGGAGCTAATGGTGTCCAGTAGCCTAAGAATGTATAGCAAAAAGTAGTTTTCCACCTGCGCCAACCAGAGACTGCAGCTAGATTATGTTTCTGAGCTCACCTAGCCCATATACAAATAGATAAAAACAACAATGAAACAAAACCACAGCGCTGTCAATATGGATGGTTATTCTTCTTGTCTGTAGCGGCTATCCAAAAGTAGTCAAACACCCTGGGTTATCTTCACTCCACAAAGTAGAGAAGTTGAACCCAAAAAGAGGAAGACACGAGGTTAGTAGAGGACGACCATTACCACCAATACATGGTGGAATAGATGTTCTATTTATAGGCACTGACCTTAAAATAGTGCCCTATATGCACCAAAAGGTTTCTTTATAGGTTAGTCGCACACACTTCCTCTTCTTATAAAACTTCAAAAAGGCAAAGATAACCTGTCAAGCACTGACCTTCAAATAGTGCCCTATATGCATTGAAAGGTATCTTTGTCCACCGTTTTCAACGTGTTTCTTTTAGCTCCAAATGTGTAGCCAATATATAATCACCCACAATGAACTGACCTTTTAGAAATTCCCTATGTTCACATAAAGGTTTCTTTTTTGTGCTGGAATCCAAAATTCATGTGGAGATAGCTTGATTAGCTTTTATATACACGATCCTCAAATATTGATCCCAAAAAAATTGTGAAGGTAAAAAACTATTTATTGGTACAAAAGGACCATAAAACAAATCTGGACAAATACATGAAAACACAAAAAGCCTTTCGACCAGAAACACCGACACCGGCTGAACAGGTAAAGAACGATAGATGAATAACGCCTATATCCGGATAAGCAAATTTGCCATAGGCATCATACTATACCCGACAGCCAAATGAAGATGTCCCTTAGTCTGGAGGCCACAGCACACTGACGCGTTTCGGATCCTTGTCCTTTTTCCAAGTGTGCTTATTGATCATCTGGAGGCCATATTTATACCCCCTTAGTTCCGGTCACATGATACAGATTAATCAAATAAAAACATCTTTATTGACATAAAAATAATATAACAAATCAAAAACATACTAAAACATTCCTAAAAAAAATATTAAAAATCCCTTAAATTCCCATTATGTAATGTAATAGAGAAACAAATATCGTGTGTTTAGAAAACAGACGTCATCAAAAAGCGCATATAGCAAATCCCATTGAAATGCACCATATACATTATATATTATTCCTTAGAACACCAATCTAAATAATCATAATTATAAAACACTTATATAAAAGAGTCCGTATATCTATAAAATGTTGCATCCGGTATTTGGCCCGCACGCCATCCAAATTGCTGGAACGCTTCAGCTGTGATGACTTCCGGTCAATGTTGCATCCGGTATTTAGCCCGCACGCCGTCCTAGTTGCTGGAACGCTTCAGCTGTGATGACTTCCGGTAAAACATCGTTACCACCGGAAGGAATTCTGCTCTGTGTCTCAGTTGAATTTACAGCATTACGTTGCTAGGCAATGACGGGGTATTTGTTTGCGTTCTCCATTGGTGTTCATATATACATCGTGATCCTCTTATTAGCCCAACACGAAATTTTTATGAAAGCCACCATAAAAATCCATTCCGATGCTCAAAAAAAGGGGAAAGAATATATGTTAGAATGGAATACTCCTTACTAATATATGTTTTTCACAAAAACCATTTAAGTTCAAATTCGGCATTTAACCCCTTTGGTACCATTGTTTTCAATTTGTATATATTCCGCATCTCTGCCTTAGCCAAATCCTCCTCCCTTGTGTCGGTACGCCAATTGGATCTAATATTTTGTATGCCACAAAAAAATACCAAATCTTTTATATTGCATGCATGGATATCTTTAAAATGAGAAGACACATTATGTGACAATAAACCTTTTCGTATGTTTCTAACATGTTCAGCTAGACGTTCTTTTAATTTACGTTTAGTCTTGCCGACATATTGTCGTCCACAGCTGCATTCCAATATATATACAACCCATTGGCTATGACAAGTGATAAAATCTTTTATTTCATATATCTTATTGGTCTGATTGGACTTATATTCAGTAATTTTAGATTTATCATACTTACAGGCTTTGCACATACTACATGTGCCGCACCTGTAAAAACCTTTGGAAGTGATTTTCCCTGTATTGATGTTAACAGGGACTACACATTTCACCAGATTATTTTTAAGATTTTTAGCTCTGCGGTAAATAAATTTCGGTCGCCCTGATATATGTTCTTTTAGAACGGGGTCTTTGGTAAGTACTCAGCAGTGTTTTTTAAAAATAGTTTCTACTTGTTTATATTGACTATTAAAACCCATAATAACAGCTACATCATTAGGCTTATCCTTATTTTTATTTACTTTAGAGGAAAGAAGTTGAGTCCGATCTAAGGTAAGACAGGATTGACGAGTCTGTTCAATATGATCGGGATTAAACCCCTTAGCAATGAAGTTTTTCTTTAATGAGTCTGATTGGCATAGATAGGTCTCCTTCTTAGTGCAGTTACGTCTTATACGTTGAAATTGACTGGTTGGAATGCTTTTTAGCCAGTTCTTATGGTGATTGCTTTCATAATGAATAAAAGAGTTGCAATCAGTAGGCTTAGTGAAATTCTTAGTTAAGATTCTCTCTTCTTCTGCATATATTGTTAAATCTAGAAAGTTGACTTGAGAGTCACTAATGTCAAATGAAAAAACAATATTACACTCATTTCTATTTAGTTCATTGCAGAAGGTATCCAGGGACTGCCGATCACCCTTCCACATAAACAGCACGTCGTCTATGTAGCGGTGCCAGGACACCAGGCCCGCGCCCAGGGAGAGATGTTTCCAGATGTTAAGCTCCTCCCAAAATGCCATAAACAGGTTGGCATAACTGGGCGCGACCCTGGTGCCCATGGCAGTTCCCTTCAATTGTAAATAGAAGAAGTCCTCAAATTTAAAGAAATTATTGTTTAAAATGAGACTAATCCCCTCTAAAACAAAATTTCTCTTCTCCGTAGAATATTTCTCTTGTTCCAAAAAAAAGCTAATCGATTCCAAACCTTTACTATGATCGATAATGGTATATAACGATGTGACATCCGCAGTCACTAGCCACAAGTCTGATGACCAACTAATATTGTCCATCTTGTTAATAACATCAATGGTATCTTTTATATATGCTCGAGTTTTAATAACTATTGGCTGTAGCATATGGTCGATAAAATGTGACAAATTTGCCAATATCGAATTGGTGCCAGCTACAATAGGCCTACCAGGTGGTGCAGTTAAAGACTTGTGGATCTTGGGTAGGACATATAGGACAGGTATAGAGGGTTTTTCAATAGTCATATACAGTTGTTCCTTGTCGGTAATCACACCTTTAGAAGTATAAAGAGATAGTAATACATTTAACTTTTGTTTAACTTTATCTGATGGATCTGCCCTTAATTTTTTATAGGTATGGGTTTCTCCTAATTGTCTAAAGATTTCTGCATTATAATCCTCTCTGTTCATTATAACAACCCCACCGCCTTTGTCGGCGGGTTTAATAATAATTGTGGAGTTAGCTTGTAAAGAGAGGATCGCTAATCTTTCACTCTTGGACATGTTCACATGTTTGGCTTTTCTGAAAACCGTCCTTTCTAAATCTTCTTTCACTAATTTTTCAAAAGATTCAACAAAACATCCCTTTTTATGAGTGGGATAAAAAGTAGACCTGCGTTTAAACACAGAGTATGGGCCTATTTCATTACTGTCAGGGTTGGCACCTTCCGTCTTTTCAGCAAAGAACCTTTTTAAGGCTAACTTCCTAATGAATTTTTGCAGGTCGATAAAGACCTCAAAATCGTCCACATGGTTAGATGGAGCAAATTTTAATCCTTTCTCCAATACATATTGTTCTTCCTTACTACAAATGTAGTCACTTAGATTATATATTTTGGTTTTATTACCCTCTGTAATATGGTGGCTTTCTATTGATGTGTTATTCTCTATTGGGCTTATCTTATGTTTGGTTCTTTTCTTCTTTTTATTTGGTCCCTGGTGTTGGCCTGCCCTTTTGCCCCGATGTTTACGTTTTATCGCCACCTTGTTGAGTGGATCGATCTCTGATCTAAAAAACGTTCCTGATCTTTAATGGGTCCAAACCGATTTCTCCCATAATCGTTATCAAAGTGATCTTTTTCATATCTATTATTATAAAGATCTCTATCTCTATATCTATCTCGGTTTTGTGAACTCCAGTCCTGATTTTGGTTGTTTTCTCTAAAAGTGTTTCTATATTTCAGAGAACCAACCTGATTTTCTGTCTTCCCCTGGTTAGGATATTTCTCAAAATCCATATGCCCAAACCTTCGTCTATAAGGGGTAATATTTTCATTTCTTCTCTGTGCTTTCTTCTGATTTCTATCACTATTGTATGAGGTGGAGGCTTCGGATGAAGTGCCTATCATATTGGGTTGGTCCTTTCTGACCAAAAAATTACGTTCTTTTTTGGTTATCATATGTTCTTCCCCTTGCTGATAGTCATTTCTATCCCTCTGAAATTTCTTATGTTTTTTAAACCTAATCTCTTTCTCATTTTTCTCTACTTTTCTAATAATTTCTGTTTCCAAGTCCTTATAGTCTTGGAGTCCTGAAAATGGATCCACCAATGTTCTAGTTAGCAGTATATCTTCTTCTATTTTTTTTAATTCACTATTTTTTTCTCCGATAATTAACTGCATTAATGCAAATGAGCAAGAGTCTAAAATGCGGAACCACTCTTTTTTAAAATCACCTGTCTCATTATCAAATGATGGGGTTTTATCTAACCTTAAACCCCTGGGTATGATATTTTCTTTCAAGTACCTTTCAAGGGTGGCTATCTCCCACCATATTTTCCCTTCTTTTATTAATAGTTTTTCTAATTTCCACATAGCTGACTCTAAATCATTATCTTCTAAGACAACATCATTCATATCTTTGTTTCCAAAGACATGATGTAACTGTAACTTTCTATTGTCCCTGTGTGAGAACATAATGGGGAGGCGCAAGTAAAATACAAAGGTGATTTACTAGAATGTATAGCAAAAAGTAGTTTTCCACCTGCGCCAACCAGAGACTGCAGCTAGATTATGTTTCTGAGCTCACCTAGCCCATATACAAATAGATAAAAACAACAATGGAACAAAACCACAGCGCTGTCAATATGGATGGTTATTCTTCTTGTCTGTAGCGGCTATCCAAAAGTAGTCAAACACCCTGGGTTATCTTCACTCCACAAAGTAGAGAAGTTGAACCCAAAAAGAGGAAGACACGAGGTTAGTAGAGGACGACCATTACCACCAATACATGGTGGAATAGATGTTCTCTTTATAGGCACTGACCTTAAAATAGTGCCCTATATGCACCAAAAGGTTTCTTTATAGGTTAGTCGCACACACTTCCTCTTCTTATAAAACTTCAAAAAGGCAAAGATAACCTGTCAAGCACTGACCTTCAAATAGTGCCCTATATGCATTGAAAGGTATCTTTGTCCACCGTTTTCAACGTGTTTCTTTTAGCTCCAAATGTGTAGCCAATATATAATCACCCACAATGAACTGACCTTTTAGAAATTCCCTATGTTCACATAAAGGTTTCTTTTTTTGTGCTGGAATCCAAAATTCATGTGGAGATAGCTTGATTAGCTTTTATATACACGATCCTCAAATATTGATCCCAAAAAAATTGTGAAGGTAAAAAACTATTTATTGGTACAAAAGGACCATAAAACAAATCTGGACAAATACATGAAAACACAAAAAGCCTTTCGACCAGAAACACCGACACCGGCTGAACAGGTAAAGAACGATAGATGAATAACGCCTATATCCGGATAAGCAAATTTGCCATAGGCATCATACTATACCCGACAGCCAAATGAAGATGTCCCTTAGTCTGGAGGCCACAGCACACTGACGCGTTTCGGATCCTTGTCCTTTTTCCAAGTGTGCTTATTGATCATCTGGAGGCCATATTTATACCCCCTTAGTTCCGGTCACATGATACAGATTAATCAAATAAAAACATCTTAATTGACATAAAAATAATATAACGAATCAAAAACATACTAAAACATTCCTAAAAAAAATATTAAAAATCCCTTAAATTCCCATTATGTAATGTAATAGAGAAACAAATATCGTGTGTTTAGAAAACAAACGTCATCAAAAAGCGCATATAGCAAATCCCATTGAAATGCACCATATATTAACAGGAGGATCCTATATTATTCCTTAGAACACCAATCTAAATAATCATAATTATAAAACACTCATATAAAAGAGTCCGTATATCTATAAAATGTTGCATCCGGTATTTGGCCCGCACGCCATCCAAATTGCTGGAACGCTTCAGCTGTGATGACTTCCGGTCAATGTTGCATCCGGTATTTAGCCCGCACGCCGTCCGAGTCGCTGGAATGCTTCAGCTGTGATGACTTCCGGTAAAACATCGTTACCACCGGAAGGAATTCTGCTCTGTGTCTCAGTTGAATTTACAGCATTACGTTGCTAGGCAATGACGGGGTATTTGTTTGCGTTCTCCATTGGTGTTCATATATACATCGTGATCCTCTTATTAGCCCAACACGAAATTTTTATGAAAGCCACCATAAAAATCCATTCCGATGCTCAATAAACCTTTTCGTATGTTTCTAACATGTTCAGCTAGACGTTCTTTTAATTTACGTAAATTAAAAGAACGTCTAGCTGAACATGTTAGAAACATACGAAAAGGTTTATTGTCACATAATGTGTCTTCTCATTTTAAAGATATCCATGCATGCAATATAAAAGATTTGGTATTTTTTTGTGGCATACAAAATATTAGATCCAATTGGCGTACCGACACAAGGGAGGAGGATTGGGCTAAGGCAGAGATGCGGAATATATACAAATTGAAAACAATGGTACCAAAGGGGTTAAATGCCGAATTTGAACTTAAATGGTTTTTGTGAAAAACATATATTAGTAAGGAGTATTCCATTCTAACATATATTCTTTCCCCTTTTTTTGAGCATCGGAATGGATTTTTATGGTGGCTTTCATAAAAATTTCGTGTTGGGCTAATAAGAGGATCACGATGTATATATGAACACCAATGGAGAACGCAAACAAATACCCCGTCATTGCCTAGCAACGTAATGCTGTAAATTCAACTGAGACACAGAGCAGAATTCCTTCCGGTGGTAACGATGTTTTACCGGAAGTCATCACAGCTGAAGCGTTCCAGCGACTCGGACGGCGTGCGGGCTAAATACCGGATGCAACATTGACCGGAAGTCATCACAGCTGAAGCCTTCCAGCAATTTGGATGGCGTGCGGGCCAAATACCGGATGCAACATTTTATAGATATACGGACTCTTTTATATGAGTGTTTTATAATTATGATTATTTAGATTGGTGTTCTAAGGAATAATATAGGATCCTCCTGTTAATATATGGTGCATTTCAATGGGATTTGCTATATGCGCTTTTTGATGACGTCTGTTTTCTAAACACACGATATTTGTTTCTCTATTACATTACATAATGGGAATTTAAGGGATTTTTAATATTTTTTTTAGGAATGTTTTAGTATGTTTTTGATTCGTTATATTATTTTTATGTCAATTAAGATGTTTTTATTTGATTAATCTGTATCATGTGACCGGAACTAAGGGGGTATAAATATGGCCTCCAGATGATCAATAAGCACACTTGGAAAAAGGACAAGGATCCGAAACGCGTCAGTGTGCTGTGGCCTCCAGACTAAGGGACATCTTCATTTGGCTGTCGGGTATAGTATGATGCCTATAGCAAATTTGCTTATCCGGATATAGGCGTTATTCATCTATCGTTCTTTACCTGTTCAGCCGGTGTCGGTGTTTCTGGTCGAAAGGCTTTTTGTGTTTTCATGTATTTGTCCAGATTTGTTTTATGGTCCTTTTGTACCAATAAATTGTTTTTTACCTTCACAATTTTTTTGGGATCAATATTTGAGGATCGTGTATATAAAAGCTAATCAAGCTATCTCCACATGAATTTTGGATTCCAGCACAAAAAAAGAAACCTTTATGTGAACATAGGGAATTTCTAAAAGGTCAGTTCATTGTGGGTGATTATATATTGGCTACACATTTGGAGCTAAAAGAAACACGTTGAAAACGGTGGACAAAGATACCTTTCAATGCATATAGGGCACTATTTGAAGGTCAGTGCTTGACAGGTTATCTTTGCCTTTTTGAAGTTTTATAAGAAGAGGAAGTGTGTGCGACTAACCTATAAAGAAACCTTTTGGTGCATATAGGGCACTATTTTAAGGTCAGTGCCTATAAAGAGAACATCTATTCCACCATGTATTGGTGGTAATGGTCGTCCTCTACTAACCTCGTGTCTTCCTCTTTTTGGGTTCAACTTCTCTACTTTGTGGAGTGAAGATAACCCAGGGTGTTTGACTACTTTTGGATAGCCGCTACAGACAAGAAGAATAACCATCCATATTGACAGCGCTGTGGTTTTGTTTCATTGTTGTTTTTATCTATTTGTATATGGGCTAGGTGAGCTCAGAAACATAATCTAGCTGCAGTCTCTGGTTGGCGCAGGTGGAAAACTACTTTTTGCTATACATTCTAGTAAATCACCTTTGTATTTTACTTGCGCCTCCCCATTATGTTCTCACACAGGGACAATAGAAAGTTACAGTTACATCATGTCTTTGGAAACAAAGATATGAATGATGTTGTCTTAGAAGATAATGATTTAGAGTCAGCTATGTGGAAATTAGAAAAACTATTAATAAAAGAAGGGAAAATATGGTGGGAGATAGCCACCCTTGAAAGGTACTTGAAAGAAAATATCATACCCAGGGGTTTAAGGTTAGATAAAACCCCATCATTTGATAATGAGACAGGTGATTTTAAAAAAGAGTGGTTCCGCATTTTAGACTCTTGCTCATTTGCATTAATGCAGTTAATTATCGGAGAAAAAAATAGTGAATTAAAAAAAATAGAAGAAGATATACTGCTAACTAGAACATTGGTGGATCCATTTTCAGGACTCCAAGACTATAAGGACTTGGAAACAGAAATTATTAGAAAAGTAGAGAAAAATGAGAAAGAGATTAGGTTTAAAAAACATAAGAAATTTCAGAGGGATAGAAATGACTATCAGCAAGGGGAAGAACATATGATAACCAAAAAAGAACGTAATTTTTTGGTCAGAAAGGACCAACCCAATATGATAGGCACTTCATCCGAAGCCTCCACCTCATACAATAGTGATAGAAATCAGAAGAAAGCACAGAGAAGAAATGAAAATATTACCCCTTATAGACGAAGGTTTGGGCATAAGGATTTTGAGAAATATCCTAACCAGGGGAAGACAGAAAATCAGGTTGGTTCTCTGAAATATAGAAACACTTTTAGAGAAAACAACCAAAATCAGGACTGGAGTTCACAAAACCGAGATAGATATAGAGATAGAGATCTTTATAATAATAGATATGAAAAAGATCACTTTGATAACGATTATGGGAGAAATCGGTTTGGACCCATTAAAGATCAGGAACGTTTTTTAGATCAGAGATCGATCCACTCAACAAGGTGGCGATAAAACGTAAACATCGGGGCAAAAGGGCAGGCCAACACCAGGGACCAAATAAAAAGAAGAAAAGAACCAAACATAAGATAAGCCCAATAGAGAATAACACATCAATAGAAAGCCACCATATTACAGAGGGTAATAAAACCAAAATATATAATCTAAGTGACTACATTTGTAGTAAGGAAGAACAATATGTATTGGAGAAAGGATTAAAATTTGCTCCATCTAACCATGTGGACGATTTTGAGGTCTTTATCGACCTGCAAAAATTCATTAGGAAGTTAGCCTTAAAAAGGTTCTTTGCTGAAAAGACGGAAGGTGCCAACCCTGACAGTAATGAAATAGGCCCATACTCTGTGTTTAAACGCAGGTCTACTTTTTATCCCACTCATAAAAAGGGATGTTTTGTTGAATCTTTTGAAAAATTAGTGAAAGAAGATTTAGAAAGGACGGTTTTCAGAAAAGCCAAACATGTGAACATGTCCAAGAGTGAAAGATTAGCGATCCTCTCTTTACAAGCTAACTCCACAATTATTATTAAACCCGCCGACAAAGGCGGTGGGGTTGTTATAATGAACAGAGAGGATTATAATGCAGAAATCTTTAGACAATTAGGAGAAACCCATACCTATAAAAAATTAAGGGCAGATCCATCAGATAAAGTTAAACAAAAGTTAAATGTATTACTATCTCTTTATACTTCTAAAGGTGTGATTACCGACAAGGAACAACTGTATATGACTATTGAAAAACCCTCTATACCTGTCCTATATGTCCTACCCAAGATCCACAAGTCTTTAACTGCACCACCTGGTAGGCCTATTGTAGCTGGCACCAATTCGATATTGGCAAATTTGTCACATTTTATCGACCATATGCTACAGCCAATAGTTATTAAAACTCGAGCATATATAAAAGATACCATTGATGTTATTAACAAGATGGACAATATTAGTTGGTCATCAGACTTGTGGCTAGTGACTGCGGATGTCACATCGTTATATACCATTATCGATCATAGTAAAGGTTTGGAATCGATTAGCTTTTTTTTGGAACAAGAGAAATATTCTACGGAGAAGAGAAATTTTGTTTTAGAGGGGATTAGTCTCATTTTAAACAATAATTTCTTTAAATTTGAGGACTCCTTCTATTTACAATTGAAGGGAACTGCCATGGGCACCAGGGTCGCGCCCAGTTATGCCAACCTGTTTATGGCATTTTGGGAGGAGCTTAACATCTGGAAACATCTCTCCCTGGGCGCGGGCCTGGTGTCCTGGCACCGCTACATAGACGACGTGCTGTTTATGTGGAAGGGTGATCGGCAGTCCCTGGATACCTTCTGCAATGAACTAAATAGAAATGAGTGTAATATTGTTTTTTCATTTGACATTAGTGACTCTCAAGTCAACTTTCTAGATTTAACAATATATGCAGAAGGAGAGAGAATCTTAACTAAGAATTTCACTAAGCCTACTGATTGCAACACTTTTATTCATTATGAAAGCAATCACCATAAGAACTGGCTAAAAAGCATTCCAACCAGTCAATTTCAACGTATAAGACGTAACTGCACTAAGAAGGAGACCTATCTATGCCAATCAGACTCATTAAAGAAAAACTTCATTGCTAAGGGGTTTAATCCCGATCATATTGAACAGACTCGTCAATCCTGTCTTACCTTAGATCGGACTCAACTTCTTTCCTCTAAAGTAAATAAAAATAAGGATAAGCCTAATGATGTAGCTGTTATTATGGGTTTTAATAGTCAATATAAACAAGTAGAAACTATTTTTAAAAAACACTGGGGAGTACTTACCAAAGACCCCGTTCTAAAAGAACATATATCAGGGCGACCGAAATTTATTTACTGCAGAGCTAAAAATCTTAAAAATAATCTGGTGAAAAGTGTAGTCCCTGTTAACATCAATACAGGGAAAATCACTTCCAAAGGTTTTTACAGGTGCGGCACATGTAGTATGTGCAAAGCCTGTAAGTATGATAAATCTAAAATTACTGAATATAAGTCCAATCAGACCAATAAGATATATGAAATAAAAGATTTTATCACTTGTCATAGCCAATGGGTTGTATATATATTGGAATGCAGCTGTGGACGACAATATGTCGGCAAGACTAAACGTAAATTAAAAGAACGTCTAGCTGAACATGTTAGAAACATACGAAAAGGTTTATTGTCACATAATGTGTCTTCTCATTTTAAAGATATCCATGCATGCAATATAAAAGATTTGGTATTTTTTTGTGGCATACAAAATATTAGATCCAATTGGCGTACCGACACAAGGGAGGAGGATTGGGCTAAGGCAGAGATGCGGAATATATACAAATTGAAAACAATGGTACCAAAGGGGTTAAATGCCGAATTTGAACTTAAACGGTTTTTGTGAGAAACATATATTAGTAAAGAGTATTCCATTCTAACATATATTCTTTCCCCTTTTTTTGAGCATCGGAATGGATTTTTATGGTGGCTTTCATAAAAATTTCGTGTTGGGCTAATAAGAGGATCACGATGTATATATGAACACCAATGGAGAACGCAAACAAATACCCCGTCATTGCCTAGCAACGTAATGCTGTAAATTCAACTGAGACACAGAGCAGAATTCCTTCCGGTGGTAACGATGTTTTACCGGAAGTCATCACAGCTGAAGCGTTCCAGCGACTCGGACGGCGTGCGGGCTAAATACCGGATGCAACATTGACCGGAAGTCATCACAGCTGAAGCCTTCCAGCAATTTGGATGGCGTGCGGGCCAAATACCGGATGCAACATTTTATAGATATACGGACTCTTTTATATGAGTGTTTTATAATTATGATTATTTAGATTGGTGTTCTAAGGAATAATATAGGATCCTCCTGTTAATATATGGTGCATTTCAATGGGATTTGCTATATGCGCTTTTTGATGACGTCTGTTTTCTAAACACACGATATTTGTTTCTCTATTACATTACATAATGGGAATTTAAGGGATTTTTAATATTTTTTTTAGGAATGTTTTAGTATGTTTTTGATTCGTTATATTATTTTTATGTCAATTAAGATGTTTTTATTTGATTAATCTGTATCATGTGACCGGAACTAAGGGGGTATAAATATGGCCTCCAGATGATCAATAAGCACACTTGGAAAAAGGACAAGGATCCGAAACGCGTCAGTGTGCTGTGGCCTCCAGACTAAGGGACATCTTCATTTGGCTGTCGGGTATAGTATGATGCCTATGGCAAATTTGCTTATCCGGATATAGGCGTTATTCATCTATCGTTCTTTACCTGTTCAGCCGGTGTCGGTGTTTCTGGTCGAAAGGCTTTTTGTGTTTTCATGTATTTGTCCAGATTTGTTTTATGGTCCTTTTGTACCAATAAATAGTTTTTTACCTTCACAATTTTTTTGGGATCAATATTTGAGGATCGTGTATATAAAAGCTAATCAAGCTATCTCCACATGAATTTTGGATTCCAGCACAAAAAAGAAACCTTTATGTGAACATAGGGAATTTCTAAAAGGTCAGTTCATTGTGGGTGATTATATATTGGCTACACATTTGGAGCTAAAAGAAACACGTTGAAAACGGTGGACAAAGATACCTTTCAATGCATATAGGGCACTATTTGAAGGTCAGTGCTTGACAGGTTATCTTTGCCTTTTTGAAGTTTTATAAGAAGAGGAAGTGTGTGCGACTAACCTATAAAGAAACCTTTTGGTGCATATAGGGCACTATTTTAAGGTCAGTGCCTATAAAGAGAACATCTATTCCACCATGTATTGGTGGTAATGGTCGTCTTCTACTAACCTCGTGTCTTCCTCTTTTTGGGTTCAACTTCTCTACTTTGTGGAGTGAAGATAACCCAGGGTGTTTGACTACTTTTGGATAGCCGCTACAGACAAGAAGAATAACCATCCATATTGACAGCGCTGTGGTTTTGTTTCATTGTTGTTTTTATCCAGTAGCCTAAGAAGCCCAAGCTACCACCAGTTAGGTAGGTTCGCTTCTTCTCCCCTTAGTCCCTCGCTGCAGTGAGCCTGTTGCCAGCAGGTCTCACTGTAAAATAAAAAACCTAAACTATACTTTCTTTCTAGGAGCTCAGGAGAGCCCCTAGTGTGCATCCAGATCGGCCGGGCACAGAAATCTAACTGAGGCTTGGAGGAGGCTTATAGGGAGAGGAGCCAGTGCACACCAGATAGTCCTAAATCTTTCTATAGAGTGCCCAGTCTCCTGCGGAGCCCGTCTATTCCCCATGGTCCTTACGGAGTCCCCAGCTTCCACTAGGACGTCAGAGAAATAAGAGGGCTAGAGGCTCATCCTTTCTGCCGAGGGGCAGAGGTAAGGGGAAAAAAGCTGCAGCACACAGCTAGTTCCCAAGAGCAGAAGTCCTCCCCTGCGTCCGGTAAGTCCACAGCATGACGCTGGGGCTGCTCAGGCGGACCCGGGAACGGTGGGGCAGGAATTTCAGCGCACAGTGGGCTCCCTCACAGGTGGATCCCTGGGTCCTTCAAGTAGTATCTCAGGGGTACAGGCTGGAATTCGAGACGTCTCCCCCCCCGCCGTTTCCTAAAATCTGCCCTACTGGCAACTCCCTCTGCCAGGGAGGCAGTGTTGGTGGCTATGCAAAAACAATATTCACAGCAAGTGATTGTCAAAGTACCCCTCCTTCAACAAGGAAAGGGTTACTATTCCACAATGTTTGTGGTACCGAAACCGGACGGTTCGGTGAGACCCATCTTAAATTTAAAGGCCTTGAACACTTATATCAAAAGGTTCAAGTTCAAGATGGAATCGCTCAGGGCGGTTATTGCGAGCCTGGACGAGGGGGATTACATGGTCTCCCTGGACATCAAGGATGCGTACTTTCATGTCCCCATTTACCCTCCGCATCAGGAGTACCTCAGATTTGTGGTACAGGACTGTCATTATCAGTTCCAGACGCTGCCGTTTGGGTTATCCACGGCACCGAGGGTCTTTACCAAGGTAATGGCCGAAATGATGATACTCCTTCGCAAGAAGGGAGTTTTAATTATCCCATACTTGACGATCTCCTGATAAAGGCGAGGTCCAAAGAACAGTTTGTAGTGGGGGTAGCACTTTCTCGGGAAGTGCTACAACAGCACGGCTGGATTATCAATATTCCAAAGTCACAGGTGGTCCCGACGACACGTCTTCTGTTCCTGGGAATGATTCTGGCCACAGACCAGAAAAGAGTGTTTCTTCTAGTGGAAAAAGCTGAGGAGTTGTTATCTCTAGTCAGAAACATCCTAAAACCAGGACAGGTGTCGGTACATCAATGCACACGAGTCCTGGGAAAAATGGTAGCATCGTACGAAGCAATTCTATTCGGAAGGTTCCACGCAAGGACGTTCCAGTGGGACCTGTTGGACAAATGGTCCGGGTCCCATCTCCAGATGCAACAGCGGATAACCCTGTCGGCAATAACCAGGGTGTCGCTGCTGTGGTGGGCTAGAGGGTCGCTGCTGTGGTGGCATCTACTAGAGGGCCGCAGATTCGGAATACAGAACTGGGTCCTGGTGACCACGGATGCCAGCCTTCGGGCTGGGGTGCAGTCACACAGGGAAGAAATTTCCAAGGACTGTGGTCAAATCAGGAGATTTCACTTCACATAAATATTCTGGAGCTAGGGGCCATTTACAATGCCCTAAGCCAAGCAAGGCCCCTGCTTCAGAACCAGCCGGTGCTGATCCAATCAGACAACATCACGGCGGTCGCCCATGTAAACAGACAGGGCGGCACAAGAAGCATGATGGCGATGGCAGAAGCCACAAGGATTCTCCGATGGGCAGAGAATCATGTGTTGGCACTGACAGCAGTGTTCATTCCAGGAGTGGACAACTGGGAAGCAGACTTCCTCAGCAGGCACGACCTCCATCCGGGAGAATGGGGACTTTATCCAGAAGTCTTCCAAATGCTGGTAAACCGTTGGGAAAGACCACAGGTGGACATGATGGCGTCCCGCCTCAAAAAAAAGTTGAAAAGATATTGCGCCAGGTCAAGGGACCCTCAGGCGATCGCTGTGGACGCTCTAGTGACACAGTGGGTGTACCAGTCGGTTTATGTGTTTCCTCCTCTGCCTCTCATTCCCAAGGTACTGAGAATAATAAGAAAGCGAGGAGTGAAAACTATACTCGTGGTTCTGGATTGGCCAAGAAGAGCTTGGTACCCGGAACTTCAAGAGATGCTCGCAGAGGACCCTTGGCCTCTGCCGCTCAGACAAGACCTGCTACAGCAGGGACCCTGTCTGTTCCAAGACTTACCGCGGCTACGTTTGACGGCATGGCGGTTGAACACCGGATCCTAAAGGAAAAGGGCATTCCGGAGGAAGTCATCCCTATCCTGATCAAAGCCAGGAAGGATGTCACCGCAAAACATTATCACCGAATTTGGCGAAAATATGTTGCGTGGTGTGAGGCCAAGAAGGCCCAGACGGAGGAATTTCAGCTGGGTCGATTCCTACATTTCATGCAAGCAGGAGTGACGTTGGGCCTCAAATTGGGGTCCATTAAGGTCCAGATTTCGGCTCTGTCGATTTTCTTCTAGAAAGAACTGGCTTCACTGCCTGAAGTTCAGACTTTTGTCAAAGGAGTTCTGCATATTCAGCCTCCTTTTGTGCCCCCAGTGGCACCTTGGGATCTCAATGTGGTTTTGGAATTCCTGAAATCACATTGGTTCGAACCACTGTGGATTTAAAATATCTCACGTGGAAAGTGGTCATGCTGTTGGCCCTGGCTACGGCCAGGCGGGTTTCAGAATTGGCGGCTTTGTCTTGTAAAAGCCCTTATCTGATTTACCATATGGATAGGGCTAAATTGAGGACTCGTCCTCAGTTTCTCCCGAAGGTGGTCTCAGCTTTTCACTTGAACCAACCTATTGTGGTGGCTGCGGCTAATAGGGACTTGGAGGATTCCAAGTTGCTGGACGTAGTCAGGGCCCTGAAAATGTATGTTTCCAGGACGGCTGGAGTCAGAAAAACTGACTCGCTGTTTATCCTGTATGCACCTGCTTCTAAGCAGTCTATCGCGCGCTGGATTTGTAGCACTATTCAGCTGGCGCATTCTGCGGTGGGATTACCGCAGCCTAAATCAATAAAAGCCCATTCCACAAGGAAGGTGGGCTCATCTTGGGCGGCTGCCCGAGGGGTCTCGGCTTTACAACTTTGCCGAGCTGCTACTTGGTCAGGGGCAAACACGTTTGCAAAATTCTACAAATTTGATACCCTGGCTGAGGAGGACCTGGAGTTCTCTCATTCGGTGCTGCAGAGTCATCCGCGCTCTCCCGCCCGTTTGGGAGCTTTGGTATAATCCCCATTGTCCTTACGGAGTCCCCAGCATCCACTAGGACGTCAGAGAAAATAAGAATTTACTTACCGGTAATTCTATTTCTCGTAGTCCGTAGTGGATGCTGGGCGCCCATCCCAAGTGCGGATTGTCTGCAATACTTGTACATAGTTATTGTTATACAAATCGGGTTGTTATTGCGAGCCATCTGTTCAGAGGCTCCATTGTTATCATACTGTTAACCGGGGTTCCTATCACGAGTTATATGGTGTGATTGATGTGGCTGGTATGAGTCTTACCCGGGATTCAAAATCCTTCCTTATTGTGTCAGCTCTTCCGGGCACAGTTCCTAACTGAGGCTTGGAGGAGGGTCATAGGGGGAGGAGCCAGTGCACACCAGATAGTCCTAAATATTTCTTTGGAGTGTCCAGTCTCCTGCGGAGCCCGTCTATTCCCCATGGTCCCCAGCATCCACTACTGACTACGAGAAATATAATTACCGGTGAGTAAATTATTATTATTAGTGATGTGCACCGGACATTTTTCGGGTTTTGTGTTTTGGTTTTGGATTCGGTTCCGCGGCCGTGTTTTGGATTCGTACGCATGTCGTTTTGGCAAAACCTCACCGAAATTTTTTTGTCGGATTCGGGTGTGTTTTGGATTCGGGTGTTTTTAAAAAAAAAACCTAAAAAACAGCTTAAATCATAGAATTTGGGGGTCATTTTGATCCCATAGTATTATTAACCTCAATAACCATAATTTCCACTAATTTCCAGTCTATTCTGAACACCTCACACCTCACAATATTATTTTTAGTCCTAAAATTTGCGCTGATGTCGCTGGATGGCTAAGCTAAGCGACCCAAGTGGCCGACACAAACACCTGGCCCATCTAGGAGTGGCACTGCAGTGTCAGACAGGATGGCACTTCAAAAAAATTTGTCCCCAAACAGCACATGATGCAAAGAAAAAAATAGGCGCACCACGGTAGCTGTGTGACTAAACTAAGTGACCCAAGTGGCCGACACAAACACCTGGCCCATCTAGGAGTGGCACTGCAGTCTCAGACAGGATGGCACTTCAAAAAAATTGTCCCCAAACAGCACATGATGCAAAGAAGAAAGAGGCGCACCACGGTAGCTGTGTGACTAAACTAAGTGACCCAAGTGGCCGACACAAACACCTGGCCCATCTGGGAGTGGCACTGCAGTGTCAGACAGGATGGCACTTCAAAGAAATAGTCCCCAAACAGCACATGATGCAAAGAAGAATGAAAGAAAAAAAGAGAGGTGCAAGATGGAATTGTCCGTGGGCCCTCCCACCCACCCTTATGTTGTATAAACAGGACATGCACACTTTAACGAACCCATCATTTCAGCGACAGGGTCTGCCACACGACTGTGACTGAAAGGACTGGTTGGTTTGGGCCCCCACCAAAAAAAGAAGCAATCAATCTCTCCTTGCACAAACTGGCTCTACAGAGGCAAGATGTTCACCTTATCATCATCCTCCGATTCCTCACCCCTTTCACTGTGTACATCCCCCTCCTCACAGATTATTAATTCGTCCCCACTGGAATCCACCATCTCAGGTCCCTGTGTACTTTCTGGAGGCAATTGCTGATGGTGAATGTATCCACGGAGGAATTGATTATTATTCATTTTGATGAACATCATCTTCTCCACATTTTCTGGAAGTAACCTCGTAAGCCGATTGCTGACAAGGTGAGCGGCGGCACTAAACACTCTTTCGGAGTACACACTGGAAGGAGGGCAACTTAGGTAGAATAAAGCCATTTTGTGCAAGGGCCTCCAAATTGCCTCTTTTTCCTGCCAGTATACGTACGGACTGTCTGACGTGCCTACTTGGATGCGGTCACTCATATAATCCTCGACCATTCTTTCAATGGTGAGAGAATCATATGCAGTGACAGTAGACGACATGTCAGTAATCGTTGCCAGGTCCTTCAGTCCGGACCAGATGTCAGCACTCGCTCCAGACTGCCCTGCATCACCGCCAGCGGGTGGGCTCGGAAATCTTAGCCTTTTTCATTCACCCCCAGTTGCGGGAGAATGTGAAGGAGGAGCAGTTGACGGGTCACGTTCCGCTTGACTTGACAAAATTCTCTCACCAGCAGGTCTTTGAACCTCTGCAGACTTGTGTCTGCCGGAAAGAGAGATACAACGTAGGTTTTAAATCTAGGATCGAGCACGGTCCAAAATGTAGTGCTCTGATTTCAACAGATTGACCACCCGTGACTCCTGGTTAAGCGAATTAAGGGCTCCATCCACAAGTCCCACATGCCTAGCGGAATCGCTCTGTTTTAGCTCCTCCTTCAATGTCTCCAGCTTCTTCTGCAAAAGCCTGATGAGGGGTATGACCTGACTCAGGCTGGCAGTGTCTGAACTGACTTCACGTGTGGCAAGTTCAAAGGGTTGCAGAACCTTGCACAACATTGAAATCATTCTCCACTGCGCTTGAGTCAGGGGCATTCCCTCCTTTGCCTATATCGTGGGCAGATGTATAGGCTTGAATGGCCTTTTGCTGCTCCTCCATCCTCTGAAGCATATAGAGGGTTGAATTCCACCTCGTTTCCACCTCTTGCTTCAGATGATGGCAGGGCAGGTTCAGGACTGTTTGGTGGTGCTCCAGTCTTCTGTACGCGGTGGCTGAATGCCGAAAGTGGCCCGCAATTCTTCGGGCCACCGACAGCATCTCTTGCACGCCCCTGTCGTATTTTAAATAATTCTGCACCACCAAATTCAATGTATGTGCAAAACATGGGACGTGCTGGAATTTGCCCAGATGTAATGCACGCACAATATTGGTGGCGTTGTCCGATGTCACAAATCCCCAGGAGAGTCCAATTGGGGTAAGCCATTCTGCGATGATGTTCCTCAGTTTCCGTAAGAGGTTGTCAGCTGTGTGACTCTTATGGAAAGTGGTGATACAAAGCGTAGCCTGCCTAGGAACGAGTTGGCGTTTGCGAGATGCTGCTACTGGTGCCGCCACTGCTGTTCTTGCTGCGGGAGGCAATACATCTACCCAGAGGGCTGTCACAGTCATATAGTCCTGAGTCTGCTCTGCTCCACTTGTCCACATGTCCGTGGTTAAGTGGACACAGGGTACAACTGCATTTTTTAGGACTGGTGACTCTTTTTCTGACGTCTGTGTACATTTTCGGTATCGACTGCCTAGAGAAATGGAACCTAGATGGTATTTGGTACCGGGGACACAGTACGTCAATCAAGTCTCTAGTTGCCTCTGAATTAACGGTGGATACCGCCCAGGCTGCCAAGGCCTGAGTTATCCGCTTTGCAGCAGGATGACTGCTGTGATATTTCATCTTCCTCGCAAAGGACTGTTGGACAGTCAATTGCTTACTGGAAGTAGTAAAAGTGGTCTTCCGACTTCCCCTCTGGGATGACGATCGACTCCCAGCAGTAACAACAGCAGCGCCAGCAGCAGTAGGCGTAACACTCAAGGATGCATCAGAGGAATCCCAGGCAGGAGAGGACTCGTCAGACTTGCCAGTGACATGGCCTGCAGGACTATTGGCTTTCTGGGTAAGGTGGAAATTGAAACTGAGGGAGTTGGTGGTGTGGTTTGCAGGAGATTGGTTACAAGAGGAAGGGATTTACTGGTCAGTGGACTGCTTCCGCTGTCGTCCAAAGTTTTTGAACTTGTCACTGACTTATGATGAATGCGCTGCAGGTGACGTATAAGGGAGGATGTTCCGAGGTGGTTAACGTCCTTACCCCTACTTATTACAGCTTGACAAAGGCAACACACGGCTTGACACCTGTTGTCCGCATTTGTGTTGAAATTATTCCACACCGAAGAGCTGATTTTTTTGTATTTTGACCAGGCATGTCAATGGCCATATTCGTCCCACGGACAACAGGTGTCTCCCCGGGTGCCTGACTTAAACAAACCACCTCACCATCAGAATCCTCCTTGTCAATTTCCTCCCCAGCGCCAGCAACACCCATATCCTCCTCATCCTGGTGTACTTCAACACTGACATCTTCAATTTGACTATCAGGAACTGGACTGCAGGTGCTCCTTCCAGCACTTGCAGGGGGCATGCAAATGGTGAAAGGCGCAAGCTCTTCCCGTCCAGTGTTGGGAAGGTCAGGCATCGCAACCGACACAATTGGACTCTCCTTGGGGATTTGTGATTTCTAAGAACGCACAGTTCTTTGCTGTGCTTTTACCAGCTTAAGTCTTTTCTTTTTTCTAGCGAGAGGATAAGTGCTTCCATCCTCATGTGAAGATAAACCACTAGCCATGAACATAGGCCAGGGCATCAGCCGTTCCTTGCCACTCCGTGTCGTACATGGCATATTGGCAAGTTTACGCTTCTCCTCAGACGCTTTTATTTTCTATTTTTGGGTCATTTTACTGAACTTTAGTGTTTTGGATTTTACATGCTCTGTACTATGACATTGGGCATCGGCCTTGGCAGACGACGTTGATGGTATTTCATCGTCTCGGCCATGATTAGTGGCAGCAGCTTCAGCACGAGGTGGAAGTGGATGTTGATCTTTCCCTTTTTTTTTTAACCTCCACATTTTTGTTCTCCATATTTTTAATGCGCACAACTAAAAGGCACCACAGGCATACAATGTAGATGGATGGATAGTATACTTTATGGATGACGAGTGACGACACAGATGTAGGTACAGCAGTGGCCTACGGTACTGCTATATACAGTATAATGGACCTGTTGTACACTATCAGCAGACTGCTAAACTAGTACTACTAGTATAAAAAAAAGCCACCACAGGTATACAATGTAGATGGATGGATAGTATACTTTATGGATGACGAGTGACGACACAGAGGTAGGTACAGCAGTGGCCTACCGTACTGCTATATACAGTATAATGGACCTGGTGGACACTGTCAGCAGACTGCTAAAATAGTACTACTAGTATAAAAAAAAAGCCTTCACAGGTATACAATGTAGATGGATGGATAGTATACTTTTGTTTGGTTCCTGGTGCTCAGAACAAGGGAGATGTTCATGAAGTGAGTCCAGAGCACCAGGACGTAACGCTGGGAAAGGGGAATGGAAAGGGAATAGCCCCTGGCGCCCTCACTCTGTTGTCTCACCCGTGCTGTCAGAAATCCCTTGCGAGACTATGGTTTCTTGAGCCCTTGGCAGCTGCGTTTGAAGGGCGGATTATGTCTGCCCAACTCCGATGCCCCCCGGTCTTAGTGAGAGACAAAGGGAAATCTGAGACAGGATGATAACAAGAGGCCCTCTAACTAAGCAAACAGGCCAGGGGCTACATCCTAACTAAAAACCTAAAGTATGTGCGGAGAAACCGCCAAAGGAAAAGAAAACAAAGGAAATGCTGATCACACGCCGACACAATACCTTTGTGTACCGGCGGTGACAGCATAAGCAGAACCCTCTGCAAAACACCAGGGACAGAAACAATAATGGAATACAGCGGCCTAGGCCAACGGACGCGGCAGAGCCGCTACTCACGGAACCGGTACGAATACTGGCAAACGGACAGGAACTTCTAATGCTGCCGACACAGACTCTCAGAACTGGAGGACAGGCAGAATCCCAAACGACAGACCGGTGGACACCAGGAAGCCAGAAGACTTGACCCGGGACAGGCAAAGCCACTGGACCTCAGGGCAGGAACGCCTCACAGCAGGACACGGGATCAGACACAGGAATCGACACAGGGACTGACACAGGAATCAACACAGGGACTGACAGGAACCAGCTCAGACTTCAAGCAGACTGCAAACCAAGAAATATCACCAGCATCTGTGAATTGCAGTCAGCCAGCATATAACAGAGAGGCCTAATTAATAATCCCATGCAGCTACCCTGTTGCATGAGTCCAAACTGACCAGATGCAATTAGCAGCCAGGTGAGGCTGAACACATGGAAACAAGCTGCAATTACGCAGACTCACCAGCGGCAGCAGACAAGAGTATTCTAAAACAGAGCAACGGGAAATCCTGGCATGCAAGACAACTGTATAAACATAAAATAGGAATGAACCACTACCTGTGGTTCATAACAGTATCCCCTCCTTACGGGTGAGCTCCGAGCACCCCATGACACCCACGGGGAACATAAACAGGAGTATAACATAAAATACAGAACAAAAATGCAAAACAGGAATGAGCCACAGCCGTGGCTCATAACATTACCCCCCCCCCCTTGAGGAGGGGTCAAAAGACCCCAAAATTCAGACTATCCAGAACAAGGGATACAAAAAAAAAAAAACCTGACACACTGGTCTAACAGACAAGAAAACAAAAACAAGCTGTAGCAACAACTTGTAACAGTGCCTTCCCCTTGATGGTGGCCACTGGACACAAGACAAGGGGAAAAAAATATATATATATTTTTTTTTTATCAAGGCAAGAGTCAAAAATTATTTCTTTTTCTTCTTCTTCTTTTTACAAAGCTCTTTAGGTCTGCCCAAGGTAATTCCCCAAACATTGTCTGAACTGATGGTACCACCCAGCAAGGCTGCGTTCAAATCAGAGACAGGTCTCTTACCCTTGGGAGCTGAACTTTCTGGTAAAGTACTATTATTAGAAGAAGAAGTCAGAAAAGCACATCCTGCAGTCAAAACAACGGGCTGAGACTCTTGTGCTGAGTTTACAGTATTTGGTGGACTCTCAGCATATAAGACGGGTGACCTAGAGGAACCTGAAACAATTTCTTTGGAACCATATCTTTTAATAATTGCATCACTGAATGCTAGGGGATCCTGAAGAATGGGATCTTCAGCTTTCATTAGGCTGGTCGCCCACTCAAAAGGCTCTCCTCTAAAAGAATAAATCAGATAGAGCCCAAGGTTCTCTGAAGTGATGCCCAGAAATGGTCTAGACAACATAATAGTGTAATAGTGTTTGAAAAGCGCCAGAAATTGGGCTAAGTCCCCATCAAAGGTTATGGATGTTGAGATATCAGAGTCAGGATCTGTTTCCTTCTCATGTGACTGACTGGAGTGCTTTGCTGGTCACTGTAGACCTTACTCGAAGCTGAGACTCTCTGAACCCCACCTGGGGCAGTGACTTTCTGAACCCCACCCGGGGCAGTGACTTTCTGAACCCCACTCGGGGCAGTGACTTTCTGAACCCCACCCGGGGCAGTGACTTTCTGAACCCCACCTGGGGCAGTGGACTCCGGGAACCCCGCTGGGGCAGTGGCCTCCGGGAACCCCGCTGGGGCAGTGGCCTCCGGGAACCCTGCTGAGGCAGTGGCCTCCGGGAACCCCGCTGGGGCAGTGGCCTCCGGGAACCCCGCTGGGGTCAGCACCTCGGATTCCTTTACTGGGACCGGGCCGTTGGCCTCCCTGACTGGGATCAGGCCATTGGCCTCCCTCTCTGAGTCGATAATTATCAAAAGTTCTCCCGGGACTATGACTTCCGGGACTTTTGCTGAAGCAATAACGTTCAGATCCTCCACTAATGCTATGCTTCTTAAGTTCTTTCCTGGGGAAGCGACTTCTAGACCCTTCTTTGGGGCTGCGTCTCCCGAGACCCCACTTGGGGATATTACTTCAAAGATCCCTTCTGGGGTTTTGCTTCTCGAGTTCCCTTCAAGAACTATGATCTTAGATACCCTTTCTGGGGTTGCGCTCTTCAAGTCCCTACCTGGGGTAACAGCTTCTGAGACCCCTTCTGGTATGGGCACCTGAACTACAATATTTGATGTCCCTCTATAAGCTTGGGCATCGGGTACCGCACCAGCACTCTGGGCATCGGGTACCGCACCAGCACTCTGGGCATCAGGTACCACACCAGCACTCTGGGCATCGGTTACCGCACCAGAACTCTGGGCATCGGGTACCGCACCAGCACTCTGGGCATCGGGTACCGCACCAGCACTCTGGGCTACGGGCACCACTCCAGGACCCTGGGCTACGGGCACCACTCCAGGACCCTGGGCTACGGGCACCACTCCAGGACCCTGGGCTACGGGCACCACTCCAGGACCCTGGGCTACGGGCACCACTCCAGGACCCTGGGCTACGGGCACCACTCCATGGGTTTGCAACTCTGATTCAACAGGAACCTCAAGAGAGGAGAGAAACATTCTGTTTTGATTCCTGAATCTATAATGGGGCTCCCTTGCCCAAGGACCCCAATTATAGGACAGAGAGCTTTTTAGTGTGGGTTGTGTGACAAGTACCTCTGCCACAGTAGAGACAGGAGTAGGTCTTGTATCCTGACTCAACTTGGCCAGAGGGCAAGACTCGTCACCACACTTTGGCTTGCGCAACTCACAGGTCTGCAGATAGTGGCCTAAACCCCCACAATATAGGCATAAGTTTAAGTTTCTGCGACGCAGACGCTCCTCTTCTGAGAGCCTGGGCCGCAGAAAACTTTTAAACCTTTTCTCTTCAAATAAACCAGAGGGTTCTCTTGTCACCATACTGTGAACTAGAGTCTCTTTAGAGATAGATGTACTCTCAACGACTTCTGGCAAGATGAGCAAGATTTTAGTCAGAAGGTTTTGCAGTTGCTTTAGGGATTGCTGCAAAACCTCTTGTCACTCTGGTCTCAAAGCACTGAATGCAGAGTTCAGGGCTGCGAGAGATGCCTGCAGGGCTTGCATAGTAGACATAGGAGGATTTAAGACTAGACAAGGCAAGACTGGACAAGGCAAGACTAGACAAGGCAAGACTAGACAAGGCAAGACTAGACAAGGCAAGACTAAAAAAAAAAAATTTTTAAACACCGGACTGGATCTCTAAACACCGGACTGGATCACTAAACACCGGACTGGATCACTAAACACCGGACTGGATCACTAAACACCGGACTGGATCTCTAAACACCGGACTGGGCCAAAAAAGAAAAAAAAGTTTTATTTCTTTTTTGTGGTATGGCTGGTGATAATGTTTGGTTCCTGGTGCTCAGAACAAGGGAGATGTTCATGAAGTGAGTCCAGAGCACCAGGACGTAATGCTGGGAAAGGGGAATGGAAAGGGAATAGCCCCTGGCGCCCTAACTCTGTTGTCACACCCGTGCTGTCAGAAATCCCTTGCGAGACTATGGTTTCTTGAGCCCTTGGCAGCCGCGTTTGAAGGGCGGATTATGTCTGCCCAACTCCAATGCCCCCCGGTCTTAGTGAGAGACAAAGGGAAATCCGAGACAGGATGATAACAAGAGGCCCTCTAACTAAGCAAACAGGCCAGGGGCTACAAGCTAACTAAAAACCTAAAGTATGTGCGGAGAAACCGCCAAAGGAAAAGAACAACAAAGGAAATGCTGATCACACGCCGACACAATACCTTTGTGTACCGGCGGTGACAGCATAAGCAGAACCCTCTGCCAAACATCAGGGGCAGAAACAATAATGGAATACAGCGGCCTAGGCCAACGGACGCACAGAGCCGCTACTCACGGAACCGGTACGAATACTGGCAAACGGACAGGAACTTCTAATGCTGCCGACACAGACTCTCAGAACTGGAGGACAGGCAGAATCCCAAACGACAGACCGGTGGACACCAGGAAGCCAGAAGACTTGACCAGGGACAGGCAAAGCCACTGGACCTCAGGGCAGGAACGCCTCACAGCAGGACATGGGATCAGACACAGGAATCGACACAGGGACTGACACAGGAATCAACACAGGGACTGACAGGAACCAGCTCAGACTTCAAGCAGACTGCAAACTAAGAAATATCACCAGCATCTGTGAATTGCAGTCAGCCAGCATATAACAGAGAGGCCTAATTATTAATCCCATGCAGCTGCCCTGTTGCATGAGTCCAAACTGACAAGATGCAATTAGCAGCCAGGTGAGGCTGAACACATGCTGCAATTACGCAGACTCACCAGCGGCAGCAGACAAGAGTATTCTAAAACAGAGCAACGGAAAATCCTGGCATGCAAGACAACTTTATAAACATAAAATAGGAATGAACCACTACCTGTGGTTCATAACAGTATCCCCTTCTTAAGGGTGAGCTCCGAGCACCCCATGACACCCATGGGGAACATAAACAGAAGTATAACATAAAATACAGAACAAAAATGCAAAACAGGAATGAGCCACAGCCGTGGCTCATAACAACTTTATGGATGACGAGTGACGACACAGATGTAGGTACAGCAATGGCCTACCGTACTGCTATATACAGTATAATGGACCTGGTGGACACTGTCAGCAGACTGCTAAACTAGTACTACTAGTATAAAATAAAAGCCACCACAGGTATACAATGTAGATGGATGGATAGTATACTTTATGGATGACGAGTGACGACACAGAGGTAGGTACAGCAGTGGCCTACCGTACTGCTATATACAGTATAATGGACCTTGTGGACACTGTCAGCAGACTGCTAAACTAGTACTACTAGTATAAAAAAAGCCACCACAGGTATACAATGTAGATGGATGGATAGTATACTTTATGGATGACGAGTGACGACACAGAGGTAGGTACAGCAATGGCCTACCGTACTGCTATATACAGTATAATGGACCTGATGGACACTGTCAGCAGACTGCTAAACTAGTACTACTAGTATAAAAAAAAAAGCCACCACAGGTATACAATGTAGATGGATGGATAGTATACTTTATGGATGACGAGTGACGACACAGAGGTAGGTACAGCAATGGCCTACCGTACTGCTATATACAGTATAATGGACCTGGTGGACACTGTCAGCAGACTGCTAAACTAGTACTACTAGTATAAAAAAAAAGCCACCACAGGTATACAATGTAGATGGATGGATAGTATACTTTATGGATAACGAGTGACGACACAGAGGTAGGTACAGCAATGGCCTACCGTACTGCTATATACAGTATAATGGACCTGATGGACACTGTCAGCAGACTGCTAAACTAGTACTACTAGTATAAAAAAAAAAGCCACCACAGGTATACAATGTAGATGGATGGATAGTATACTTTATGGATAACGAGTGACGACACAGAGGTAGGTACAGCAATGGCCTACCGTACTGCTATATACAGTATAATGGACCTGGTGGACACTGTCAGCAGACTGCTAAACTAGTACTACTAGTATAAAATAAAAGCCACCACAGGTATACAATGTAGATGGATGGATAGTATACTTTATGGATGACGAGTGACGACACAGAGGTAGGTACAGCAGTGGCCTACCGTACTGCTATATACAGTATAATGGACCTTGTGGACACTGTCAGCAGACTGCTAAACTAGTACTACTAGTATAAAAAAAGCCACCACAGGTATACAATGTAGATGGATGGATAGTATACTTTATGGATGACGAGTGACGACACAGAGGTAGGTACAGCAGTGGCCTACCGTACTGCTATATACAGTATAATGGACCTGGTGGACACTGTCAGCAGACTGCTAAAATAGTACTACTAGTATAAAAAAAAAAGCCTTCACAGGTATACAATGTAGATGGATGGATAGTATACTTTTGTTTGGTTCCTGGTGCTCAGAACAAGGGAGATGTTCATGAAGTGAGTCCAGAGCACCAGGACGTAACGCTGGGAAAGGGGAATGGAAAGGGAATAGCCCCTGGCGCCCTCACTCTGTTGTCTCACCCGTGCTGTCAGAAATCCCTTGCGAGACTATGGTTTCTTGAGCCCTTGGCAGCTGCGTTTGAAGGGCGGATTATGTCTGCCCAACTCCGATGCCCCCCGGTCTTAGTGAGAGACAAAGGGAAATCCGAGACAGGATGATAACAAGAGGCCCTCTAACTAAGCAAACAGGCCAGGGGCTACAACCTAACTAAAAACCTAAAGTATGTGCGGAGAAACCGCCAAAGGAAAAGAACAACAAAGGAAATGCTGATCACACGCCGACACAATACCTTTGTGTACCGGCGGTGACAGCATAAGCAGAACCCTCTGCAAAACACCAGGGACAGAAACAATAATGGAATACAGCGGCCTAGGCCAACGGACGCGGCAGAGCCGCTACTCACGGAACCGGTACGAATACTGGCAAACGGACAGGAACTTCTAATGCTGCCGACACAGACTCTCAGAACTGGAGGACAGGCAGAATCCCAAACGACAGACCGGTGGACACCAGGAAGCCAGAAGACTTGACCAGGGACAGGCAAAGCCACTGGACCTCAGGGCAGGAACGCCTCACAGCAGGACACGGGATCAGACACAGGAATCGACACAGGGACTGACACAGGAATCAACACAGGGACTGACAGGAACCAGCTCAGACTTCAAGCAGACTGCAAACCAAGAAATATCACCAGCATCTGTGAATTGCAGTCAGCCAGCATATAACAGAGAGGCCTAATTAATAATCCCATGCAGCTGCCCTGTTGCATGAGTCCAAACTGACAAGATGCAATTAGCAGCCAGGTGAGGCTGAACACATGGAAACAAGCTGCAATTACGCAGACTCACCAGCGGCAGCAGACAAGAGTATTCTAAAACAGAGCAACGGGAAATCCTGGCATGCAAGACAACTGTATAAACATAAAATAGGAATGAACCACTACCTGTGGTTCATAACAGTATCCCCTCCTTACGGGTGAGCTCCGAGCACCCCATGACACCCACGGGGAACATAAACAGAAGTATAACATAAAATACAGAACAAAAATGCAAAACAGGAATGAGCCACAGCCGTGGCTCATAACATTACCCCCCCCCCTTGAGGAGGGGTCAAAAGACCCCAAAATTCAGACTATCCAGAACAAGGGATACAAAAAAAAAAAAACCTGACACACTGGTCTAACAGACAAGAAAACAAAAACAAGCTGTAGCAACAACTTGTAACAGTGCCTTCCCCTTGATGGTGGCCACTGGACACAAGACAAGGGGAAAAAAAAATATATATTTTTTTTTTTTTATCAAGGCAAGAGTCAAAAATTATTTCTTTTTCTTCTTCTTCTTTTTACAAAGCTCTTTAGGTCTGCCCAAGGTAATTCCCCAAACATTGTCTGAACTGATGGTACCACCCAGCAAGGCTGCGTTCAAATCAGAGACAGGTCTCTTACCCTTGGGAGCTGAACTTTCTGGTAAAGTACTATTATTAGAAGAAGAAGTCAGAAAAGCACATCCTGCAGTCAAAACAACGGGCTGAGACTCTTGTGCTGAGTTTACAGTATTTGGTGGACTCTCAGCATATAAGACGGGTGACCTAGAGGAACCTGAAACAATTTCTTTGGAACCATATCTTTTAATAATTGCATCACTGAATGCTAGGGGATCCTGAAGAATGGGATCTTCAGCTTTCATTAGGCTGGTCGCCCACTCAAAAGGCTCTCCTCTAAAAGAATAAATCAGATAGAGCCCAAGGTTCTCTGAAGTGATGCCCAGAAATGGTCTAGACAACATAATAGTGTAATAGTGTTTGAAAAGCGCCAGAAATTGGGCTAAGTCCCCATCAAAGGTTATGGATGTTGAGATATCAGAGTCAGGATCTGTTTCCTTCTCATGTGACTGACTGGAGTGCTTTGCTGGTCACTGTAGACCTTACTCGAAGCTGAGACTCTCTGAACCCCACCTGGGGCAGTGACTTTCTGAACCCCACCCGGGGCAGTGACTTTCTGAACCCCACTCGGGGCAGTGACTTTCTGAACCCCACCCGGGGCAGTGACTTTCTGAACCCCACCTGGGGCAGTGGACTCCGGGAACCCCGCTGGGGCAGTGGCCTCCGGGAACCCCGCTGGGGCAGTGGCCTCCGGGAACCCTGCTGAGGCAGTGGCCTCCGGGAACCCCGCTGGGGCAGTGGCCTCCGGGAACCCCGTTGGGGTCAGCACCTCGGATTCCTTTACTGGGACCGGGCCGTTGGCCTCCCTGACTGGGATCAGGCCATTGGCCTCCCTCTCTGAGTCGATAATTATCAAAAGTTCTCCCGGGACTATGACTTCCGGGACTTTTGCTGAAGCAATAACGTTCAGATCCTCCACTAATGCTATGCTTCTTAAGTTCTTTCCTGGGGAAGCGACTTCTAGACCCTTCTTTGGGGCTGCGTCTCCCGAGACCCCACTTGGGGATATTACTTCAAAGATCCCTTCTGGGGTTTTGCTTCTCGAGTTCCCTTCAAGAACTATGATCTTAGATACCCTTTCTGGGGTTGCGCTCTTCAAGTCCCTACCTGGGGTAACAGCTTCTGAGACCCCTTCTGGTATGGGCACCTGAACTACAATATTTGATGTCCCTCTATAAGCTTGGGCATCGGGTACCGCACCAGCACTCTGGGCATCGGGTACCGCACCAGCACTCTGGGCATCGGGTACCGCACCAGCACTCTGGGCATCGGTTACCGCACCAGAACTCTGGGCATCGGGTACCGCACCAGCACTCTGGGCATCGGGTACCGCACCAGCACTCTGGGCATCGGGTACCGCACCAGCACTCTGGGCTACGGGCACCACTCCAGGACCCTGGGCTACGGGCACCACTCCAGGACCCTGGGCTACGGGCACCACTCCAGGACCCTGGGCTACGGGCACCACTCCAGGACCCTGGGCTACGGGCACCACTCCATGGGTTTGCAACTCTGCTTCAACAGGAACCTCAAGAGAGGAGAGAAACATTCTGTTTTAATTCCTGAATCTATAATGGGGCTCCCTTGCCCAAGGACCCCAATTATAGGACAGAGAGCTTTTTAGTGTGGGTTGTGTGACAAGTACCTCTGCCACAGTAGAGACAGGAGTAGGTCTTGTATCCTGACTCAACTTGGCCAGAGGGCAAGACTCGTCACCACACTTTGGCTTGCGCAACTCACAGGTCTGCAGATAGTGGCCTAAACCCCCACAATATAGGCATAAGTTTAAGTTTCTGCGACGCAGACGCTCCTCTTCTGAGAGCCTGGGCCGCAGAAAACTTTTAAACCTTTTCTCTTCAAATAAACCATACTGTGAACTAGAGTCTCTTTAGAGATAGATGTACTCTCAACGACTTCTGGCAAGATGAGCAAGATTTTAGTCAGAAGGTTTTGCAGTTGCTTTAGGGATTGCTGCAAAACCTCTTGTCACTCTGGTCTCAAAGCACTGAATGCAGAGTTCAGGGCTGCGAGAGATGCCTGCAGGGCTTGCATAGTAGACATAGGAGGATTTAAGACTAGACAAGGCAAGACTAGACAAGGCAAGACTAGACAAGGCAAGACTAGACAAGGCAAGACTAAAAAAAATTTTTTTTAAACACCGGACTGGATCTCTAAACACCGGACTGGATCACTAAACACCGGACTGGATCACTAAACACCGGACTGGATCTCTAAACACCGGACTGGGCCAAAAAAGAAAAAAAAAGTTTTATTTCTTTTTTGTGGTATGGCTGGTGATAATGTTTGGTTCCTGGTGCTCAGAACAAGGGAGATGTTCATGAAGTGAGTCCAGAGCACCAGGACGTAATGCTGGGAAAGGGGAATGGAAAGAGAATAGCCCCTGGCGCCCTAACTCTGTTGTCACACCCGTGCTGTCAGAAATCCCTTGCGAGACTATGGTTTCTTGAGCCCTTGGCAGCCGCGTTTGAAGGGCGGATTATGTCTGCCCAACTCCGATGCCCCCCGGTCTTAGTGAGAGACAAAGGGAAATCCGAGACAGGATGATAACAAGAGGCCCTCTAACTAAGCAAACAGGCCAGGGGCTACAAGCTAACTAAAAACCTAAAGTATGTGCGGAGAAACCGCCAAAGGAAAAGAACAACAAAGGAAATGCTGATCACACGCCGACACAATACCTTTGTGTACCGGCGGTGACAGCATAAGCAGAACCCTCTGCCAAACATCAGGGGCAGAAACAATAATGGAATACAGCGGCCTAGGCCAACGGACGCACAGAGCCGCTACTCACGGAACCGGTACGAATACTGGCAAACGGACAGGAACTTCTAATGCTGCCGACACAGACTCTCAGAACTGGAGGACAGGCAGAATCCCAAACGACAGACCGGTGGACACCAGGAAGCCAGAAGACTTGACCAGGGACAGGCAAAGCCACTGGACCTCAGGGCAGGAACGCCTCACAGCAGGACATGGGATCAGACACAGGAATCGACACAGGGACTGACACAGGAATCAACACAGGGACTGACAGGAACCAGCTCAGACTTCAAGCAGACTGCAAACTAAGAAATATCACCAGCATCTGTGAATTGCAGTCAGCCAGCATATAACAGAGAGGCCTAATTAATAATCCCATGCAGCTGCCCTGTTGCATGAGTCCAAACTGACAAGATGCAATTAGCAGCCAGGTGAGGCTGAACACATGCTGCAATTACGCAGACTCACCAGCGGCAGCAGACAAGAGTATTCTAAAACAGAGCAACGGAAAATCCTGGCATGCAAGACAACTTTATAAACATAAAATAGGAATGAACCACTACCTGTGGTTCATAACAGTATCCCCTTCTTAAGGGTGAGCTCCGAGCACCCCATGACACCCATGGGGAACATAAACAGAAGTATAACATAAAATACAGAACAAAAATGCAAAACAGGAATGAGCCACAGCCGTGGCTCATAACAACTTTATGGATGACGAGTGACGACACAGATGTAGGTACAGCAATGGCCTACCGTACTGCTATATACAGTATAATGGACCTGGTGGACACTGTCAGCAGACTGCTAAACTAGTACTACTAGTATAAAATAAAAGCCACCACAGGTATACAATGTAGATGGATGGATAGTATACTTTATGGATGACGAGTGACGACACAGAGGTAGGTACAGCAGTGGCCTACCGTACTGCTATATACAGTATAATGGACCTTGTGGACACTGTCAGCAGACTGCTAAACTAGTACTACTAGTATAAAAAAAGCCACCACAGGTATACAATGTAGCTGGATGGATAGTATACTTTATGGATGACGAGTGACGACACAGAGGTAGGTACAGCAATGGCCTACCGTACAGCTATATACAGTATAATGGACCTGATGGACACTGTCAGCAGACTGCTAAACTAGTACTACTAGTATAAAAAAAAAAGCCACCACAGGTATACAATGTAGATGGATGGATAGTATACTTTATGGATGACGAGTGACGACACAGAGGTAGGTACAGCAATGGCCTACCGTACTGCTATATACAGTATAATGGACCTGGTGGACACTGTCAGCAGACTGCTAAACTAGTACTACTAGTATAAAAAAAAAGCCACCACAGGTATACAATGTAGATGGATGGATAGTATACTTTATGGATAACGAGTGACGACACAGAGGTAGGTACAGCAATGGCCTACCGTACTGCTATATACAGTATAATGGACCTGATGGACACTGTCAGCAGACTGCTAAACTAGTACTACTAGTATAAAAAAAAAAGCCACCACAGGTATACAATGTAGATGGATGGATAGTATACTTTATGGATAACGAGTGACGACACAGAGGTAGGTACAGCAATGGCCTACCGTACTGCTATATACAGTATAATGGACCTGGTGGACACTGTCAGCAGACTGCTAAACTAGTACTACTAGTATAAAATAAAAGCCACCACAGGTATACAATGTAGATGGATGGATAGTATACTTTATGGATGACGAGTGACGACACAGAGGTAGGTACAGCAGTGGCCTACCGTACTGCTATATACAGTATAATGGACCTTGTGGACACTGTCAGCAGACTGCTAAACTAGTACTACTAGTATAAAAAAAGCCACCACAGGTATACAATGTAGATGGATGGATAGTATACTTTATGGATGACGAGTGACGACACAGAGGTAGGTACAGCAGTGGCCTACCGTACTGCTATATACAGTATAATGGACCTGGTGGACACTGTCAGCAGACTGCTAAAATAGTACTACTAGTATAAAAAAAAAAGCCTTCACAGGTATACAATGTAGATGGATGGATAGTATACTTTTGTTTGGTTCCTGGTGCTCAGAACAAGGGAGATGTTCATGAAGTGAGTCCAGAGCACCAGGACGTAACGCTGGGAAAGGGGAATGGAAAGGGAATAGCCCCTGGCGCCCTCACTCTGTTGTCTCACCCGTGCTGTCAGAAATCCCTTGCGAGACTATGGTTTCTTGAGCCCTTGGCAGCTGCGTTTGAAGGGCGGATTATGTCTGCCCAACTCCGATGCCCCCCGGTCTTAGTGAGAGACAAAGGGAAATCCGAGACAGGATGATAACAAGAGGCCCTCTAACTAAGCAAACAGGCCAGGGGCTACAACCTAACTAAAAACCTAAAGTATGTGCGGAGAAACCGCCAAAGGAAAAGAACAACAAAGGAAATGCTGATCACACGCCGACACAATACCTTTGTGTACCGGCGGTGACAGCATAAGCAGAACCCTCTGCAAAACACCAGGGACAGAAACAATAATGGAATACAGCGGCCTAGGCCAACGGACGCGGCAGAGCCGCTACTCACGGAACCGGTACGAATACTGGCAAACGGACAGGAACTTCTAATGCTGCCGACACAGACTCTCAGAACTGGAGGACAGGCAGAATCCCAAACGACAGACCGGTGGACACCAGGAAGCCAGAAGACTTGACCAGGGACAGGCAAAGCCACTGGACCTCAGGGCAGGAACGCCTCACAGCAGGACACGGGATCAGACACAGGAATCGACACAGGGACTGACACAGGAATCAACACAGGGACTGACAGGAACCAGCTCAGACTTCAAGCAGACTGCAAACCAAGAAATATCACCAGCATCTGTGAATTGCAGTCAGCCAGCATATAACAGAGAGGCCTAATTAATAATCCCATGCAGCTGCCCTGTTGCATGAGTCCAAACTGACAAGATGCAATTAGCAGCCAGGTGAGGCTGAACACATGGAAACAAGCTGCAATTACGCAGACTCACCAGCGGCAGCAGACAAGAGTATTCTAAAACAGAGCAACGGGAAATCCTGGCATGCAAGACAACTTTATAAACATAAAATAGGAATGAACCACTACCTGTGGTTCATAACAGTATCCCCTCCTTACGGGTGAGCTCCGAGCACCCCATGACACCCACGGGGAACATAAACAGAAGTATAACATAAAATACAGAACAAAAATGCAAAACAGGAATGAGCCACAGCCGTGGCTCATAACATTACCCCCCCCCCCCTTGAGGAGGGGTCAAAAGACCCCAAAATTCAGACTATCCAGAACAAGGGATACAAAAAAAAAAAAACCTGACACACTGGTCTAACAGACAAGAAAACAAAAACAAGCTGTAGCAACAACTTGTAACAGTGCCTTCCCCTTGATGGTGGCCACTGGACACAAGACAAGGGGAAAAAAATATATATATTTTTTTTTTATCAAGGCAAGAGTCAAAAATTATTTCTTTTTCTTCTTCTTCTTTTTACAAAGCTCTTTAGGTCTGCCCAAGGTAATTCCCCAAACATTGTCTGAACTGATGGTACCACCCAGCAAGGCTGCGTTCAAATCACAGACAGGTCTCTTACCCTTGGGAGCTGAACTTTCTGGTAAAGTACTATTATTAGAAGAAGAAGTCAGAAAAGCACATCCTGCAGTCAAAACAACGGGCTGAGACTCTTGTGCTGAGTTTACAGTATTTGGTGGACTCTCAGCATATAAGACGGGTGACCTAGAGGAACCTGAAACAATTTCTTTGGAACCATATCTTTTAATAATTGCATCACTGAATGCTAGGGGATCCTGAAGAATGGGATCTTCAGCTTTCATTAGGCTGGTCGCCCACTCAAAAGGCTCTCCTCTAAAAGAATAAATCAGATAGAGCCCAAGGTTCTCTGAAGTGATGCCCAGAAATGGTCTAGACAACATAATAGTGTAATAGTGTTTGAAAAGCGCCAGAAATTGGGCTAAGTCCCCATCAAAGGTTATGGATGTTGAGATATCAGAGTCAGGATCTGTTTCCTTCTCATGTGACTGACTGGAGTGCTTTGCTGGTCACTGTAGACCTTACTCGAAGCTGAGACTCTCTGAACCCCACCTGGGGCAGTGACTTTCTGAACCCCACCCGGGGCAGTGACTTTCTGAACCCCACTCGGGGCAGTGACTTTCTGAACCCCACCCGGGGCAGTGACTTTCTGAACCCCACCTGGGGCAGTGGACTCCGGGAACCCCGCTGGGGCAGTGGCCTCCGGGAACCCCGCTGGGGCAGTGGCCTCCGGGAACCCTGCTGAGGCAGTGGCCTCCGGGAACCCCGCTGGGGCAGTGGCCTCCGGGAACCCCGTTGGGGTCAGCACCTCGGATTCCTTTACTGGGACCGGGCCGTTGGCCTCCCTGACTGGGATCAGGCCATTGGCCTCCCTCTCTGAATCGATAATTATCAAAAGTTCTCCCGGGACTATGACTTCCGGGACTTTTGCTGAAGCAATAACGTTCAGATCCTCCACTAATGCTATGCTTCTTAAGTTCTTTCCTGGGGAAGCGACTTCTAGACCCTTCTTTGGGGCTGCGTCTCCCGAGACCCCACTTGGGGATATTACTTCAAAGATCCCTTCTGGGGTTTTGCTTCTCGAGTTCCCTTCAAGAACTATGATCTTAGATACCCTTTCTGGGGTTGCGCTCTTCAAGTCCCTACCTGGGGTAACAGCTTCTGAGACCCCTTCTGGTATGGGCACCTGAACTACAATATTTGATGTCCCTCTATAAGCTTGGGCATCGGGTACCGCACCAGCACTCTGGGCATCGGGTACCGCACCAGCACTGTGGGCATCGGGTACCGCACCAGCACTCTGGGCATCGGGTACCGCACCAGAACTCTGGGCATCGGGTACCGCACCAGCACTCTGGGCATCGGGTACCGCACCAGCACTCTGGGCATCGGGTACCGCACCAGCACTCTGGGCTACGGGCACCACTCCAGGACCCTGGGCTACGGGCACCACTCCAGGACCCTGGGCTACGGGCACCACTCCAGGACCCTGGGCTACGGGCACCACTCCAGGACCCTGGGCTACGGGCACCACTCCATGGGTTTGCAACTCTGCTTCAACAGGAACCTCAAGAGAGGAGAGAAACATTCTGTTTTAATTCCTGAATCTATAATGGGGCTCCCTTGCCCAAGGACCCCAATTATAGGACAGAGAGCTTTTTAGTGTGGGTTGTGTGACAAGTACCTCTGCCACAGTAGAGACAGGAGTAGGTCTTGTATCCTGACTCAACTTGGCCAGAGGGCAAGACTCGTCACCACACTTTGGCTTGCGCAACTCACAGGTCTGCAGATAGTGGCCTAAACCCCCACAATATAGGCATAAGTTTTAGTTTCTGCGACGCAGACGCTCCTCTTCTGAGAGCCTGGGCCGCAGAAAACTTTTAAACCTTTTCTCTTCAAATAAACCATACTGTGAACTAGAGTCTCTTTAGAGATAGATGTACTCTCAACGACTTCTGGCAAGATGAGCAAGATTTTAGTCAGAAGGTTTTGCAGTTGCTTTAGGGATTGCTGCAAAACCTCTTGTCACTCTGGTCTCAAAGCACTGAATGCAGAGTTCAGGGCTGCGAGAGATGCCTGCAGGGCTTGCATAGTAGACATAGGAGGATTTAAGACTAGACAAGGCAAGACTAGACAAGGCAAGACTAGACAAGGCAAGACTAGACAAGGCAAGACTAAAAAAAAATTTTTTTAAACACCGGACTGGATCTCTAAACACCGGACTGGATCACTAAACACCGGACTGGATCACTAAACACCGGACTGGATCTCTAAACACCGGACTGGGCCAAAAAAGAAAAAAAAAGTTTTATTTCTTTTTTGTGGTATGGCTGGTGATAATGTTTGGTTCCTGGTGCTCAGAACAAGGGAGATGTTCATGAAGTGAGTCCAGAGCACCAGGACGTAATGCTGGGAAAGGGGAATGGAAAGGGAATAGCCCCTGGCGCCCTAACTCTGTTGTCACACCCGTGCTGTCAGAAATCCCTTGCGAGACTATGGTTTCTTGAGCCCTTGGCAGCCGCGTTTGAAGGGCGGATTATGTCTGCCCAACTCCGATGCCCTCCGGTCTTAGTGAGAGACAAAGGGAAATCCGAGACAGGATGATAACAAGAGGCCCTCTAACTAAGCAAACAGGCCAGGGGCTACAAGCTAACTAAAAACCTAAAGTATGTGCGGAGAAACCGCCAAAGGAAAAGAACAACAAAGGAAATGCTGATCACACGCCGACACAATACCTTTGTGTACCGGCGGTGACAGCATAAGCAGAACCCTCTGCCAAACATCAGGGGCAGAAACAATAATGGAATACAGCGGCCTAGGCCAACGGACGCACAGAGCCGCTACTCACGGAACCGGTACGAATACTGGCAAACGGACAGGAACTTCTAATGCTGCCGACACAGACTCTCAGAACTGGAGGACAGGCAGAATCCCAAACGACAGACCGGTGGACACCAGGAAGCCAGAAGACTTGACCAGGGACAGGCAAAGCCACTGGACCTCAGGGCAGGAACGCCTCACAGCAGGACATGGGATCAGACACAGGAATCGACACAGGGACTGACACAGGAATCAACACAGGGACTGACAGGAACCAGCTCAGACTTCAAGCAGACTGCAAACTAAGAAATATCACCAGCATCTGTGAATTGCAGTCAGCCAGCATATAACAGAGAGGCCTAATTAATAATCCCATGCAGCTGCCCTGTTGCATGAGTCCAAACTGACAAGATGCAATTAGCAGCCAGGTGAGGCTGAACACATGCTGCAATTACGCAGACTCACCAGCGGCAGCAGACAAGAGTATTCTAAAACAGAGCAACGGAAAATCCTGGCATGCAAGACAACTTTATAAACATAAAATAGGAATGAACCACTACCTGTGGTTCATAACAGTATCCCCTTCTTAAGGGTGAGCTCCGAGCACCCCATGACACCCATGGGGAACATAAACAGAAGTATAACATAAAATACAGAACAAAAATGCAAAACAGGAATGAGCCACAGCCGTGGCTCATAACAACTTTATGGATGACGAGTGACGACACAGATGTAGGTACAGCAATGGCCTACCGTACTGCTATATACAGTATAATGGACCTGGTGGACACTGTCAGCAGACTGCTAAACTAGTACTACTAGTATAAAATAAAAGCCACCACAGGTATACAATGTAGATGGATGGATAGTATACTTTATGGATGACGAGTGACGACACAGAGGTAGGTACAGCAGTGGCCTACCGTACTGCTATATACAGTATAATGGACCTTGTGGACACTGTCAGCAGACTGCTAAACTAGTACTACTAGTATAAAAAAAGCCACCACAGGTATACAATGTAGATGGATGGATAGTATACTTTATGGATGACGAGTGACGACACAGAGGTAGGTACAGCAATGGCCTACCGTACAGCTATATACAGTATAATGGACCTGATGGACACTGTCAGCAGACTGCTAAACTAGTACTACTAGTATAAAAAAAAAAGCCACCACAGGTATACAATGTAGATGGATGGATAGTATACTTTATGGATGACGAGTGACGACACAGAGGTAGGTACAGCAATGGCCTACCGTACTGCTATATACAGTATAATGGACCTGGTGGACACTGTCAGCAGACTGCTAAACTAGTACTACTAGTATAAAAAAAAAGCCACCACAGGTATACAATGTAGATGGATGGATAGTATACTTTATGGATAACGAGTGACGACACAGAGGTAGGTACAGCAATGGCCTACCGTACTGCTATATACAGTATAATGGACCTGATGGACACTGTCAGCAGACTGCTAAACTAGTACTACTAGTATAAAAAAAAAAGCCACCACAGGTATACAATGTAGATGGATGGATAGTATACTTTATGGATAACGAGTGACGACACAGAGGTAGGTACAGCAATGGCCTACCGTACTGCTATATACAGTATAATGGACCTGGTGGACACTGTCAGCAGACTGCTAAACTAGTACTACTAGTATAAAATAAAAGCCACCACAGGTATACAATGTAGATGGATGGATAGTATACTTTATGGATGACGAGTGACGACACAGAGGTAGGTACAGCAGTGGCCTACCGTACTGCTATATACAGTATAATGGACCTTGTGGACACTGTCAGCAGACTGCTAAACTAGTACTACTAGTATAAAAAAAGCCACCACAGGTATACAATGTAGATGGATGGATAGTATACTTTATGGATGACGAGTGACGACACAGAGGTAGGTACAGCAATGGCCTACCGTACTGCTATATACAGTATAATGGACCTGATGGACACTGTCAGCAGACTGCTAAACTAGTACTACTAGTATAAAAAAAAAAGCCACCACAGGTATACAATGTAGATGGATGGATAGTATACTTTATGGATGACGAGTGACGACACAGAGGTAGGTACAGCAATGGCCTACCGTACTGCTATATACAGTATAATGGACCTGGTGGACACTGTCAGCAGACTGCTAAACTAGTACTACTAGTATAAAAAAAAAGCCACCACAGGTATACAATGTAGATGGATGGATAGTATACTTTATGGATAACGAGTGACGACACAGAGGTAGGTACAGCAATGGCCTACCGTACTGCTATATACAGTATAATGGACCTGATGGACACTGTCAGCAGACTGCTAAACTAGTACTACTAGTATAAAAAAAAAGCCACCACAGGTATACAATGTAGATGGATGGATAGTATACTTTATGGATGATGAGTGACGACACAGAGGTAGGTACAGCAATGGCCTACCGTACTGCTATATACAGTATAATGGACCTGGTGGACACTGTCAGCAGACTGCTAAACTAGTACTACTAGTATAAAAAAAAGCCACCACAGGTATACAATGTAGATGAATGGATAGTATACTTTATGGATGATGAGTGACGACACAGAGGTAGGTACAGCAATGGCCTACCGTACTGCTATATACAGTATTATGGACCTGGTGGACACTGTCAGCAGACTGCTAAACTAGTACTACTAGTATAAAAAAAAAAGCCACCACAGGTATACAATGTAGATGAATGGATAGTATACTTTATGGATGACGAGTGACGACACAGAGGTATGTACAGCAGTGGCCTACCGTACTGCTGTATACAGTATAATGGACCTGGTGGACACTGTCAGCAGACTGCTAAACTAGTACTACTAGTATAAAAAAAAAAGCCACAGGAGTGTTTTTCAGGCAGACAAACGTATTGTTATGCACACCAGTGCCAGCAGGAAAGTACTGGTGTCAGAACTGTTATGCACTCCAGTGTCTGCAGGAATGTACTGGTGTTTGAACTGTTATGCAAAACAGATGGACTCACAGACAAACTGGGGAATATGACATAACGTACACAGAAGGTGATAGGGTAACAAAATACACACAAAGTGAACAGAGAAGCCCAGAAGCTAAGGAACTGGGTATCTCCCTTGTATTAGAACTGCTAAGATGGAAAAAGCAAGATGTTGTGTTTTAATACGTAGAGTACCCGAAATGCTGTTGCTAAGGGCAACAGCAAAACCCTAAAGGGTTACCAACGGGTGTGGCAGTAAACTCCTTGGTCAGAGATGGAATGATAGACACAAGGAGAATCTCCACAATCCTAATTCTCACTTGCAGTGCACAGGTTTTAGCTTACTGCCACTAAACTGACCCCTGACACCTAGCACAGTGAGACAGGATTAGACAGGCAAGTCTTAGAATACAGCCGCAAACTTGCTAAGTTCACAGAGTAGTAACAGAACCCCAGCAAGCTAAACGACTGACTCCAGTCTTACTGCTAGGTCTGGATTGGCAGAGTGTAATACCAAATTCCCAGGCCTATTTGCAGTAAGCAACAAACAAATACAAAGCTACACAGTACTGGCTAACGTTCATGAACTGACTAACCAACAAAGATTCAGCAGCATCTGCTTACCCTGAAAAGAGGCCTTATAAAGCAGGTGCTGTCCACGCCCCACTCAGACCTCACAGACTGTGAGCACAAAAACCAGCACCGGATCCCCTGCCGTGCACAGAGCCTATAACCACTGCACAGCAAAAGACCCGAACCGGAGTATCAGCTGCGCTCAGGTTACTCCACTAGCACTTGTCTCCCGGTTGCCATGACGACGTGGCAGCACAGGGCAGGAGACCCTAACAGTACCCCCCCTCTGACGAGGGGTCAAAGAACCCCTACCACCGGGTTTATCGGGGAACTGCGAGAAGAAAGAGCGTATCAGTCTGGGGGAATGAAGATCACAACTGCGCACCCACGACCGCTCCTCCGGGCCATACCCCTTCCAGTGCACCAAAAATGACAGCCGACCCCGAACCACCTTGGAGTCAAGAATCCTTTCAACAACAAACTCCCTCTGGCCACGTATCAGAAGAGGGGAAGGTCTTCCACTGGTAGAAGGATTACTAATCGCCCGTTTTAAAAGGGAACAATGAAATGTTTTATTGATACCCAAAGAACGGGGCAGATCTAACTGAAATGCCACCGGATTGATAACCCTGGTGATCTTATAAGGGCCGATGAACCGGGGCCCTAACTTATGAGATGGCTGTCTCAACTTCAAATTCTTGGTAGACAACCAGACGAAGTCTCCTAATTTGAAGCTGCAGGGTCTTTTCCGCTTATCAAAAACCCTTTTGGTCACTAATGACACAGACACAAGGGCTTTCTTCACTTTCCGCCAAATACCTCTAAGGACCGAAACCACAGAGGAACCACCAGGCGTGGAGTCCACGGGGTCAAAAGAATTGGCCTTAGGATGATGCCCATACACACAAAGGAAGGGAGAGATCCCTGTAGCAGAGTGAGCCGCATTGTTATAGGCAAACTCCGCCATGGACAGATGAGCAACCCAGTCAGTCTGACACTTGGAGACATAACACCTGAGGAACTGCTCCAAGGACTGGTTCACCCTTTCAGTCTGCCCATTAGACTGCGGATGGTAGCCTGACGACAAGCTGACAGAAATCTGGAGATCGGAACAAAATGCCCTCCAGAATTTGGCCACAAACTGGGATCCGCGGTCAGAGACCACATCAAGTGGCAACCCGTGGAGACGCACAACATGCAGCATAAATAATTCAGACAGGCGTCTGGCTGATGGCAGCCCAACCAGTGGAACGAAGTGCGCCATCTTCGAAAACCTGTCAACGACAACCCAGATGGCTGTCATCCCCGAGGATTTGGGCAAGTCCACCACAAAATCCATTGAAATGTGGGTCCATGGCTTAGATGGGATAGAGAGTGGATGTAATGGGCCAACAGGAACCCCTCTAGGAGTCTTATTTCGGGCACAGATGTCACATGCCCGAACCCACTGATCCACATCCTTAGCCACCGAGGGCCACCACACCGCCCTAGATAGCAACTCCCGAGTTCTGGCAATACCCGGGTGACCTGCCGACTTCTTGGCATGGAATTCCAGGAACACTCGCTGTCTTAACCTAGGAGGCACAAACAAAAGACCTACCGGAAGGTCTGGAGGAGCCTGCTCCTGTGCTCTAAGGACTAATGATAAGAGGTCCTGGGTAATGCCCACTTTAATACATGATGGGGAAACAATGGGCAACGGCTCCTCGGTGGTCTCCTGGATTGGAGCAAAACTCCGCGAGAGTGCATCAGCCTTGATGTTTTTTGACCCAGGGCGATATGTTATCAAAAAATTAAAGCGAGCAAAAAACAAAGCCCATCGTGCCTGCCTGGCATTGAGACGCTTCGCTGACTCTAAATATGCCAGATTCTTATGGTCAGTGAGAATTGAGACCACAAACTTAGCCCCCTCAAGCCAGTGTCTCCACTCCTCGAGTGCATCCTTAATAGCCAACAATTCCCGGTTACCCACGTCATAATTCATCTCGGCAGGCGAAAATTTACGGGAAAAGTAAGCACAGGGATGAAGGCGATTATCAGACACTCCCATCTGAGAAAGCACTGCCCCAATACCCATCTCAGAGGCATCCACCTCCACCACAAAAGGACGCTCTGGATCTGGGTGTCGCAGCACATTGGCCGAAACAAATGCCCTTTTGAGACGGGCAAAAGCCGCTTTAGCCTCACAAGACCAGTGAGCAACATCCGCCCCTTTCTTAGTGAGTGCCACCAAGGGCGCCACTAAAGACGAAAATCCAGCGATAAATCGTCTATAAAAATTCGCAAAGCCCAGGAAACGCTGAAGCGCCTTCAAATTGGTGGGCTGCACCCAATCCAGGACTGCCTGTACCTTGGAACCCTCCATTTGGAAACCTTCTGGGGAGATAATATATCCTAGAAATGCGATTTGCTGAACTTCAAATTCGCACTTCTCCAGCTTCGCCCCAAGCCGGTGGTCTCTGAGTTTCTGGAGGACTAAGCGTACATGCTTCCGATGTTCCTCCAGGGAATGGGAGAAGATTAGGATGTCATCTAAGTATACAACTAAGAATCTATCCAAATATTCCCTGAGCACATCATTCATGAAATCCTGGAAGACTGCCGGGGCATTACAGAGCCCAAAAGGCATCACCAAATATTCATAATGCCCTGAGTGGGTATTAAAGGCAGTCTTCCATTCATCCCCCTCTCTTATTCGGATTAGATTGTACGCACCGCGTAGGTCAATCTTAGAAAAAATGGTGGCAGTACGAAGCTGGTCAAACAAGACCGAAATGAGAGGCAGTGGGTATGAGTTTTTAATCGTGATACGGTTCAATTCCCTGAAGTCGATGCAGGGTCGCAACGAACCGTCCTTTTTACCCACGAAGAAGAACCCCGACCCAACTGGAGACTGTGAAGGTCTGATAAATCCCTTAGCCAAGTTCTCATGAATGTACTCTGCCATAGCCTGAGTCTCAGGACGTGACAGGGAGTACAACCTGCTCTTGGGAAGCTTAGCATTTGGCAACAAATCAATGGCACAGTCATAGGGGCGATGGGGAGGTAGTACCTCTGCAACTTTTTTGGAGAACACGTCCGCATAACACCCTGGCAATCCTGGCAAACTTAGCTGCGAGAGCCTGACTGGAAGGCTCAAGCAACTCCTGAAACAATCAGTACCCCAACTAAGAATCTCCCCAGAGACCCAGTCAAATTGAGGATTGTGGGCCCTTAACCAGGGTAACCCCAACACCAATGGGGCAAAAGTACAGACAGTCACATAAAAGGACAATTTTTCAGAGTGTGTGGCTCCAATAAACAAAGAAATCTGGTTAGTGCAAGAGGTAATTTTACCTTGGGATAATGGTTCCCCGTTTAACCCACAAATCTCAATTTCCGATGCCAAGGGTACTAAGGGAACAGAGTGTTTCAGGGCGAATTGGCGGTCCATAAAAACCCTGTCGGCCCCACTGTCCACAAAGGCCTCAGTCTTGACAGTTTGACCGAGGATCTTCAAGGTCACCGGAATGATAAAAGTCTTCTTGGGAAATTCTGACTTCTGGCCTGACAGGATATTTCCCATCACCCTCAGGCCCTGAAGTTTTCCGGCTTTTCTGGGCATGATACTACCACATGACCTTTATTCCCACAGTACAAACACAACCCCTGCTGTCTCCTCCGCGTCTTCTCACGCGAGGAGAGGCGGGTAGCCCCAATCTGCATAGGCTCCTCAGAAAATTCCTCAGAGTCTGAGGTTCCCTTGGGAAGGAAGGAAATCTCAGTCTCCCTTTCAAGCCTACGCTCTCTCAGCCGTCTATCCACCCGGATGGATAACTGCATGAGCTGATTCAAGCTATCAGGCAAGGGATATTGTACCAGTTGGTCCTTTATCTGGTTAGAAAGACCTCTTCGGTACTGGTGTCTCAGGGCTGGGTCATTCCACTGGGTATCATGGGCCAACCTCCGAAACTCTGTACAGTAAACCTCAACTGGCCTTCGCCCTTGCTTAAGGATCGAAATCTGAGCCTCGGCTGAGGCCGTCTTGTCAGGGTCATCATACAACATGCCCAGTGCCGTAAAAAAAGCATCAACACTTTTAAGCGACGGACAGTCAGGCTGCAACCCATATGCCCAGACCTGTGGGTCTCCTTGTAGCAAGGAAATCACTATGCCCACCCGCTGAATCTCCGACCCAGAAGACTGAGGCCTAAGCCGGAAGTATAGCTTGCAGCTCTCCTTGAAACAAAAGAACTGCGAGCGATCTCCAGAAAAATGATCCGGGAGATTTACTTTCGGCTCCTTAACCCCTGCAGGTGCTGCTGCTGCGGGAGCTCCGCCAGCAGCCTGGGAGGTGTGCATTTTAATGGACAAATCATTAAATTGTCGAGTCAGGACCTGCACCTGATCGACCACCTGTTGCAACGTATTTTGAGGGGTATGCTCCATATTCCCACAAAATTTCAACAGGAGTATTAGGCTGCTGAATATGTTATGCACACCAGTGCCAGCAGGAAAGTACTGGTGTCAGAACTGTTATGCACTCCAGTGTCTGCAGGAATGTACTGGTGTTTGAACTGTTATGCAAAACAGATGGACTCACAGACAAACTGGGGAATATGACATAACGTACACAGAAGGTGATAGGGTAACAAAATACACACAAAGTGAACAGAGAAGCCCAGAGGCTAAGGAACTGGGTATCTCCCTTGTATTAGAACTGCTAAGATGGAAAAAGCAAGATGTTGTGTTTTAATACGTAGAGTACCCGAAATGCTGTTGCTAAGGGCAACAGCAAAACCCTAAAGGGTTACCAACGGGTGTGGCAGTAAACTCCTTGGTCAGAGATGGAATGATAGACACAAGGAGAATCTCCACAATCCTAATTCTCACTTGCAGTGCACAGGTTTTAGCTTACTGCCACTAAACTGACCCCTGACACCTAGCACAGTGAGACAGGATTAGACAGGCAAGTCTTAGAATACAGCCGCAAACTAAGTTCACAGAGTAGTAACAGAACCCCAGCAAGCTAAACGACTGACTCCAGTCTTACTGCTAGGTCTGGATTGGCAGAGTGTAATACCAAATTCCCAGGCCTATTTGCAGTAAGCAACAAACAAATACAAAGCTACACAGTACTGGCTAACGTTCATGAACTGACTAACCAACAAAGATTCAGCAGCATCTGCTTACCCTGAAAAGAGGCCTTATAAAGCAGGTGCTATCCACGCCCCACTCAGACCTCACAGACTGTGAGCACAAAAACCAGCACCGGATCCCCTGCCGTGCACAGAGCCTATAACCACTGCACAGCAAAAGACCCGAACCGGAGTATCAGCTGCGCTCAGGTTACTCCACTAGCACTTGTCTCCCGGTTGCCATGACGACGTGGCAGCACAGGGCAGGAGACCCTAACACGTATACTGGTGGTCACTGTCAGCAAAACTGTGCACTGTACTCCTGCTATAGCTGCTCCCCAGTCCCCACAATTAAGCAGTGTGAGCACTCAGCACAGATATATCATGCAGCACACTGAGCACAGATATGGTATGGGGCATTTTTTTCAGGCAGAGAACGGATAAAAAACTGGTGGTCATTTATCAGCAAAACTCTGCACTGTACTCCTCCTAAGAGCTGCTCCCTAATCCTCCCCACAATAGTAAAATAAACAAGCAAAGCAATCAGATCAACTGTCTCGTATATAAACGGAGAGGACGCCAGCCACGTCCTCTCCCTATCAATCTCAATGCACGTGTGAAAATGGCGGCGACAGTGTACCTACTGTACTGCTGTACCTACCTCTGTGTCGTCACTCGTCATCCATTAAGTATACTATCCATCCATCTACATTGTATACCTGTGGTGCCTTTTAGTTGTGCGCATTAAAAATATGGAGAACAAAAATGTGGAGGTTAAAAAAATAGGGAAAGATCAAGATCCACTTCCACCTCGTGCTGAAGCTGCTGCCACTAGTCATGGCCGAGATGATGAAATGCCATCAACATCGTCTGCCAAGGCCGATGCCCAATGTCATAGTACAGAGCATGTAAAATCCAAAACACAAAAGTTCAGTAAAATGACCCAAAAATCAAAATTAAAAGCGTCTGAGGAGAAGCGTAAACTTGCCAATATGCCATTTACGACACGGAGTGGCAAAGAACGGCTGAGGCCCTGGCCTATGTTCATGGCTAGTGGTTCAGCTTCACATGAGGATGGAAGCACTCATCCTCTCGCTAGAAAAAAGAAAAGACTTAAGCTGGCAAAAGCATAGCAAAGAACTGTGCGTTTTTAGAAATCACAAATCCCCAAGGAGAGTCCAATTGTGTCGGTTGCGATGCCTGACCTTCCCAACACTGGACGGGAAGAGCTTGCGCGTTCCACCATTTGCACGCCCCCTGCAAGTGCTGGAAGGAGCACCTGCAGTCCAGTTCCTGATAGTCAAATTGAAGATGTCAGTGTTGAAGTACACCAGGATGAGTATATGGGTGTTGCTGGCGCTGGGGAGGAAATTGACAAGGAGGATTCTGATGGTGAGGTGGTTTGTTTAAGTCAGGCACCCGGGGAGACACCTGTTGTCCGTGGGACGAATATGGCCATTGACATGCCTGGTCAAAAACAAAAAAAATCAGCTCTTCGGTGTGGAATTATTTCAACACAAATGCGGACAACAGGTGTCAAGCCGTGTGTTGCCTTTGTCAAGCTGTAATAAGTAGGGATAAGGACGTTAACCACCTCGGAACATCCTCCCTTGTACGTCACCTGCAGCGCATTCATCATAAGTCAGTGACAAGTTCAAAAACTTTGGGCGACAGCGGATGCAGTCCACTGACCAGTAAATCCCTTCCTCTTGTAACCAAGCTCCTACAAACCACACCACCAACTCCCTCAGTGTCAATTAACTCCTTACCCAGGAGAGCCAATAGTCCTGCAGGCCATGTCACTGGCAAGTCTGACGAGTCCTCTCCTGCCTGGGATTCCTCCAATGCATCCTTGAGTGTAACGCCTACTGCTGCTGGCGCTGCTGTTGTTGCTGCTGGGAGTCGATCGTCATCCCAGAGGGGAAGTCGGAAGACCACTTGTACTACTTCCAGTAAGCAATTGACTGTCCAACAGTCCTTTGTGAGGAAGATGAAATATCACAGCAGTCATCAAAGCGGATAACTCCGGCCTTGGCAGCCTGGGTTGTGAGAAACGTGGTTCCGGTATCCACCGTTAATTCAGAGGCAACTAGAGACTTGATTGAGGTACTGTGTCCCCGGTACCAAATACCATCTAGGTTCCATTTCTCTAGGCAGGTGATACCGAAAATGTACACAAACGTCAGAAAAAGAGTCACCAGTGTCCTAAAAAATGCAGTTGTACCCAGTGTCCACTTAACCACGGACATGTGGACAAGTGGAGCAGGGCAGACTCAGGACTATATGACTGTGACAGCCCACTGGGTAGATGTATTGCCTCCCGCAGCAAGAACAGCAGCGGCGGCACCAGTAGCAGCATCTCGCAAACGCCAACTCGTTCCTAGGCAGGCTACGCTTTGTATCACCGCTTTCAATAAGAGGCACACAGCTGACAACCTCTTACGGAAACTCAGGAACATCATCGCAGAATGGCTTACCCAATTGGACTCTCCTGGGGATTTGTGACATCGGACAACGCCACCAATATTGCGTGCATTACATCTGGGCAAATTCCAGCACATCCCATGTTTTGCACATACATTGAATTTGGTGGTGCAGAATTATTTAAAAAACGACAGGGGCGTGCACGAGATGCTGTCGGTCGCCCGAAGAATTGCGGGCCACTTTCGACATTCAGCCACCGCGTACAGAAGACTGGAGCACCACCAAACAGTCCTGAACCTGCCCTGCCATCATCTGAAGCAAGAGGTGGTAACGAGGTGGAATTCAACCCTCTATATGCTTCAGAGGATGGAGGAGCAGCAAAAGGCCATTCAAGCCTATACATCTGCCCACGATATAGGCAAAGGAGGGGGAATGCACCTGACTAAAGCGCAGTGGAGAATGATTTCAACGTTGTGCAAGGTTCTGCAACCCTTTGAACTTACCACACGTGAAGTCAGTTCAGACACTGCCAGCCTGAGTCAGGTCATTCCTCTCATCAGGCTTTTGCAGAAGAAGCTGGAGACATTGAAGGAGGAGCTAAAACAGAACGATTCCGCTAGGCATGTGGGACTTGTGGATGGAGCCCTTAATTTGCTTAACCAGGATTCACGGGTGGTCAATCTGTTGAAATCAGAGCACTACATTTTGGCCACCATGCTCGATCCTAGATTTAAAACCTACGTTGTATCTCTCTTTCCGGCAGACACAAGTCTGCAGAGTTTCAAACACCTGCTGGTGAGAAAATTGTCAAGTCAAGCGGAACGTGACCCGTCAACAGCTCCTCCTTCACATTCTCCCGCAACTGGGGGTGCGAGGAAAAGGCTAAGAATTCCGAGCCCACCCTCTGGCGGTGATGCAGGACAGTCTGGAGCGAGTGCTGACATCTGGTCCGGACTGAAGGACCTTGCAACGATTACTGACATGTCGTCTACTGTCACTGCATATGATTCTGTCACCATTGAAAGAATGGTGGAGGATTATATGAGTGACCGCATCCAAGTATGCACGTCAGACAGTCCGTACGTATACTGGCAGGAAAAAGAGGCAATTTGGAGGCCCTTGCACAAAATGGCTTTATTCTACCTACGTTGCCCTCCCTCCAGTGTGTACTCCGAAAGAGTGTTTAGTGCAGCCGCTCACCTTGTCAGCAATCGGCGTACGAGGTTACTTCCAGAAAATGTGGAGAAGATGATGTTCATCAAAATAAATTATAATCAATTCCTCCGTGGATACATTCACCATCAGCAATTGCCTCCAGAAACTACACAGGGACCTGAGATGGTGGATTCCAGTGGGGACGAATTAATAATCTGTGAGGAGGGGGATGTACACAGTGAAAGGGGTGAGCAATCGGAGGATGATGATGAGGTGGACATCTTGCCTCTGTAGAGCCAGTTTGTGCAAGGAGAGATTGATTGCTTCTTTTTTTGGTGGGGGCCCAAACCAACCAGTCATTTCAGTCACAGTCGTGTGGCAGACCCTGTCGCTGAAATGATGGGTTCGTTAAAGTGTGCATGTCCTGTTTATACAACATAAGGGTGGGTGGGAGGGCGCAAGGACAATTCCATCTTGCACCTCTTTTTTTTCTTTCATTTTTTTTGCATTATGTGCTGTTTGAGGACTATTTCTTTGAAGTGCCATCCTGTCTGACACTGCAGTGCCACTCCTAGATGGGCCAGGTGTTTGTGTCGGCCACTTGGGTCGCTTAGTTTAGTCACACAGCTACTGTGGTGCGCCTCTTTTTTTCTTTGCATCATGTGCTGATTGGGGACAATTTTTTTGAAGTGCCATCCTGTCTGACACTGCAGTGCCACTCCTAGATGGGCCAGGTGTTTGTGTCGGCCACTTGGGTCTCTTAGCTTAGCCATCCAGCTACCTCGGCGCAAATTTTAGGACTAAAAATAATATTGTGATGTGTTTAGTGTTCAGAATAGACTGGAAATTAGTGGAAATTATGGTTATTGAGGTTGGGATCAAAATGACCCCCAAATTCTATGATTTAAGCTGTTTTTTAGGGTTTTAAAAAAAACCCACCCGAATCCAAAACACACCCGAATCCGACAAAAAAATTTCGGGGAGGTTTTGCCAAAACGCGTCCGAATCCAAAACACGGCAGCGGAACTGAATCCATAACCAAAACACAAAACCCGAAAAATGTCCGGTGCACATCACTTATATATATATATATATATATATATATATATAGCTCTCTCTATCTTTATCTCTCTCTCTTTATACATATGTATATATATATATATATATATATATATGTGAAAACCCTCACTCACTCACTCACTCACTCACTCACTCACTCACTCACCCACCAACCACTAATTCTCTTACCTCCCGATATGTTAGGAACCTGAAATATAACATACTGTAGGTAATCTTCAGGTAGGAAATAGGAAAACTGCATAATTAGAATTTTAATAAACTTCCACTAAGGGTATGAAAAGGAGGATGACATAATGACATCATTACTGATGTGTGGCTTGCATTTGCGTGAGCGATAATGCCCAAACAGCTAGTATATATATGATAGATAGTGTATATATTGTGACATTTTTTTCTATTGTAGAATTTTAGTCCCATATTTATGAAGGTAATATTTTTTTCACTGTTCTACGCATCCTATTTTCTATTTTACATATAACACTATTGAATTAATTGCATTCCCTATGTGTTTTTAACATCAGGGCATGTTTTCCTTGGTAGAATATCTAGGAGGTAGCAGGTACGTGTTCATAGCTACTACTGTTATAGTACTCCATATAGGTCTTACCTTCTCCTGGTTGGCAGAACTGCAGTCCCAATTCAAAGATATTTGGTTCCATAGATGTCTCATGCTTTGCTTTTGGATAACGCCTATGATGCCAAGGGGAAAATGGATGATTCTAGGGGGTTCTAAATGTCAGATTTTGAAAAAGACAACAACAAAGCTTTTAGTCTCACATGTCCCTCTACCCACCATCTTCTCAGTCACATGCCACTTTTTCCACCAGCTTTTTTCCTTACATGCTCTTCTGTCCACCAGCTTTTCTCTTATGTGCTCTCTTTGCCCACTAACTTTTCCATATACAGTATGGCCTATCAGCCAGCTTTCCTCACATCCCCTCTTTACAACAGATTTCAGTCACATGCCCTCTTCCCGCCATATTTTTCACTTAAATGCACTTCTGCCCACCAGCTTTTCCTCACATGACTCATATGTCCACCACATTTTCTTCTTACATGACTACTCTGCCAACCAGTTTGTCCTCTCATGCCCCTTCTGGCAACCAGCTTTCTCTCACATGCCTTCACTGTTAACTAGGTTTTCCATATATACCCCTTCTGCCCAGAGACTTACTGGTAGTAGTGACATCCAGTGTGGGAGGGCACATTAAGTGCAAGGCAAAGCAGAGCGCAGGTAAAAAGAAGGCGTAGTCTTGTGGATAGGAAGCGTGGCTTCACAGACCATTTCGTCACTCCAGGGGTCCCGGAGACCATTGATTGTAAGTGTAGAGCCAGCTTCTGCACAGTGACAGGAGCAAGGTGTTACATGTAATGTCATAATGCAGCACCCTGCTCCTGTCACTGAAGAGCAGTGGGCAATTTGGTGTCATCCCTTGGCGGGTGACACCCGGGTGCAGGCCGCAACCCTGCACCCTCGTTGTGATGTCTCTTCCCACCAGCTTTTCCTTATATGATTTTTTGCCAACCTGCTATTATTATATGTTCCTCAGCATCAGCTTTTGCTCACATTCCCCCCACCTTACAGTTGCTGCTAGAGTTTGTGCAGAGAGGCTGGAAATAATGGGGAGATAACATGTTCTTATTCCTACAGCACTTATAGGATGTGCACTGAATGTGACATTGCCACTTTGAGCAGATAAGGATAGGTAGAACCTTCTGTTATACACAGGCATATTGACTCCGTGCCTAGCTATGAGTCCCTGCACTTCAGGGTTGCATATGTCAACTAATAACGATGGAACAATACTGTCATAATCAGTGTGATTGGGACTGGGCAGTGCAATTGGAGAAACCACCATATCGGGATAATTGACTTTTACTGTGACACAGGATTGCACAGCATAGCGTAAAAGAGGACCGACAATGAGTGCTGGTGGTGATGGGGGGAAGGTGGTGTTTGTAGGGGACTCCACAATTTAGTTACCTTGAATTCCCAACAAACTGTAATCCAACCCTGGCTTAGCCCATGAATTCAATTCCAGCCCTGAATTTATAGGTCAGAAGTTATTTGCCATGCGCATAAAATTTCTGTCATAGGCAGCTTAGGACCTTCTGAACCTAGACATGAACATAGAGTAGAAGCTGTCCTCTTAGAGCACTTCAGAGCTCATTACGAATTGGTTCTTCTGATGAGATGGTCCAACATCTCTTCTAAGATTATACATCTAGGAGACAGAGTGATGATTCTGCACAAGCCGAATAATTCAGAGTAAATATATGAGTACCCAAATTGGATAATCTGTTAAAACGTAGTATTCATTCTAATTATGTCCACTGAGTGGTGCACCCAGAGTCAGAGGTAGATACATGTACAACACAAAACAGAGAAAAAGAAGATTCTTGTGTGGGCGCACTCTTGTCTTTACATTAAATATCTTAAAAATTAACTTTTATTAATTTCTCATTATGAGATTAAATAATTAGTATTCCATTGACAGTATGGCAAGATTCCTAATAAGTAGGAATCAGCAAGGGTAAAAATTAAGAGATGTTCTGGTCTGTCTCGTAATGGAGAGGGTTAAAAAGATGTAGACACGGCAGTACTGCATCTGTTTTAACACTGACCAGCACAGATTAATCTGTATTGCTGAGACCCAATGGGTCAGTTAAAAGCTGATAAAGGCAATACTGTTTAGTTACAAAAAAAAATTTCTATATAAGAAATTCGCATATGAACTGCTATATTTTGCTAATGCATAGGTGGAAAAAAGGAGAAGTGGTGATCCTGCTGTTAGTGTTTTGGCTTGAATTACGCAACCATATTAGTCCAATTTCTCTACAACACTTGGTATTCCCTGGGGATCTCCCTTCCAAGTACTGACCCAGCCCTATACCGCTTGGCTTCCAAGATCAGATGAGATCGAGCATTGATGGTAAGGTATGGTTGTAGGGGTTGGACTGAATCGCCACAACACTAATGAGAGTGCACCTAAATAGAAGGAAGAGTTGGTGGAAGAGACCATGAGGAGTGGCTTCAGAATGAACTGTAGGTATGGGTAAGCAGTGGATCTGCTACCTGTGTTAGGCAGGTATTACCTGGATCACAGATGAGAGTCCATTTGAAGAGTTTAGGTAGAAAAGGGGAGGAGAAATATATAAAGAAAAATAACTGTTTCTTAAACAAGCCCAAATGAGCTACAATGAGCTCCACAGTATGTTCAGTAAATCTCCAGGTATTACATATAATCAAGATATTAATTGGTCACAATGCCTCTTGTCAAAGAAAAAGTACACAGTGTAAGTAGAATTTTAGACAGCTGACAATGTCCCTATGGTGAGTAAATGACTGTAGTCTATATAAGAAATACAGAAAATACGACTGCAAGATGCTACCTTACAGAGATGAGCAGGTGGTCTGTTACGTGCATTAATATCTTGATCATATGTAATACCTGGAGTTTTACTGCCAGAGGGTGTGTGTATATATATATATATATATATATATATATATAATTAAATACCTGAGTTGATGCCCTTTGGGACCAAGTGTTTCTGTGTATTCCACTATATATCAATTAGCATAAAGTGCGCCAAAAAAAGAGTCTTCTTTTCTCTGTTTTGTGTTGTACAGGATAATACATCTGCCATTTTTGTCTGTGTGCACCCAGGTAGTAAGCAACTCCATTACATATTTGAAAAAGATCTGACACTTTGCACTCTCCTACCCAAGTGAAGATGTTGGGATAAAGACAAGGCCCAGAAGTCATGAACTGAAGGTGGTTTTAGTACTTAATTGTATTTTGACACAACTAAACCCTGTAGAGCCCTAGAAGCCTTCCCCTGCCACTAACATTCCTAGTTTCCTCCTTGGCTGCACATTTTAGATGCTATCTCCATTTGACAGTAAATTGAGGTATGCACAAGGCCTACTTTCCCTCCGTTGTCTAGATTTTCCTGCAGTTTAGAGACATTTTTAGGCCAACTGGCCCACCCATGCTCTTTCTAGCATTTGGCCTACTAAGCATATAAAGTCATTCAAGCTTGACACAAATTAGGAGGACAATCCATTAAATTATTTGCCCTGGCCACTATGTCCAGGTACTCTTTAGACACCAAGGATTACTGGCCTCAGTTTCTGGGCAATGCTCTATTGTCCATTCAAAAATAACTATTTTCCTGCCAAAACCTGGTGCCCATAGGAAATAATAACCAGTTAAAGGGTTCAATATCCTTTTTGTCATTAAGCAGATATTGTGCATAGTAAACTTGCCTTGACTTGCCCTGCAACTACGTTTACCGGCAGCCAGGTCACCAATGAAAGTTAAGTTGTTGGGGCATTTCTCTAGTTGCTTTTGTTATATCTTTTAACTTGGCTGCTGCATTGTTTTCTATTCCATTGCCCCATTTTGCTCCATCTGAGAGTCACAGCTACAGTATATAGGTGGGTATGGGGCTTTCCTCTCCTCTGGCACTTACACTTTTGCAAGAAAGGCATCCACAGAGGTACTCTTCACTTCTACAGACATCAGATTCTCCCAATGTCAGCCAGAACAAAAATGAGGTAAGAACACCATAGAAAAGCTCTGTTGCCTCCTCCCATCTCCTTACCCTGAACACTCCCACGCACGGAGTGTATGCCGTTCTTATTTCAGATATACAGCCCCTGTTTGCCATTAGAAGACTCATGATTATTTGGCTCAACTCACAGGTCAGTCATCCAGATGTGGTCTGGAATGGTAGAGCTGCTATGCAAACCTATGCAAATACAGCATAAGGTTTCTCCCAGCTTAATTCCAATAAAAAGCCTCTGGTGCAACCAGCCAGTAAATGGGCATATGTGCATTTACTATATATGTATCACCTGAAAACAGGAGAATTAAGGGGTAGAAATCTCAAGGAAAGCAATAATGAGGGAAAACTGAAATAGACTTCATAGGAGGTCTAGTATTACTGTCCTGTCAGACTGAGTGCTGGGTAATAATACATGGGAGGGATAGAACTTGATCACATATATTAACTCAGTCGAACATTAATATTAAACTCACAAACCAAATGCACAGATGCAGGCAAACCAGATCACACATGCCATGCAAGTATAATAAATACACTTTCAAATGTAATACACTGAATGGATGTTAATCTTACACCAGAAGCTCCAGAGGGGGCCTCACACACTCCTGAAGTTTTGCTTTACAGTCCTGGATAAAGTTATAGTTCAGGTCCAGTTTGGTCAGTGACCGGTTTGTGGTAATAACAGAGCAGAGGTCATCACAGCAGGAGGAGGTTACACCACAGCACCATAAACTGATGAGAGAAAGGGGATTTGGATTAGTTCATTGCTTATCCTTATATTCCTTGCATCAGCATACATTTATAACTGAAAGAAAAAAACCTTGGAAGTCTACCTTGCCTAGATGTTAATGTCGCCCTGCCTGTGTGTCCAGAGGCACTTGTCCAAGGGGCAAGATAACCATCACCATGACCCCATCCACCTTACTGGTAGAGAGGAGCGCCTGAAATTTTTCGGGTTTTGTGTTTTGGTTTTGGGTTCGGTTCCGCGGCCGTGTTTTGGGTTCGACCGCGTTTTGGCAAAACCTCACCGAATTTTTTTTGTCGGATTCGGGTGTGTTTTGGATTCGGGTGTTTTTTTCAAAAAACCCTAAAAAACAGCTTAAATCATAGAATTTGGGGGTCATTTTGATCCCATATTATTATTAACCTCAAAAACCATAATTTCCACTCATTTTCAGTCTATTCTGAATACCTCACACTTCACAATATTATTTTTAGTCCTAAAATTTGCACCGAGGTCGCTGGATGACTAAGCTAAGCGACCCTAGTGGCCGACACAAACACCTGGCCCATTTAGGAGTGGCACTGCAGTGTCACGCAGGATGGCCCTTCCAAAAAACCCTCCCCAAACAGCACATGACGCAAAGAAAAAAAGAGGCGCAATGAGGTAGCTGTGTGAGTAAGATTAGCGACCCTAGTGGCCGACACAAACACCGGGCCCATCTAGGAGTGGCACTGCAGTGTCACGCAGGATGGCCCTTCCAAAAAACCCTCCCCAAACAGCACATGACGCAAAGAAAAAAAGAGGTGCAAGATGGAATTGTCCTTGGGCCCTCCCACCCACCCTTATGTTGTATAAACAGGACATGCACACTTTAACCAACCCATCATTTCAGTGACAGGGTCTGCCACACGACTGTGACTGATATGACGGGTTGGTTTGGACCCCCACCAAAAAAGAAGCAATTAATCTCTCCTTGCACAAACTGGCTCTAAAGAGGCAAGATGTCCACCTCATCATCATCCTCCGATATATCACCGTGTACATCCCCCTCCTCACAGATTATCAATTCGTCCCCACTGGAATCCACCATCTCAGCTCCCTGTGTACTTTGTGGAGGCAATTGCTGCTGGTCAATGTCTCCGCGGAGGAATTGATTATAATTCATTTTAATGAACATCATCTTCTCCACATTTTCTGGATGTAACCTCGTACGCCGATTGCTGACAAGGTGAGCGGCGGCACTAAACACTCTTTCGGAGTACACACTTGTGGGAGGGCAACTTAGGTAGAATAAAGCCAGTTTGTGCAAGGGCCTCCAAATTGCCTCTTTTTCCTGCCAGTATAAGTACGGACTGTGTGACGTGCCTACTTGGATGCGGTCACTCATATAATCCTCCACCATTCTTTCAATGTTGAGAGAATCATATGCAGTGACAGTAGACGACATGTCCGTAATCGTTGTCAGGTCCTTCAGTCCGGACCAGATGTCAGCATCAGCAGTCGCTCCAGACTGCCCTGCATCACCGCCAGCGGGTGGGCTCGGAATTCTGAGCCTTTTCCTCGCACCCCCAGTTGCGGGAGAATGTGAAGGAGGAGATGTTGTTGACAGGTCGCGTTCCGCTTGACTTGACAATTTTCTCACCAGCAGGTCTTTCAACCCCAGCAGACTTGTGTCTGCCGGAAAGAGAGATCCAAGGTAGGCTTTAAATCTAGGATCGAGCACGGTGGCCAAAATGTAGTGCTCTGATTTCAACAGATTGACCACCCGTGAATCCTTGTTAAGCGAATTAAGGGCTCCATCCACAAGTCCCACATGCCTAGCGGAATCGCTCCGTGTTAGCTCCTCCTTCAATGTCTCCAGCTTCTTCTGCAAAAGCCTGATGAGGGGAATGACCTGACTCAGGCTGGCAGTGTCTGAACTGACTTCACGTGTGGCAAGTTCAAAGGGCATCAGAACCTTGCACAACGTTGAAATCATTCTTCACTGCGCTTGAGACAGGTGCATTCCACCTCCTATATCGTGCTCAATTGTATAGGCTTGAATGGCCTTTTGCTGCTCCTCCAACCTCTGAAGCATATAGAGGGTTGAATTCCACCTCATTACCACTTCTTGCTTCAGATGATGGCAGGGCAGGTTCAGTAGTTTTTGGTGGTGCTCCAGTCTTCTGTACGTGGTGCCTGTACGCCGAAAGTGTCCCGCAATTCTTCTGGCCACCGACAGCATCTCTTGCACGCCCCTGTCGTTTTTTAAAAAATTCTGCACCACCAAATTCAAGGTATGTGCAAAACATGGGACGTGCTGGAATTTGCCCATATTTAATGCACACACAATATTGCTGGCGTTGTCCGATGCCACAAATCCACAGGAGAGTCCAATTGGGGTAAGCCATTCCGCGATGATCTTCCTCAGTTGCCGTAAGAGGTTTTCAGCTGTGTGCGTATTCTGGAAACCGGTGATACAAAGCGTAGCCTGCCTAGGAAAGAGTTGGCGTTTGCGAGATGCTGCTACTGGTGCCGCCGCTGCTGTTCTTGCGGCGGGAGTCCATACATCTACCCAGTGGGCTGTCACAGTCATATAGTCCTGACCCTGCCCTGCTCCACTTGTCCACATGTCCGTGGTTAAGTGGACATTGGGTACAGCTGCATTTTTTAGGACACTGGTGAGTCTTTTTCTGAGGTCCGTGTACATTCTCGGTATCGCCTGCCTACAGAAGTGTAACCTAGATGGTATTTGGTAACGGGGGCACACTGCCTCAATAAATTGTCTAGTTCCCTGTGAACTAACGGCGGATACCGGACGCACGTCTAACACCAACATAGTTGTCAAGGCCTCAGTTATCCGCTTTGCAGCAGGATGACTGCTGTGATATTTCATCTTCCTCGCAAAGGACTGTTGAACAGTCAATTGCTTACTGGAAGTAGTACAAGTGGGCTTACGACTTCCCCTCTGGGATGAACATCGACTCCCAGCAGCAACAACAGCAGCAGTAGGCGTTACACGCAAGGATGCATCGGAGGAATCCCAGGCAGGAGAGGAATCATCAGAATTGCCAGTGACATGGCCTGCAGGACTATTGGCATTCCTGGGGAAGGAGGAAATTGACACTGAGGGAGTTGGTGGGGTGGTTTGCGTGAGCTTGGTTACAAGAGGAAGGGATTTACTGGTCAGTGGACTGCTTCCGCTGTCGGCCCAAGTTTTTGAACTTGTCACTGACTTATTATGAATGCGCTGCAGGTGACGTATAAGGGAGGATGTTCCGAGGTGGTTAACGTCCTTACCCCTACTTATTACAGCTTGACAAAGGGAACACACGGCTTGACACCTGTTGTCCGCATTTCTGGTGAAATACTTCCACACCGAAGAGCTGATTTTTTTGGTATTTTCACCAGGCATGTCAACGGCCATATTCCTCCCACGGACAACAGGTGTCTCCCCGGGTGCCTGACTTAAACAAACCACCTCACCATCAGAATCCTCCTGGTCAATTTCCTCCCCAGCGCCAGCAACACCCATATCCTCCTCATCCTGGTGTACTTCAACACTGACATCTTCAATCTGACTATCAGGAACTGGACTGCGGGTGCTCCTTCCAGCACTTGCAGGGGGGCGTGCAAATGGTGGAAGGCGCATGCTCTTCACGTCCAGTGTTGGGAAGGTCAGGCATCGCAACCGACACAATTGGACTCTCCTTGTGGATTTGGGATTTCGAAGAACGCACAGTTCTTTGCGGTGCTACTGCTTTTGCCAGCTTGAGTCTTTTCATTTTTCTAGCGAGAGGCTGAGTGCCTCCATCCTCATGTGAAGCTGAACCACTAGCCATGAACATAGGCCAGGGCCTCAGCCGTTCCTTGCCACTCCGTGTGGTAAATGGCATATTGGCAAGTTTACGCTTCTCCTCCGACAATTTTATTTTAGGTTTTGGAGTCCTTTTTTTACTGATATTTGGTGTTTTGGATTTGACATGCTCTGTACTATGACATTGGGCATCGGCCTTGGCAGACGACGTTGCTGGCATTTCATCGTCTCGGCCATGACTAGTGGCAGCAGCTTCAGCACGAGGTGGAAGTGGATCTTGATCTTTCCCTAATTTTGGAACCTCAACATTTTTGTTCTCCATATTTTAATAGGCACAACTAAAAGGCACCTCAGGTAAACAATGGAGATGGATGGATACTAGTATACAATTATGGACGGACTGCCGAGTGCCGACACAGAGGTAGCTACAGCCGTGGACTACCGTACTGTACTGTGTCTGCTGCTAATATAGACTGGTTGATAAAGAGATGTAGTAGTAGTATGTATGTATAAAGAAGAAAGAAAAAAAAACCACGGGTAGGTGGTATACAATTATGGACGGACTGCCGAGTGCCGACACAGAGGTAGCTACAGCCGTGGACTACCGTACTGTACTGTGTCTGCTGCTAATATAGACTGGTTGATAAAGAGATGTAGTAGTAGTATGTATGTATAAAGAAGAAAGAAAAAAAAACCACGGGTAGGTGGTATACAATTATGGACGGACTGCCGAGTGCCGACACAGAGGTAGCTACAGCCGTGAACTACCGTACTGTGTCTGCTGCGACTGGATGATAAATAATGATATAAAAAATATATTTATATCACTACTGCAGCCGGACAGGTATATATTATATAATGACGGACCTGCTGGACACTGTCTGTCAGCAGAATGAGTTTTTTATAGAATAAAAAAAAAAACACCACACAAGTGAAGTCACACGACGAGTGTTTAACTTTTTCAGGCAATCACAATATAGTATACTACTAACTATACTGGTGGTCAGTGTGGTCAGGTCACTGGTCAGTCACACTGGCAGTGGCACTCCTGCAGCAAAAGTGTGCACTGTTTAATTTTAATAATAATATGTACTCCTGGCTCCTGCTATAACCTATAACTGGCACTGCAGTGCTCCCCAGTCTCCCCCACAATTATAAGCTGTGTGAGCTGAGCACAGTCAGATATACATAGATGATGCAGCACACTGGGCTGAGCAGTGCACACAGACTGAGTCACTGTGTATCGTTTTTTTCAGGCAGAGAACGGATATATTAAATAAAACTGCACTGTCTGGTGGTCACTGTGGTCAGTCACTACTAGTAAACTCTGCACTCTCTACAGTTCTACAGTACTCCTAAGCTCCAGTAAATCAGGTCAATCTCTCTCTCTCTCTCTTCTAATCTAAATGGAGAGGACGCCAGCCACGTCCTCTCCCTATCAATCTCAATGCACGTGTGAAAATGGCGGCGACGCGCGGCTCCTTATATAGAATCCGAGTCTCGCGAGAATCCGACAGCGTCATGATGACGTTCGGGCGCGCTCGGGTTAACCGAGCAAGGCGGGAAGATCCGAGTCGCTCGGACCCGTGAAAAAAAACATGAAGTTCGTGCGGGTTCGGATTCAGAGAAACCGAACCCGCTCATCTCTACTTACTGGGGACACGGATGGGATTGATGACCCTGAATAAAAATGTCTAACTTTTGCATGGACATTCCTCAACCAAGAAATGTAATATTAAAGCCCTCAGCCCACATTCTTAGCACATGATTTGACAGGTAATCCCATGATCTGTTTTTTAAATAATACACATTTTAGTTAAATGACATATCCACACACTTGGACTTCAAAAGGAGCATAGCTTCACCCAAAAGTTGGAATTTCTGTGTAGTTCAGGGTTTAATTTGGACTAATTGGGGAGAGTTTGGATGCATCAGGTTTGGGTCTTATTTTGTCATAATTTCAAAAGTATAAATTAGATTACATTAAAAAGAAAACTAAACTAATTTTGCATTGCTAAAGCATAAGCAGAGTGCAGTAGTTATATTCACATAGAAAACGTCATTGAGGAAAATAGAAAATCCAGATACAGTACATCAGATTAAGTCATGTACAATGTGCTGAGGGGGTTACACAACACACAACATATCATGAAGCATATAACAAAAAAAATAATCTAAAAATTGATTAATAAAGTATTTGGCGGGTCTTGTAAGTACATATGGGTCTCGTACTATAGGCTGGTACAGTAGTGGTAAATAGATTCCTTAGTGGTGTGAGATACAGATGGGTCCACGGTTATCTTGACTAGTTTTCTGCACCTAGTTACAACATGATTTATTAGCATAAACCCTTCATCTATTGTTCTCAACTGCAATACAATACAGAGAACAATACAGCAGGGGATTAAGTCTGATTGGCCAGTCTCAGTTAATCCTATTAAAAGTCAAGATAAATGTGGACCCATCTGTAGATTATCAGCAAAACTTTCCCACATAGCAAAGATAATGTTTGTATAAGTTTCCTTCTGGAGAGATGCCTCCAACCAGTCCATAAACAGTTCTAGAGAAGGTGGGGAGACGGTGTGGAAACCTTTCCATGTGATTTGGACAGCTGGTTCCAGGGACGCCTGTGTTTGACATCTAACCTATGCTGTTTTTGTCTGCTCTTGTAGTAGACCTTTTCCATTGGTGAGAGACCATTTCATATCCCCCAGAATTTTGTTTTAAAGTTTATTTTAAAGTAATAAAATGGTGTTGCACTATCAGGAATTTTTTCTTTTTTTTGGTATGGATATAATCTGTAAGGAGATCCTGATAGAAGAGAGTCCAGACTGGTGATATCCAGCTCCTTAGAAAAGTGTGTTTGTCTACCTGTAAAACGGTAGACCAATCCGTGGGGTACGAGTAATTACTTACTTATATATACATTTCATTGGATTATATGGGGAAAAATAGAGTACACTATGGTTGTTCTTTTCTTTTCTTCTTTTGTTGTATGAGCGCCCGTGGACTCAATTGGGAACTTTTGTGACGGTATCTACATAGAGTGCCAGGTGACACTCTTGTTTTTCTCCAGTTTGAGACCAGAAGGCTGCTCCTGTGGCGCACGGCAGTTTATTCAAAGCATCTTTCTTACATCCAACAACAATGTCTTGGCTTCTTTCGAGACTCTAATAACAGATTGCCGGATACCAAAAAGAAATCATTCAGTTGTCAGAGGTGCATAATTAACTGAGTAGAGGATAATCTGCAGATGTATAACCAAAAATGTCTAATTAAGGGACGACCCCATAGACAATGGTATAAATCAGCAGAAGTTTGGTGACACTTGGGGCACACAGAGCTATCAAAAATACCCATAATTAATCCACTATGAGGGTAGAAAAGTTAAAAATCTTAAGAAACACTGTCATATTTAGCAACAGAGAAAGTGGTTCTAGAGTATGATAGCATTTTAAGGAGGTCTTTTGCTGATAAAAAGGGAAAGTGCACCAACGACTGTACAATAAGTGCTTGAAGGGTCAAATGATATAGAAGAGTCCTTCAAAACCCGTAATGAAGAGAAATTGCTCCTCAGGCTGGAGGAGATCTCAATAAGAGAGGGTTGCCCCAGTCTACAGCTGGTATAATTTTCTGCTAGCATAATATTGGGCATGGAGAAGGAAAGGCCAAATTTTCTGAGAATAGAAAATCAAGTAGCAAAGCGTATTTTTTAGAGCAAGTATCAATTAGTTAGCCAACAGAATCAGATTAGGACTGGCCATATAAGATTTATTGTCCGATCTGGCTGGTTGGAGTGAAAATCTGGTAATGTATGGGAGCAAATGATAATTGACCATTTACTCCCAAACACTGAAAAATAGACAAAAATAGTCAATCAGACATATTGGTTAAATTCATTTGATGTAACCAATTTGTCCAAATGACAATTTTTGACAGTTTCCCATCATTTCGGAACAAATGGTCAATTGTCATTTGCTCCCATATATTACCAGATTTTTAATGCAAACAGCCAGATTGAATACTACATTTTTAGGTGTATGGCCAGCTTAAGACTGCTTTGGGTTCTAGGCACTAATGGTTCAGGCCGCCCTCCATCAACACTGATCACTATACACAAGTCCCACTGACACTACATGCCTCCTATACACAGGCCATACTAATATCAGACACCTAGTACACACTGATCACTACTGAATTCACACTGATATCATACACCTGAAATAGAGTGATCACTATATTCTCAGTGACCTGACCACTGTCCATAGATTATCTGTAATATGCTACATGTGTCTAGATCACCACTGTATACTGCATGTGTTAGGCTTCCTGCACAGCAATCAGTATCTCTCTGCCTCATTCCCATGCTGCAGAGCAGGGGGAGTCAGAGCAGAATGTGCTAAGTCCTGACTGGAGGTTCTTAGCACATGCGCCTGTGCAGGGGATGAACAACCATTGGTGCAGGAGGTGCATTGCATCAGGGCCCCTGGGAATTAAGGGGCCCACTGCTTCCCAGAGCAGCAATGAGTTTTCCCCTGGTCTGCTGCCCAACCATTATGAGAAATGTCATGCAACTGTCCTAGCACACCGAGCAGGGAGGGCCACAGTGCCTGAGGAACCTGCCCCTTACATTACGGAGGTGGGCTGACATCTGAGCTGGACTGGTAGGGCAGTCCTGCCACTTATAAGCACCAATGATCAAAGCTGATTATTGCCACTAATCCAATATGAATGAATTAAAGGCAGCTTACAGCCAGTGTAACTGGCACAATCAGAGCCTGCCTGATTGAGTGCCAAACTAGGAAAGCACAAGGGATGGGCCCCCCTCTCCCCATCATCCACTGGCAGGTGGCATATTATGAACTTGGGGAGCAGAGGAGGGGGTCCAAAGTATATTTTTGCACCACAAGTTCTGCCACTGCACCTGTGTCCCTTGTGATTGGCTGAGAGTACAGAGAGTTCTATGCAGGAAGTTCTGCCACTACTATACTGTAATTTTGAGCAGAACTGCCTTGCTGCCTGCCAGTGCCTCAGTGCTGGCCTATCAAAACTCTCTAATACCCCTTTCAGACCGCCAGCTAGAACACTGGTTATTGGCACATGAGCGTGCATAACCCGTGTTCATGTGCGGTGTGAAAGGTGGCAGAGTTGAAATAACAGGTGAAATGACCAGGTATTCCAACGGGTTCACTATGATATGCCGGCGGTCGGGCTCCCGGCGACCAGCATACCGGCGCCGGGAGCCCGACCGCCGGCTTACCGACACGCGCGCCACACTATTTTATTCTCCCTCTAGGGGGGTCGTGGACACCCACGAGGGAAAATAAGTGTCGGTATGCCGGCGCTCGGGCTCCCAGCGCCGGTATGCTGGTCACCGGGAGCCCGACCGCCGGCATACTGAAGACCACCCATTCCAACTCGGGTAGTGAGCAGGGTTGATCACGTTTTCAACCCGGCTCACTCTGTGGTGTGAACAGGAGCTGGGTCGATGCGACCCATTTCCCGTTCACTGTGAGTGTACGGGTGGCGCTTGGAGATCATGTAATGTCCAAGCGCCGACCCCGCTGCGTCACCTCTGACATCAGCAACCCGGCAATATGCCGGGCTGCTGACTGCAGTCTTAAAGGTGCCTGAGGTGGGTCGCACACAGGGAGATCCCGTGTCAGGCTCCCCTCCTCAGGTGGTCTGAAAGGGGTATAATTGAAGCCCTGTAGTGTAGCCCATTCCAGGAATTCAGGCCCTCTGGGTCTTTTTTTTTATTAAAAAAATACTAATTTGGGCACTTGGTGGGCCCCAGGAAGCTGCTTACGTTGACTTGTGAAAAATCTGCCCTTGAACAGAGCAGAGTCCCTACAATAGATGGAAGAAATGAAAGGAGGTGACAAGAGTGCGCTCATTAGCAGCAAGTAAACCCGTACTTTGTCACAGGAGGATACTCTCAACCCCCACCACATAAAACGTTCAAATACAAAAGTGACAGTGCAGTTACAAACTGTACTTCACCATAAGAATTTGTTTCCATTTTTCCTTTACATGCACATGAGGAATGCATTTATGCTAAAAAAGCTGCGGAAAAGGGAAAATGGTGAATCATATTATTTTATATACACCCTCGAAGCGCTTGTAACAGCACTGTCACTTCTGTATGTGAGAGCAGAGTCCCTCCCTGTTCCACATGTGTAAAGTGTAAGAAGTCAGGAGTCTTATGCCTGTGTATAGCAGAGATCACTGCAGTGATTTTTTCTGTAGTAATCTCCGCATCTAGATATGCTATCTGATTTGAGGACAGATGGGGTAACTGCGCCTCACACACATGTTCCTGCAAATTATTTGGATGAGAAGGAACAGCAGCATAGAGATCACTATAGCATTTATGAAAAGCTTTGGTGATGTCTGGTGTCTTTGTCAAAGGTGAGGACCTAGACCACACCCGGTAAATACAATATTAATCAGACGATGGTAAGATTAAATGAGATTAGATAATAGCCAGCATGTCTTTCTGCCCCATCAGTAATATCTGAGTTGAGCCTGGGATAACAGAAGGTTGTTCAACAGTTGTTTAGATTGGGTATAGGCTGTGAGTGTCTATGCATTCAAATAGTAAACTTGCCAAAAAAACAAGCTTGCTGTATGAAAAGAACCATTTCTCCCTATATTTTCTGTTTCAGCGTGCCACATAAGAGATAATATGTCCCTGCATCAGAGACTTAGAGGCCTCCCAAAAAAGCAAAGGGTCCCTTCATTTTTCAATATTCATTTGTACATAGTCAAGCCAATGACATTAAAAAAAATCGGCAACAATGATTGGATTGATACAAATAAGAGGGAAATCTCAAGGTGCGAGGCATCGGCTCCATTGCAGGCAATCAAAATGACTCTACTGGTTTATGATTAGAGATCACCTACGCATTTTTCAATTCTTTTTTTAAATACGCTATCCATCTGAGCAGCCCCATCACAAAGCTCCATTGCACACCCTGTCTATGTACAAATTCCTGTCTGCCCGTCACCACAAATCCTGTGCCAGGAGAATCGCTGGCCTAAATCTAAAATGGCGCCAGTTGCATAAGCAAAAGCTGTGATGCAAGTGAACAAAAAAGCAGTAGCACCATAGGAAGAATTGGCTTCCCTACAGGTACACCATACCACTGATATCCAAATTAGATATAAGGACATAGAAGAGGCCATCAAATCACCCATGGAGCCACTATTAACACAGGCTATTTCTAATATCATGGCACAGCTATATAGCATTACCCAGCGTGTCTCTGAAACAGAGCACAAGCTGGGAACCACATTCCAACCTGTTGCAGAACTGAAATACACAGTACAAAAGTTGGAAAGAGAGAATCATCAACTGGAACAAAATTGATGATTTAGAAAATTGGTCGTGTCGAAATAATATCAGACTAGACCAGTGGTTCTCAAACTTTTTTGAATCACGGTGCCCTAGAGTATCCAAATATTTTTCAGGGCACCCATAGGCCAAAAGCTTCTTATTGAGAAATTCAGAGAAAATATGAAATTAATTAAATTGTGTAAATGTCATCCTTAGGTTCAGTTATGTGGTGAGGGACAGGTTTCACTTCTGTTTCCTAAGGGGAAATTTAGAAAGAAATATTAAATTATATTTAGTAAATTGTATTTATATGTCATCCTTAGGTTCATATGTGTGGTGAGGGACCATATTTGCTTCTGTTCGTCCACATAGTTTGAGTGACAGGCACCACCACTCGTTTTGCCTATTACATTGACAATAAATAATTTTAATTGGTCCTGGACCACCAACCCAGGGCACCCCTGCAAGTGTCCCGAGGAACTCCAGGGTGCCACGGCACACAATTTGAGAACCACTGGACTAGACTAGAGGGCTAACCTAAATCTATTAAATGAAATGCTATGGCTCTCTTTGTCCAGAATACTTCAATACTCGACACTGAAGAAGAATGTCGTCATTTGGTAATAGAGCAATTATGCAGAGTTGGCCAAACACCGGCTCCTCTGACCCATGCCCATGGATAACGTTGTTCCGCTGCCTCACCTACAGTACCTTCACAGGATTGGGTTCTGAACTGCCTCCAGGAAAAGGTGCTCCATTTAATAGGAAAGGAAAAAACTTTTCTTCTTCCAAGTTTACATCCCCACACCATCTGAAATATCTTCAGTCACACCCTCTCAGAGAAGACCTAATTTGCAGCTTTAGCTATGCAACTAATCTGTTATACTGGATAATATGGTTCCTTTTTTATTGTTATATACTTTCGACATGTTGTTCAGAGCACTATTATGCTTGTAAGCTTAACCAGGATGCAGACTGAGCTCCACTCCGGTTGTCACATAGCTTCTATCTTATACATTGTCTATTGATTAGATACCAAAAGTCCTTGTCTCACAAAGTTAGACTGAGGCTTATCTTTTTTTATTTTACTTTTCTTATCTTGTATACTATGCCTGTGTTTAGGCCCATACTTCTTTCAATATATATCTCCCCTTCCCCCGTCCCCATCTCTCTATACTAGATATGACAACAGTCCAGTTTAAGACAATTTTCATTGCAACATAAATGCTATTAAAATTGGATTGTGAAATATAAGATGGGTTAACTTTTCAGCCAAATGAACAAAATACGTATTTATCTAAACATATTACTATACAGTTTCTTCAAGAAACACATCTTGTCTCAGTGGAAGTAGCTAAACTTCAGATGCTCAATTGGTCATTGGCAGCAGTGGCACTAACCTCCTCAATGGTACCCACTTGCCAATGATTGTTCATCATCTGAAAACACCCCATACCTCCTCTAGTGCTCAGACCACAGAAGTCATGAGATCTTTCTATGAAGATCTGTATTGCCACTGAGATACCTCTCCTTCTGTAGCTTCTTTTCCTACCTTTGTACTATGTGCAACGCTATCCAACTCCTCAGAGGATACCAATGCCTGGACAGATAATCTATACTTCCCTGCCAATTGGGACAAATTACCCTTTCCAAGGACACCCTCCGATTTGGCACCTTTATTGACATCACCAATTACAGTCTTTGAGGTGACCAAAGTTATAGTATCCAGCAGCCAAAACTTGATAAAGCCATGGGTCCAGATGGTGTGAATTGAGATTTTTAGAAAATGATATCTCCTAAAATTGGAGAAACTCTACTCTCTGTCTTTAATCATAAATATATGAAACATGTCTTCTCTATTTCAACTCAGCTACTTTGAAAAGAATCCCTTAACTATGTAGATGTCGCAAATCGGACAATGATGCCCTCTTATCAGACCCAGTGCTGTTGCTTCACTTGCTAAGGTGCTCCCACTGTCTACTACAGTAAACAAACATATTGAGCCCGGTCGGCTGCTGGTCATTTGGTGCCTATTCCTGGCTTTTGCACTGCATGGGTGCTGCCATGTTGGATTGATCAGTTGACTCTTTCTCCCAATTACAGAGGAGCTGGCTTTCACCCGACTATAGACTCCAATGACTAATTAGAGCATCCTATTTAAAACCCTTCCATGCATTTGCTCAATGCCGGTACAACTTGTATCTTAAAAGTTCCAGTATCAGCAGCTCTGCTTTCTGTTTGGATTGCTGAATCTGCTGTCTGGTGCACCTTCAAAGGTGAATGCTTAAGCTCTGAGCTCATCAGTTCCTGTTCTGTTTTTCCTAACTTGTTTATACCTGCAATCCCGGTCCGTTACTGTGTCTGAGGATGCAGCATCGGATCAACTGTGTGAACAATGGTCATCTGAGTAACCCTCGGTAGCTCAGTATGACTGGTAAATTCACGCTGCTAAAGTCAGAGAAGCTGTGTACATGAATGCAGTCACTGGCTACAGCACATTCTGGTGTTCATTCTAGCACCCTGCACCTAATCAGTGAGGAGGGCATATTATAAATAAGGCAAAATGTTATAGTGATGTATTGTTACAATATGTCCTCCTCACTGATTAGTAGTGATGAGCGGGTTCAGTTCCTCGGAAACCGAACCCCCCTGAACTTCACCCATTTTACACGGGTCCGAGGCATACTCAGATTCTCCCGTATGGTTTGGTTAACCCGAGCGCGCCCGAACGTCATCATCCCGCTGTCGGAATCTCGCGAGATTCCGATTCTATATAAGCAGCCGCTCGTCGACGCCATTTTCACTCAAGCATTGGAAATGTTAGGGAGAGGACGTGGCTGGCGTCCTCTCCGTTTATTCATTCTTGATGCAAATATTTGTGCTTGCTTATATCTTAATTGTGGGGACTGGGGAGCAGCTGTATATTAATATAGGAGGAGTACAGTGCAGAGTTTTGCTGACAGTGATCACCAGTATATGTTGTCTGCCTGAAAAACACTCCATATCTGTGCTCAGTGTGCTGCATATATCTGTGCTCACACTGCTTAATTGTGGGGACTGGGGAGCAGCTGTCTTATATAGGAGGAGTACAGTGCAGAGTTTTGCTGACCAGTGACCACCAGTATACGTTGTCTGCCTGAAAAACACTCCATATCTGTGCTGCATTGTGTAGTATATAGTAGGAGTACAGTGCATAATTTTGCTGACCACCAGTATATAATACATAGGAGTACGGTACAGAAGGCCACTGCTGTACCTACCTCTGTGTCGTCAAGTATACTATCCATCCATACCTGTGGTGCATTTCAGTTTTGCACAGTTTGCTGACCACCAGTATATAATATATAGCATTACGGTACAGTAGGCCACTGCTGTACTTACCTCTGTGTCGTCAAGTATACTATCCATCCATACCTGTGGTGCATTTCAGTTTTGCACAGTTTGCTGACCACCAGTATATAATATATAGCATTACGGTACAGTAGGCCACTGCTGTACCTACCTCTGTGTCGTCAAGCATACTATCCATCCATACCTGTGGTGCATTTCAGTTGTGCGCAGTATATATAGTAGTAGGCCATTGCTATTGATACTGGCATATAATTCCACACATTAAAAAATGGAGAACAAAAATGTGGAGGTTAAAATAGGGAAAGATCAAGATCCACTTCCACCTCATGCTGAAGCTGCTGCCACTAGTCATGGCCGAGACGATGAAATGCCATCAACGTCGTCTGCCAAGGCCGATGCCCAATGTCATAGTAGAGAGCATGTAAAATCCAAAAAACAAAAGTTCAGTAAAATGACCCAAAAATCAAAATTGAAAGCGTCTGATGAGAAGTGTAAACTTGCCAATATGCCATTTACGACATGGAGTGGCAAGGAACGGCTGAGGACCTGGCCTATGTTCATGGCTAGTGGTTCAGATTCACATGAGAATGGAAGCACTCATCCTCTCTCTAGAAAAATTAAGCTGGCAAAAGCACAGCAAAGAACTGTGCGTTCTTCTAAATCACAAATCCCCAAGGAGAGTCCAATTGTGTCGGTTGCAATGCCTGACCTTCCCAACACTGGACGGGAAGAGCTTGCGCCTTCCACCATTTGCACGCCCCCTGCAAGTGCTGGAAGGAGCACCCGCAGTCCAGTTCCTGATAGTCAAATTGAAGATGTCACTGTTGAAGTACACCAGGATGAGGATATGGGTGTTGCTGGTGCTGGGGAGGAAATTGACAAGGAGGATTCTGATGGTGAGGTGGTTTATTTAAGTCAGGCACCCGGGGAGACACCTGTTGTCCGTGGGACGAATATGGCCATTGACATGCCTGATCAAAATACAAGAAAAATCACCTCTTCGGTGTGGAATTATTTCAACACAAATGCGGACAACAGGTGTCAAGACATGTGTTGCCTTTGTCAAGCTGTAATAAGTAGGGGTAAGGACGTTAACCACCTAGGAACATCCTCCCTTATACGTCACCTGGACCGCATTCATCAGAAGTCAGTGACAAGTTCAAAAACTTTGGATGACAGCGGAAGCAGTCCACTGACCACTAAATACCTTCCTCTTGTAACCAAGCTCCTGCAAACCACACCACCAACTCCCTCAGTGTCAATTTCCTCCTTAGACAGGAAAGCCAATAGTCCTGCAGGCCATGTCACTGTCAAGTCTGACGAGTCCTCTCCTGCCTGGGATTCCTCCGATGCATCCTTGAGTGTAATGCCTACTGCTGCTGGCGCTGCTGTTGTTGCTGCTGGGAGTCTATCGTCATCCCAGAGGGGAAGTCGGAAGACCACTTGTACTACTTCCAGTAAGCAATTGACTGTCCAACAGTCCTTTGCGAGGATGATGAAATATCACAGCATTCATCCTGCTGCAAAGCGGATAACTCAGGTCTTGTCAGCCTGGGTGGTGAGAAACGTGGTTCCGGTATCCATCATTAATTCAGAGGCAACTAGAGACTTGATTGAGGTACTGTGTCCCCGGTACCAAATACCATCTAGGTTCCATTACTCTAGGCAGGCGATACCGAAAATGTACACAGACCTCAGAAAAAGAGTCACCAGTGTCCTAAAAAATGCAGTTGTACCCAATGTCCACATAACCACGGACATGTGGACAAGTGGAGCAGGGCAGACTCAGGACTATATGACTGACAGCCCACTGGGTAGATGTATTGCCTCCCGCAGCAAGAACAGCAGCGGCGGCACCAGTAGCAGCATCTCGCAAACGCCAACTCGTTCCTAGGCAGGCTACGCTTTGTATCACCGCTTTCCATAAGAGGCACACAGCTGACAACCTCTTACGGAAACTGAGGAACATCATCGCAGAATGGCTTACCCCAATTGGACTCTCCTGGGGATTTGTGACATCGGACAACGCCACCAATATTGTGCGTGCATTACATCTGGGCAAATTCCAGCACGTCCCATGTTTTGCACATACATTGAATTTGGTGGTGCAGAATTATTTAAAAAACGTCAGGGGCGTGCAAGAGATGCTGTCGGTGGCCCGAAGAATTGCGGGCCACTTTCGGCATTCAGCCACCGCGTGCCGAAGACTGGAGCATCACCAAACATTCCTGAACCTGCCCTGCCATCATCTGAAGCAAGAGGTGGTAACGAGGTGGAATTCAACCCTCTATATGCTTCAGAGGATGGAGGAGCAGCAAAAGGCCATTCAAGCCTATACATCTGCCCACGATATAGGCAAAGGAGGGGGAATGCACCTGACTCAAGCGCAGTGGAGAATGATTTCAAAGTTGTGCAAGGTTCTGCAACCCATTGAACTTGCCACACGTGAAGTCAGTTCAGACACTGCCAGCCTGAGTAAGGTCATTCCCATCATCAGGCTTTTGCAGAAGAAGCTGGAGACATTGAAGGAGGAGCTAAAACAGAGCGATTCCGCTAGGCATGTGGGACTTGTGGATGGAGCCCTTCATTCGCTTAACCAGGATTCAAGGGTGGTCAATCTGTTGAAATCAAAGCACTACATTTTGGCCACCGTGCTCGATCCTAGATTTAAAACCTACGTTGTATCTCTCTTTCTGGCAGACACAAGTCTGCAGAGGTTCAAAGACCTGCTGGTGAGAAAATTGTCAAGTTAAGCGGAACGTGACCCGTCAACTGCTCCTCCTTCACATTCTCCCGTAACTGGGGGTGCGAGGAAAAGGCTAAGAATTCCGAGCCCACCCGCTGGCGGTGATGCAGGGCAGTCTGGAGCGAGTGCTGACATCTGGTCCGGACTGAAGGACCTGGCAACGATTACTGACATGTCGTCTACTGTCACTGCATATGAGTCTGTCACCATTGAAAGAATGGTGGAGGATTATATGAGTGACCGCATCCAAGTAGGCACGTCGGACAGTCCGTACATATACTGGCAGGAAAAAGAGGCAATTTGGAGGCCCTTGCACAAACTGGCTTTATTCTACCTAAGTTGCCCTCCCTCCAGTGTGTACTCCAAAAGAGTGTTTAGTGCAGCCGCTCACCTTGTCAGCAATCGGCGTACGAGGTTACTTCCAGAAAATGTGGAGAAGATGATGTTCATCAAAATTAATTATAACCAATTCCTCCGTGGAGACATTCACCAGCAATTGCCTCCAGAAAGTACACAGGGATCTGAGATGGTGGATTCCAGTGGGGACAAATTAATGTGAGGAGGGGGATGTACACAGTGAAAGGGGTGAGGAATCGGACGATAATGATGAGGTGGACATCTTGCCTCTATAGAGCCAGTTTATGCAAGGAGAGATTGATTGCTTCTTTTTTGGTGGGGGCCCAAACCAACCAGTCATTTCAGTCACAGTCGTGTGGCAGACCCTGTCGCTGAAATGTAGGGTTTGTTAAAGTGTGCATGTCCTGTTTATACAACATAAGGGTGGGTGGGAGAGCCCAAGGACAATTCCATCTTGCACCTCTTTTTTCTTTCATTTTTCTTTGCATCATGTGCTTTTTGGGGAAATTTTTTTTAAGTGCCATCTTGTCTGACACTGCAGTGCCACTCCTAGATTGGCCAGGTGTTTGTGCCGCCCACTTGTGTCGCTTAGCTTAGCCATCCAGCGACCTCGGTGCAAATTTAAGGACTAAAAATAATATTGTGAGGTGTGAGGTGTTCAGAATAGACTGGAAATGAGTGTAAATTATGGTTATTGAGGTTAATAATACTATAGGATCAAAATGACCCCCAAATTCTATGATTTAAGCTGTTTTAGAGGGTTTTTTGTAAAAAAAAACACCCGAATCCAAAACACACCCGAATCCGACAAAAAAATTTCAGGGAGGTTTTGTCAAAACACGTCCGAATCCAAAACCAAAACACAAAACCCGAAAAATTTCCGGTGCACATCACTACTGATTAGGTGCAGGGAGAACACTAGGGGGGTCATTCTGAGTTGTTCGCTCGCAAGCGGATTTTAGCAGATTTGCTCATGCTAAGCCGCCGCCTACTGGGAGTGAATCTTAGCATCTTAAAATTGCGAACGATGTATTCGCAATATTGCGATTACACACCTCGTAGCAGTTTCTGAGTAGCTCCAGACTTTCTCGGCTTCTGCGATCAGTTCAGTGCTTGTCGTTCCTGGTTTGACGTCACAAACACACCCAGCGTTCGCCCAGACACTCCCCCGTTTCTCCGGCCACTCCTGCGTTTTTTCCGGAAACGGTAGCGTTTTTTCCCACACGCCCATAAAACGGCCTGTTTCCGCCCAGTAACACCCATTTCCTGTCAATCACATTACGATCACCAGAACGAAGAAAAAGCCGTGAGTAAAATTCCTAAGTGCATAGCAAATTTACTTGGCGCAGTCGCAGTGCGGACATTGCGCATGCGCATTAAGCGGAAAATCGCTGCGATGCGAAGATTTTTACCGAGCGAACAACTCGGAATGACCCCCTAGGTTAGAATGAGCACTAACACCCAGAAAACAGGGTCTACACATCCAAGTGTTCATAAACGCTAACCATCGCTGCCCCTCCCCCTCAAACAGCTGCAGCATCTAAATCATGATTCAGCTTAATGGGCACTGCGACCGTCATTGCATACACAGATCTACAATCAGAGAAGTAAAAAACCCATCAGGTTACACACATTTCTCAAATAGCCCTATGTTCTGTATAAAGAGGACAGTTTTATAAATACTATGACAGATCTTACCTAAGTTCCTGCAGGGTACAGTCTGGGTGCCTCAGTCCCTCACACAGAAGTTTTATTCCAGAGTCGCCCAGATCATTCGCTGGTAGCTCCAGTCTGGACAGAGAGCGGTTTGTAGTAATAACAGAGCGGAGATCATCACAGCAGGAGGAGGTCAGATCACAGTCATACAAACTGATAAAAGATGGGAGATCTGCGTTAGATCATTTCTTACCATTTCCAGCCTCACACATAGCATGATGTAATCGCTGACAAAATATACTGTATAATGTATGTACAGGGTGGTATTCAGTATGCCGGCTGTTGGGATCTCGGCACACAGTATACCGGCGCCGGAATCCTGATACCTGGCATACCAACACCTATTCTCCCTCTTGAGGGACCACCACTCCCCTGGAGGGAGAATAAATAGCGTGGCACGTGTAGCGCGCCACCGTGCTCGCTAGGGGCTCATCTGCGCTCACCCAGCTGCCAGCATTCCGTCGGTCGGGATCCCTATGTACAATGTTGGTGTATACAGTATATCAGCTATTAGACTGTAGGTGCAGTCTCTGATAATGTGCTTATTGTGTTACTGGCTATAAATGAGGGTAGTTTGATGTGTAGCTGCTTCATGTCTCTATGAAGTGCGTACACGCTGGCCGATATATCGTCCATTCTATTGAATGGTCGATATATCTCTGGCCTGTCCGCCAGTGTGTATCAACAATATGTGAACACTGCCGCCATTGACACAGACATATCGCATCAGGCCTGCAGCACAAATGATGATCAATATATCTACAGATATATTGGTGCATCGGTGTGTGTAAGGGCGGTCGTATGCATGCTGCACCAGCCGGCGGTGATTGACAGTGCAACTGGGAAGGTGCATGTAAATGCCCACCCAGTTCATGATGTCAGTCCCGATGGATCAGGCAGTATGTATGCACAACACATTGCCCGGTCCATCTATAGATATATCTGCATATCAATTGATCTGCAGATATATCTATAAGTGTGTACCCAGCATGAGTATTGATTACTATGTAACCTCAGATTACCTTATACATACTGGGGAAAATTTGTTGTCCTCCAATATGGAGGAGAAGTGGTATCAGCAGCACTAGAGATAAGCGGGTCCGGTTCTCTAAGAACCGGACCCACCCAAACATAGGGTATCCGGGATGATCCGAGCAAACGTTTGGAACTCCCTGCCTGCTCCAGATCCCAAATTAAGGCAAAATCTCACTATCCTGCTGTTGAATCATAATGTTTTGCATTGGGTGTCAGTCTCATTGAACTCAAAGGACTGACTGCTGATTGGCTGAGCGAGCTGTTTGTCATGTCCCCATAGACATCAATGGGGCAAGATCGTGGCACCCACCGCACTGACGACACAACCGCCTGCACTACCAACACAGCGCCAGCACTGCCAGCACTCCCACACTGCCGACACAGTCAGCGCCCCCCCCACACACACATAGAAGACACAGCTGGACACCAGCACTGCCAACACCGACGGCAACCCCACGCAGAGGAAAGATCTGGCACAGCCGACATCCCTGCACTGCAGACACTGCTGACACTCAAGCACAGAGGACACAGCTGACATGCCCACACTGCTGACACAGATGATATCCCCACACAGAAGAACCACTGACACCCCCATACAGAGGACACAGCCGGCATCTTTGCACTGCCAGCACCCCTGCACATTGGACACAGCCAGCACCCCTGCATAGAGGACACCGATGGAAACCCCGTACTGCCGACACCGCTGGCACACCCAGACAGAGGATGCCGTTGGCGCTCCCACCCTGTCAACACCGCCAGCATCCTCCTCCTCACAGACACCACCGGGGGCATTTATCATCATCATCATCTGTCACAGTAACTGCACTATTGGTGTATCCAATCCACACTGTATCCGACCTGCACTGTAACCTGCACTGTATAAAACGGTAAACCTGCACTGTACCTAACTCAATTTGTATCTGACCTGCACTGTATTCGACCCATACTGTATCCGACCTGTACAGTTTGTAACCTGCACTGTATCTGACCCACATTGTATCCAACCTACACTGTATCCAACCTGCACTGTAACCTACACTGTATCCAAGCTGCACTGTCTGTAATCTGCACTGTATCAGACCCACTCTGTATCCGACTTGCACTGTATCTGACCTACATTGTATTCAACCTGCACTTTATCTGACCTGCACTGTCTGTAACCTGTACTTTATCCGTCCTGCACTGTATCAAACCCACACTGTATCCAACTCGCACTGTATGTAACCTGCACTTTTATCCGTCCTGCACTGAATCAAACCCACACTGTATCCAACTCACACTGTATCCGACCCACATTGTCTGTTACCTGCACTGTATCTGACCTGCACTGTATCCGACCCACGCTGTCTGCAACCTGCACTGTATCAAACCTGCACGCTATCCAACCCACACTGTCTGTAACCTGCACTGTATCCGACCTACACTGTCTGTAACCTGCACTGTATCCAACCCACACTGTATCCATTCCACACTGTCTGCAACCTGCACTATATTCAACCTGCACTGTATTAAAATTGCACTGTATCCGACCCACACTATATCTGACCCACACTGTTTCTGACCTGTACTGTAACCTATATTGTATCCAACCCACACTGCATCTGACCTGCACTGTATTCAACCCGCACTGTACAGAAAGAGTTAGATTTGGGTGGGTTATTTTGTTTCTGTGCAGGGTATATACTGGCTGCTTTATTTTTACATTGCAATTTAGATTTCAGTTTGAACACACCTCACCCAAATCTAACTCTGCACATGTTATGTCTGCCTCACCTGCAGTGCACATGGGCCCTCTTTCCGAGTTGATCGCTCGTTGCCGATTTTCACAGCGCAAAGCAAAATTGTGCATGCGTATGGCCGCAGTGTGCACGCGCAACGTACTTTCACACAAAGGTATGCAGTTTTACACAAGGTCTAGCGGAGAGTGATTGACAGGAAGTGGGTGTTTCTGGGTGGTAACTGACCGTTTCCGGGAGTGTGCTAAAAACGCAGGCATGTCTGGTGAAAACGCAGGCGTGCCTGGGGAAATGGGGGAGTGGCTGGCCGAACGCAGGGCGTGTTTGTAACGTCAAAGCAGGAACTAAACAGACTGAAGTGATAGCAAGGAAGGACTAGGTCTGCAGCCACTCTGAAACTGCTTGAAAAAATGTCAGCACTGTTCTGCTAACCTTTCGTTCGCACTTCTGCTAAGCTTATATACACTCCCAGAGGGCGGCGGCTTAGCGTTTGCACTGCTGCTAAAAGCAGCTAGCGTGCGATCAACTCGGAATGAGAGCCTCGGTTTTGCCCAACTGCTAACAAATTTGCTGCGATCAACTCTGAATTAGGCCCATTGGGGATCAATCCGAGTTGATCGCACGTAGCAACTTTTTGCTGCTTGTGCGATCAACTAGACGCCACCTATGGGGGAGTATATTTTAGCACAGCAAGGCTGTGATCGCTTGTGCAGCCCTGCTATGCTAAAAAAGTTTTGTGTAGAACAAGACTAACCCTAGACATACTTACCTGGTGCAATGATTTCAGCGATGCAGGTCCCAGAACTGACGTCAGACATCTGCCCCCCAAATGCCTGGACACGCCTGCGTTCGCCGAACCACTCCCGGAAAATGGTCAGTTGACGCCCTGGAACGCCTTCCTCCTGTCAATTCTCTTGCGGTTGCCACTGCGACCGCTTTCTTCATACACGGCGTCGCTGCCTGGCAAGGCCTGTTGCCGGGCAACGACGTGCCTACGCAATGCTGCCGCCGCACATGCACAGAACCAACCCGTTCGCACCGCTGCGATGAACCGCAGCTTGAGAACAGGTCAGAATGACCCCCATTGTGAGCTGTGAGGTGGACACAAATTGACTGTAAATGACTGAAAATCAATGTTATTGAGGTTAATAATACTGTAGGAACAAAACAGGTGCAAATGATTTTAGCTGTTTTTAGGATTTAAAAAAAAAAAAAAAACATATTCAAAACCAAAACACCCAAGGGCGGTTTTGGCAAAACCAAATACAGATCCAAAACATGAAAAAGATACAGATTCAAAACCAAAACCAAGACACAGGGGTTGGTGCACATCTCTAATCACAGCTTGATCCCCATGTATAACAGTGGCAGTGTGAGCATGGTGACAGCTGCAGGCAGTGTCGGACTGGGACGTGAAGGGCCCACCGGGGGGAGGGATGCAGTGATAGGGGCCCATACTTAGGGTTGTGGCCATCCTACAAAGGGGATGTGGCCAGCCTCCACAGAAATACAAAATAGTTTAGTGCAGTGTAACGCAACATATCTACCATGTATAATAGAAGTGCACAGTCTGGAACCTGATCCATAGAGGAAGGAGTGGGCTCTCAGGCAGTGGGGCCTACCGGTGGTTTCCCTGGTACCCCTGTGGGCCAGTCCGACCCTGGCTGCAGGTGTCATTGCCCCATTGACAGCTGCTGTGTGGAGGCTGCTACTGCAAGCTCTAGGATGCGCATGTGAGATCTCGTGATAGCAGCGAGATCTTGCGCATGCGCACAGGGGCTGGCTGGGAGGAGACACACAGTACATCACCACTAGGCTAATGTGCTGTGGTGCCTGACAGGGTTTGCCGGAGTGGGGAGTTTTCACTCCCCCCACTCCAGCAAACGAGATGATCATACATCTTGTTGCCAGTGTATACTGCTTCACCTCAACTGGTATGCGTTTGGATGGCCGACAATGTTAAGGTCGGCAGTCATTAGGTCGACCACTATTGGTCGACATTGACATGGTCGACCTGTGAAAATTGTCGACACATGAAAAGGTCGACATGGTTTAAAAAAAAATTTTTTTTTTTACATTTTTTTCATACTTTACCATCCACGTGGACTACGATTGGGAATAGTAACCCCTGCTGAGCGAAGCGAGTGATGGAAGGGGATGCGGTACACTAATTGGGTTTCCTGGTCATGTTACGGAAAAAATGACACCAAAAACAGTTCAGAAATACATGTCGACATTTTCATGTGTCGACCATTTTCACATGTCATTCATACCAGAACCACCTCAACTATAGAGGGGAAGTAGGAAGAGAATTACCAGCACAATCTATGCCTGGTAACACATATACCCCGCTGTACCCATACTTACCCACTTTTAAATTGTCCCCCCAGAGAGAAGCCAGAGGGGACAAGCAGGTGGGCTGTGATAGGGGCAAGGCCGGAGCTTTTGTCTAATTATGCCCCTCCCACTTACGGCAAAATGTCACGATTCGGGCTAATTTGAATAGGGGGTGGGGCCTAAATGACATGATTAATATAGATTAGCCTCACTAGGTCCCACCCCCTTCTGCATGGACCTGGATTTTATGATACTGTTCTGCCCACTTCACTAGGAAGTGGGCAGAATGCAGGTGGGATGCCCACTCTTCAGGGGTGTGGGGGACTACCCCAAAAACAGGAGTCCCCTGCAGGATCCAAGAGTGTAGGCAAGTAGGACTGTACCTCATAATGACATTCAATGAACTACTGGTGATTTTAATATCATTCAGCTAAATATATATATATATATATATATATATAAAATATATATCACAAATGTGCAGCTGGCATTTTTCGGGTTTTGGGTTTTGGTTTTGGATTCGGTTCCACGGCCGTGTTTTGGATTCGGACGCATTTTGGCAAAACCTACCTGAAAATTTTTGTCGGATTCGGGTGCATTTTGGATTCGGGTGTTTTTATTCAAAAAACCCTCAAAAACAGCTTAAATCATATAGTTTGGGGGTCATTTTGATCCCATAATATTATCAACCTCAATAACCATAATTTCCACTCATTTCCAGTCTATTCTGAACACCTCACACCTCACAATATTATTTTTAGTCCTAAAATTTGCACCGAGGTCGCTGGATGACTAAGCTAAGTGACCCAAGTGGGCGGCACAAACACCTGGCCCATCTAGGAGTAGCACTGCAGTGTCAGACAGGATGGCACTTAAAAAAATTAGCCCCAAACATCACATGATGCAAAGATAAATAAAAAAAAGAGGTGCAAGATGGAATTGTCCTTGGGACCTCCCACCCACCCTAATGTTGTATAAACAGGACATGTACACTTTAACAAACCCATAATTTCAGCGGCAGGGTCTGCCACACGACTGTGGCTGAAATTATTGGTTGATTTGGGCCCCCACCAAAAAAGAAGCAATCAATCTCTCATTTGTACAAATTGGCTCTACAGAGGCCAGATGTCCACCTCCTCCTCATCGTCCGATTCCTCACCCCTTTCACTGTGTACATCCCCCTCCTCACAGAGTATTAATTCATCCCCACTGGAATCCACCATCTCTGATCCCTGTGTACTTTCTGTAGGCAATTGCTGGTAAATGTCTCCACGGAGGAATTTATTATAATTCATTTTGATGAACGTAATTTTCTCCACATTTTCTGGAAGTAACCTCCTACGCCAATCGCTGACAAGGTTACCGGCTACACTAAACACTCTTTTGGAGTACACACTGAAGGGGGGGCAACTTAGGTAAAATAAAGCTAGTTTGTGCAAGGGCCTCCAATTCCTCCAAATTGCCTCTTTTTCCTGCCAGTATATGTACGGACTATCTGACATGCCTACTTGGATGCTGTCACTCATATAATCCTCCACCATTCTTTCAATGGTGACAGAATCATATGCAGTGACAGTAGACGACATGTCAGTAATCGTTGGCAGGTCCTTCAGTCCGGATCAGATGTTAGTATTTGCTCCTGACTGCCCTGCATCACCGCCAGCGGGTGGTTTTGGAAATTTTATCCTTTTCCTGGCAGCTCCAGTGACGGTAGAAAATGAAGGAGGAGCTGTTGCTGGTCACGTTCCGCTTGACTTGACAAGTGTCTCACCAGCAGGTCTTTGAACATTTGCAGACTTGTGTCTGCCGGAAAGAGAGATACAACGTAGGCTTTAACCCTAGGATCGAGCACGGTGGCCAAAATGTAGTGCTCTGATTTCAACAGATTGACCACCCGTGAATCCTGGTTAAGCGAATGAAGAGCTCCATCCACAAGTCCCATATGCCTAGCGGAATCGCTCCATTTTAGCTCCTCCTTCAATCTCTCCAGCTGCTTCTGCAAAAGCCTGATGAGGGGAATGACCTGACTTAGGCTGGCAGTGTCTGAACTGACTTCACGTGTGGCAAGTTCAAAGGGTTGGAGAACCTTGCACAACATGGAAATCATTCTCCACTGCGCTTGAGTCAGGTGCATTCCCCCTCCTTTGCCTATATTGTAGGCAGATGTATAGGCTTGAATGGCCTTTTGCTGCTCCTCCATCCTCTGAAGCATATTGAGGGTTGAATTCTACCTCGTTACCACCTCTTGCTTCAGCTGACGGCAGGGCATGTTCAGGAGTGTTTGCTGGCGCTCCAGTCTTCGGCACGCAGTGGCTGAATGCCGAAAGTGGCCCACAATTCTTCGGGCCACCGACAGCATCTCCTGCACGCCCCTGTCATTTTAAAAAAAATTCTGCACCACCAAATTCCGATCTCCATTCCCGTGAGAGTCACCAACCCCTGTGGAGGTTTTTATGTGCCTTGTACATTTTTATCTATTGTAAGTGTAACTTTGTGAATAAATTGTTACTGTTATCCAAACAATGTCGCACTAAATTCTCCCTCTTGCGTTTTATACACTCCAGTGGAGGAAGATATTTCAAGAAGTATTTCAGCTTGGGAGGATGATGAGCAAGTTATACACTTACTAAATATGTGTTAGGCGCCGGGGTCCGCTTGTCCGCGCGGCCCGGCGCCTAGCAACTAGGGACGCTGTGCGCGTTCAGCCGCCGGCTCCCTAGCAACGCTAGACGCCGGGCGCGCTGAGCCGCACGGACCCTAGCAATGGGGACGCCACTGGCGGACCGCATTCCCCGTTGCTGGGCTTAATGAACTAACACATACACCTGTCCTCCGGCCATGCAGCAAGGCAGCTGCACGGCATTTATTCCAATCAGGCTCTAAGCAGCTGATTGGAGGACTCCCTGTTAAGTATCTTCCATGGGCTTCTCACAGACGACGGTAATAGCTTCCTGCATGCTGCTTTGGTTTGCTGAGAGTCTGTTTCCAGTCCTGCTGTATCCGGTCATTCCTGTCCTCAGAAGTCCAGTATTCGGGAGTTGTCATCTCATCCCAGGAAGTAGTTTTGTTCCCTGGAGTCCTGACTGATCACCGTTTAACATCGAGTGGTGTTTCGTGAGTTGCGGCTCTGCCGTGTGTTGCGGCTCAGCCGCTTTATCTTTATATCTTCTGTTGTCGGAGCATTTGCGGAGGGTTCCGCTTCCACAAGTCCTCTCTGGAACTCGGCGGTGCCGGGTAGGAGAAGTGGACAAGTGGATATTTTGGTTGTCCTTTTCTCTGGCGGTTTTTCCGCACATATTCCAGTTTTGAGTTAGCTTGTAGTCCCTGGCCTGGTTGTTTAGTCAGAGGGCCCCTTGTTATCTCCCTGTCTCGGATTTCCCTTTGTCTCTCACTAAGACCGGGGGGCATCGGAGTTGGGCAGACATAATCCGCCCTTCAAACGCGGCTGCCAAGGGCTCAAGCAACCATAGTCTCGCAGGGGATTTCTGACAGCACGGGTGAGACAATGGAGTTAGGGCACCAGGGGCTATTTTCCATTCCCGTTCCCTTTCCCAGCATCTCGTTCCAGTGCTCCGGTCCTCGCAATAAGATCTCCTCAGACCAGAGTGCCGGAATCATAACATTATTACCGGCCCAAACCAAAAAATTAAAATTAAACAGGGCTTTAATTTTTTCCCTCTCTTTCAGTTTTTGTTTAAAATTTTTTGGCCTCATGAATCCGACAGGTGTAGGGCCAAATCCTGGCCAGTTCTTAGTCAATCAGATTCAAGAACTTACTCAGATGGTTCAGGATCTTTCGCTTCGGGTGAAGTCGCAGGAAGATCTTTTGCGAGCCTCCCCAAGGGTAGTCCCTGAACCAAAGATGCATTTGCCTGACCGTTTTTCTGGCGATAGAAAATAATTTTTTAATTTTAAGGAATCCTGTAAACTTTATTTCCGTTTAAGACCCACTTCCTCTGGTACTGAATCTCAGCGGGTTGGGATTATTATTTCTTTACTCCAGGGGGATCCTCAGACCTGGGCATTCGGTTTAAGGGCAGAGGATCCTGCATTGTTGTCAGTAGACGCTTTTTTTAAGTCTTTAGGGCTTTTGTATGATGACCCTGATAGAGAGGCGTCCGCTGAAAGTAAGCTGCGCGCTCTCAAACAGGGTAGAAATCCTGCAGAGGTTTATTGTACTGAGTTTCGCCGTTGGTCGAACGACTGTGGCTGGAATGACCCAGCCCTACGCAGTCAGTTTCGCCTTGGCTTATCAGAGTCAATAAAAGACAGTCTCCTCCAGTACCCCGCTCCTGAGACTCTCGATAGACTCATGGAGCTTTCTATTAAGATTGATCGTCGTCTCAGAGAGCGGAGGGCTGAAAGAGGAACACCTGTAAGGTCAAGTCCGTGTGTTTACTCCATTTCAGAAGACGTAGAGGAGCCCATGCAGATGGGTCTCTCCCGGCTGTCTCCTGAGGAAAGAGCCAGAAGGCAAAATTCCGGTCTTTGTTTGTACTGTGGTGGTAAGGGACATTTTGCTCGTAACTGTCCGAACAAGTCGGGAAACGCCTTGACCAGGTGAATTGTGAGGGGGTTCACCTAGGTCTGCAGCTTATCGCCTCGAATAACTCTCTTTTAGTCCCAGTTAAAGTTTCCTTTGGCAGCCTCAGTTCTTTGGTGTCGGCTTTTGTCGACAGTGGAGCTGCAGGAAACTTTATGGATTTAACTTGGGCTAAGGCCTTAGGCATTCCTCAGTTACCATTGGGTAGGTGTGTCACCATGCATGGCTTAGATGGGAGTCCGCTTTTCAATGGGGTTATTTCTCACCGTACACCTCCTGTGCTACTTACAGTAGGAGCTTTACATTCCGAAAAAAATTGAGTTCTATCTTACACATTGCCCAGCAGTTCCAGTTGTTCTGGGTCACCCTTGGCTGGCCTTTCATAATCCCACCATTGATTGGCGGTCCGGGGAGATTTCACAATGGGGTACTTTTTGTGCTAAGGAATGTATTTCGTTTCCAGTCAGAGTAGCAGCTATCATTCCAGAACTCATTCCTGTGGAATACCTGGAGTTTGCTGATGTTTTCTCCAAAGGCAATGCGGACATTCTGCCTCCCCATCGGCCTTATGATTGTGCTATTGAGCTAATTCCTGGTGCCGCATTGCTAAAGGGAAGATTGTATGCATTGTCCGGGCCAGAAACTTCGGCTATGAATGACTATATTCAGGAGAGCTTACAGAAAGGGTTTATTAGACCATCAAGATCTCCTTTAAGTGCTGGTTTTTTCTTTGTGGAGAAGAAGGATGGCTCGCTTAGACCATGCATTGATTTTAGAGCCCTGAATAAGATCTCAGTCAAAAACACCTATCATTTGCCGTTGATTTCTGTACTCTTTGATCAGTTATGTTCTGCTGTGATTTTTTCTAAGATTGACCTGAGAGGAGCTTACAACCTCATCCGAATTAAATCTGGAGATGAGTGGAAGACGGCTTTCAGTACTCAGTCGGGTCACTACGAATACCTGGTGATGCCGTTCGGCCTGTCTAATGCTCCAGCAGTTTTTCAGGACCTCATAAATGATGTGCTCCGTGACTTCCTAGGGAAATTCGTGGTCGTTTATTTAGACGACATCTTGATTTTTTCTGAATCGATGGAACAACATATCACCCAGGTGCGTCTGGTTCTTCAAAAGTTACGTGAGAATCATTTATATGCCAAGCTGGAGAAGTGTGAATTTCACGTCACGGAAGTATCTTTTTTAGGGTACATAATTTCCCCTCAGGGATTTTCCATGGAACCCAAGAAGCTTCAGGCCATCCTTAATTGGGCGCAACCCACCAATTTAAAAGCAATTCAGCGCTTTTTAGGGTTTGCGAATTATTATAGGAGGTTCATTCATTCTTTTTCTGACCTGGTAGCTCCCATTGTGGCTCTGACTAAGAAAGGAGCGGATCCTACCAACTGGTCGCATGAAGCTGAGTTGTCCTTCCGGGCCCTCAAACAAGCCTTTGTCTCAGCTCCAGTCCTCAGACATCCCAATCCGGAATTGCCCATTGTTGTGGAGGTTGATGCCTCAGAGGTTGGAGTGGGGGCTGTCCTTTCTCAAAAGGATCCGGAGTCTTTGGAGCTACATCCTTGTGCCTTTATGTCCAGGAAGTTCTCCTCCGCTGAATCCAATTATGACGTTGGTAATCGGGAGTTACTGGCGGTAAAGTGGGCTTTTGAGGAGTGGAGGCATTGGCTGAAAGGAGCTAAGCATACTATTTCGGTATTGACTGACCATAAGAACCTGCAATACATTGAATCAGCTAAACGGCTTAATGCTCGGCAGGCACATTGGGCATTATTTTTTTACTCGTTTCAAATTTATTATCGCTTTCAGGCCTGGTTCCAAGAATACTAAAGCTGATGCCCTGTCACGTAGTTTTCTTACGGTTCACAATAACAATCCTGTTGTTACCCCAATACTTCCATCTTCGGTCATCCGGGCAGGCCTCACACAGGATTTATTTACCCAGTTAAACCAGCTTCAACACCAAGCTCCTAGATTTACTCCTGCTGGTCGTCTTTTCGTTCCTGAATTTTTGAGAGCTACTGTTTTAACTGAATTCCATGACAACAAGGTTTCAGGGCATCCGGGAATCACTAAGACATTGGAGTTAGTCTCTCGCTCAGTATGGTGGCTTAGTATGTCCAAAGACGTTAGGGAATTTGTTTTTTTCATGTCCGGTTTGTGCACAGCATAAGGTTCCCCGTTCCTTGCCTATCGGGCAACTTATGCCCTTAAGTGTTCCTCTCAGGCCATGGTCTCATATTTCCATGGATTTTGTGGTTGACCTTCCCCTTTCAGCCGGATTCCGAGTCATATGGGTGGTAGTGGACCGTTTTAGTAAAATGGCTCATTTTATTGCTCTTCCCCGATTGCCTTCTGCTCAAGGGTTGGCAGTTTTGTTCCTCCGCCATGTGTTTAGGCTTCATGGGTTACCCACTGATATTGTTTCTGATCGGGGTCCACAATTTATCGCACAATTCTGGAGATGTTTTTGTGCTTCATTAAAGATGAAACTGTCATTAACATCCGGTTATCACCCACAATCCAACGGGCAAACCGAACGAGTTAACCAGTCATTGAAACAATATCTGCGCTTGTATTCGGCCAAGCTCCAGAATGATTGGTCCGAGTTTCTTCCTTTGGCTGAATTTGCTTACAATAATTCCTGTCATTCCTCCACTAAAGAGACTCCATTCTTTTCAGTTTTTGGTTTTCACCCCAGAGCTAATTCTTTTTTTCATCATTTTCCAGTCTCCTCGCTGGCATTGACCTCCCATCTCAGAGCAATTTGGAAAAAAGTGCACCTCGCTCTCGGAAAAGCGGCCTTTCGAGAGAAGAAATTTTCCGACAGGCTCCGACGTCCTTGCACTTTTAAGGTGGGAGATAGGGTGTGGTTGTCGACTCGCAACATCAGGCTTCAACAATCCTCGGCTAGACTGGGACCCAAATTTATTGGGCCATTTCTTATTATTAAAAGAGTCAACCCAGTTGCCTTTCGGCTACGTTTACCAAGATCTCTCAGGATTGGAAATACTTTTTATTGTTCCCTGTTGAAACAATACGTTTCTTCCAGTAGGTTTCCTCGGAGGATCTCTCAGGGTAGATCTCCAGTGGATGTACAGGGACAGCAGGAGTTCTTGGTAGAGAAGGTTCTCGATTCCAAATTATCCCGGGGTCGGCTTTATTTTTTAGTTCACTGGAAATGCTATGGTCCGGAGGAAAGGTCTTGGGTCCTTGATAAGGATCTTCATGCCCCTAGGCTCAAGAGGGCATTTTTTCGGGAATTTCCTCAGAAACCTGGCTTTAGGGGTTCCTTGACCCCTCCTCAAGGGGGGGGTACTGTTAGGCGCCGGGGTCCGCTTGTCCGTGCGGCCCGGCGCCGGGGTCCGCTTGTCCGTGCGGCCCGGCGCCTAGCAACTAGGGACGCTGTGCGCGTTCAGCCGCCGGCTCCCTAGCAACGCTAGACGCCAGGCGCGCTGAGCCGCACGGACCCTAGCAACGGGGACGCCACTGGCGGACCGCGTTCCCCATTGCTGGGCTTAATGAACTAACACATACACCTGTCCTCCAGCCGTGCAGCAAGGCAGCTGCACGGCATTTATTCCAATCAGGCTCTAAGCAGCTGATTGGAGGACTCCCTGTTAAGTATCTTCCCAGGGCTTCTCACAGACGCCGGTAATAGCTTCCTGCATGCTGCTTTGGTTTGCTGAGAGTCTGTTTCCAGTCCTGCTGTATCCGGTCATTCCTGTCCTCAGAAGTCCAGTATTCGGGAGTTGTCATCTCATTCCAGGAAGTTGTTTTGTTCCCTGGAGTCCTGACTGATCACCGTTTAACATCGAGTGGTGTTTCGTGAGTTGCGGCTCTGCCGTGTGTTGCGGCTCAGCCGCTTTATCTTTATATCTTCTGTTGTCGGAGCATTTGCGGAGGGTTCCGCTTCCACAAGTCCTCTCTGGAACTCGGCGGTGCCGGGTAGGAGAAGTGGACAAGTGGATATTTTGGTTGTCCTTTTCTCTGGCGGTTTTTCCGCACATATTCCAGTTTTGAGTTAGCTTGTAGTCCCTGGCCTGGTTGTTTAGTCAGAGGGCCCCTTGTTATCTCCCTGTCTCGGATTTCCCTTTGTCTCTCACTAAGACCGGGGGGCATCAGAGTTGGGCAGACATAATCCGCCCTTCAAACGCGGCTGCCAAGGGCTCAAGCAACCATAGTCTCGCAGGGGATTTCTGACAGCACGGGTGAGACAACGGAGTTAGGGCACCAGGGGCTATTTTCCATTCCCGTTCCCTTTCCCAGCATCTCGTTCCAGTGCTCCGGTCCTCGCAATAAGATCTCCTCAGACCAGAGTGCTGGAATCATAACAATATGAGTGTGATACTTTACTTAAAAGTGTTATATTTCAGATATCAAACGTTGTTGCACTAAGGTTGTCCCTCTCCTGTCTGAGGTATATTTGTTAAAGCGGGTTCTAAAAAGACAATTACCTATCTGGAAGGATACTTTGACGGTTTTTATAACAGGAAAGATCCCTGCACATTCATTTTAAGACATTTGTTTTCTTACACATGAAACTTTCCTGTGCGCCACGTGGTTTCACTCTTTTTGAGTGTATTGAAGGATATAGCATATCCATGAGTGATGACTTCCCGCACCCAAGCATCTGAAGTGGTCTTCAGCCATACCTGGGTGAACTGTAGAAGTCGGCATCCCACCCTGGGATCCCCAGAGGGAGGCCCGCCCAGTCATGCCGCAGGCTTGTCAGATTTGGAAGCTGGCTGACGGGCAGCCCAGGCATGTTTAGGCTTGGGCTTGGTGGTTTTGGAAGTGCGAGACTGTTTCAGGTACGCCTGACCCTTTGCTTTTCTGGAGGTTGAAAGGAACGAAAAGAAGTACTCTTAGCCTTCGGGGCCGAAGGAGTAGTACTAGGTAGACATGCAGTCTTAGCAGACGCCAAGTCAGCGACAATCTTGTTGAGATCCTCACCAATGTTTCCTTTAAACGGGAGCACCTCCAGGGTTTTCTTAGAGTCCCAAGTCCACTGACCAGGACCGCAACCAGAGAATACAGCAAGCTAAAATAGATGTCGTAGCAGCCTTGGCCGCCAGAACACCTGCATCTGAAGCTGCTGCTTTAATGTAATGAGATGCCGTGACAATATAAGGGAGACATTATCTGGCATGTTCAGAATAATGGGACGGAAACTCAGTCTCTATTACCTGAGCCCACGCCTCAATAGTTTCTGCGGCCCAAGTAGCCGTAATGGTGGGCCTATGCGTAGCCCCTGCGAGGGTATAGATAGCTTTTAAGCAGCCCTCCACACACTTATCCATCGGCTCCTTGAGAGAAGTGATGGTAGTGACAGGCAGAGCAGATGACACCACCAACCGAGCGATTTGCAAATCCACCAGCGGTGGCGTTTCCCAATTTTTACTCAATTCTGCCACAAGGGGATAGCGGGCTAGCATCTTCTTGTGCGGGGTGAATTTCTTTCCTGAGTTCTCCCAGGAATCCTGACATATGTAAACCAAGTGATCAGAATGAGGTAAAACCAATTTAGTAACCTTCTGACGTTTGAACCTGTCCGGTTTCTTAGATGTAATAGCAGGCTCAGGATCATCATAAATCTGAAGAATGAGCCTGATAGCCTCTAGTAGATCAGGAACATCCATGTGTGAAACAGATTCCCCATCAGAAACAACATGATCAGAGTCTGTGGGATCAGTATACACGCCATCTACATCGGAAGAGGTATCCTGAACATGTTTGATTTGAGAAGAAGTAACAGCCCGATAAGAGGACTTCTTAGACCACCAGGGCAAGGGCACAGGTCGGATTAGGCTATAATCCATTTTATTAATGCCCACAGCACCCAGTGGTGAAGTCCAGCAAGGGGATAAGGCTCTGGCCTGTATCCACGCCAGTGCGCGGCCCGCCTCCTAATGGCCACGGCGGATCTCGTTTTCCAGCGGGTCCTGCCTGGGTGACCCTCTTACCTCGTCCCTGAGTGCGGCCACGCGATCCTGGAGAACTTTGGTTAGTGTGTGTGTCCTCGGTGAAGAACCGGAGCCTCTGCTGTAAGTACCCAGCAACCAGGGACGCGGGAGTATATAGCGCCGCTGCAGCAGGAGCTATCAGAATGATATCTAGCACTAGAGTGCCTCTGCAGCAGCCCTTGAAGTATTCTATCTTCTTTAAAATAGCTCTTCCTAGGGCTGCTGGAGCAGCCCTGCCTGTTAGCTGCCTGCACTGCAGGCACCAACTTACAAACTGAGCTCCTGTGCACGGAGGCGGGGTTATAGAGGAGGCGGCAGTGAATATCTTGGGAACAGTCAAAGCTTTTAGCCTGTTGGTGCCTCAGATCAAGATCCTATTCTACACCCCTTTGTTATTCCCTGTGGAATACCAGTGTACCCCGCTGCAGAAATTTTCATTTTTAATCTGGGAGGAACATGATTTACAGTTGGTAACTAAACATAAAACATTACTTCAATTAGGACATTAAAGTGAACTTGTCTCAAGACAGATTACAGGTTTAACCTCATTAGCTATGTTACTATGTTTACTTATTTGTGGACTTATTGCCAATGAACCATCTGGGCAATTAATGTTTTATGATTAATTGTGGATTTTATTGTAAGAAATATACGTTTTTAAAAGAAGGTTTTACGCTATGTTCTACCTATTTCTCTCTCTTCCAGGTACATATTGAGATAATACCTCATGAGAGAAAAGACTTCAGGAGAACACAAAAAAAAACTGATCCCCGCACAAGTGCTGGTTGAGTGGTATTCTAAGTTTTTGTATTTGTTTGGTTTTGGAGGTAGAAGGAACCTCTTTTTTAGTTATACCCACACTAGCAGCTGTCATTGCGCACCGTGATATCCTTCTATTTGGGTGTTATTAAGGAGAAAACATTGACAAAATAAAGGAAAACAACCCTGAACAACAAATGCACATCTTGTAAATAATCCCAAAATGTGGAACATTAATAATAAATCAAAATTAAGGTTGACTAATTGGAGCCATTCATTTGAGTACATGAAATCATTGAGAACAACCTCTCTCTAATGCTGGGTACACAGTGCACACTAGAAGATATATCTACTACAGATGAGCAGTTTCAGACAGGGCACCCTTGGAATTATACGGCAGTGCCTCTGGACTACAGCAGATAGGCAGAACCCCTAGACTTATACAGAGATAGGCAACACCCCTGAAGAATTACACAGCACAACAGACAGGCAGCAGCACCCCTGGACTTAAACGGCAGTGAGGCAGCACCCCTGGACTGATAGGGCAGAGGGGCAGCACCCCTGGAATGATGTGGCAAACAAAGAAAAGATGTGTAAGATGGAATTGTCCTTGCCCCCCCCCCCCCCCCACCCCACCCTTATATTGTATAAACAGGAAATGCACACTTTAACAAACCAATCATCTCAGCAACAGGGTCTGCCACACGACTGTGGCTGAAATGATTGGTTTGTTTGGGCCCCCATCAAAAAAAGAAGCAATTATCTCTCCTTGCACAAATTGGCTCTACAGAGGCAAGATGTCGTCCTCATCCTCAGATTCCACACCCCCTTCAGTGTTTACATCCTCATCCTCACAGAGAAATTCCACACCGAAAAGGTGGATTTTTTTGTATTTTGCCCAGGCATGACAATGGGCTTTTTCATCCCATGGCCAACAACTGTCTCCACTGGTGCCTTATTCAAACAAATCACATCACCATCAGAATCCTCATCGTCAACTTCCTCCTCAGCAATATCTCAATATCAGCAACTGGACTGGCGGTGCACCTCCCAGCACTTGAAGAGGGGTGCAAATGGTGGTAGGAGCCTCCTCTTCCTATACAGTCTTTGGAAGGTCAGGCCTATACATCGCAACCGCTGACACACTTGGCTCTCCTTGGGGATTTGTAATATCACTGAACTGTTTTTTCCTGTGCTTTAACAAGCTTAATTTTTTTAATTTTTCAAGAGAGTGGAGGGCTTCCATTTTCATGAGAAGCTGAACCACCAGTCATGAACATAGGCCAAGGCCTTAGCCTTTCTTTGCTATTCTTGTCGTGAATGGCATATTGCCAATTTAAAATTTCTCATCAGATAATTTATTTTTTTAACTTACGTCCTAGAGGATGCTGGGGACCACATTAGTACCGTGGGGTATAGATGGGTCCACCAGGAGCCATAGGCACTTTAAGAGTTTGAGAGTGTGGGCTGGCTCCTCCCTCTATGCGACTCCTACCAGACACAGTTTAGAAAATGTGCCCGGAGGAGCCGGTCACAGCTAGGGGAGCTCTACAAAGCTTCTTTAGTAAAGTTTTTTTTAGAGTTTATTATTTTACAAGGAGGCTGCTGGCAACAGCCTCCCTGCTTCGTGGGACTAAGGGGGGGAGTAGTGTCCGCCCTGCGTGGTCTGAGCAACTATCTCCGCTGACAGGACACTGAGCTCCTGAGGGGATAGATCATTCCCCACCACAGGGGATCGCTCACCCCAGCAGCATGCCGCCACCCCTTTACAGAGCTGAAGATCGGTGGCGAGTGAGTCACCGACCCCGCTAGCAAGCGGGGGCCTGGTGTGAAGATGGCGGCAACATGGTAGGAGTGCAGTACTAACTGCGCTCCGGAGGCTCAGTGGTACTTAGTGCGGCGCTGTGACGGGCGCCCTGAGCCAGCGCCTGAACCCTGCACTGGTCAGCAAGCCTGTCGGGGTCTGTGGATCTAAGCCAGGATTTTACCTCAGCCCAGTATAATCCTTGTGAAGAGCGGGGAAGACAGCGCCATTTTGGGGGTGGAGCTTCTCCTCAGAGTGGACCCAGCAGTGTTCAGCGCCATTTTCCTGCCTGCACAGCGCTGTCCAGAAAGAGCAAGTTCCTCCACAGCAATTCCAGCTATCTCTCACGGTACCAGGGGGTTGTAGAAGGGGATGGGGGCTGCATTAAGACCGTGTAACCTATTAAGGTGCACAGTCAGCGCTAGTAGGGGTATCCCTTTACATTAAAAGCGCTGTGTGTGGGTTGGCTCCAATCTCTGTGTCTCTCTTGCCATTCTTGGGGGTGAAACTCTGTCTGTCCTCCCTTGTGTGTGTATGGAGTGTCTGTGGTCTCCATTAAGCAATGTACAGGGACTCTGTGTCATATGCTGCAGAGGATATGTCCTCTCAGGATGATCCCATTCCATGTAATCAGGATTGCACTGGTTTAGCACAGATACCAGCAAGGGAGCCTGAGTGGTTATCCTCTATCAAATCTATGATATCTCAGATTTCAATTATGGTTGCACAAAATGAATCTGCAACTCAGGCTTAACAGAACTCTATAGCAGTCTGGCCCAGTTCTGGTACATCAGGGCTCCCCGCTGTATATTCACATAAACTTGCTCTTGCGCAGATCATGCTGGATGATACGGATACCGATTCTGACACTGCAGACGGTGATGGGAATGTGTTGCGGGGGGCAGCATCTCTTGCTAAAGGGGTGCAGTTGATAATAGAGGCTATTAGAGATGTGTTGAATATTGCTGATACAACACCCAAGCAGGTTGAAGGGGCTTACTTTACTGAAAATAAGAAAGCCTCGCTAACCTTCCCTGTGTCAAAGGAATTAAATTGAAAAGGCTCGGGTAAACCCGGATAAAAAATTGCATTTCCTTTTCCGGTAGAGGATAGGAAAAAATGGGAAAACCCGCCTATTGTTGATGCATCAGTATCCAGACTCTCAAGGTGGTTTTACCTGTTCCAGGATCTACAGCCTTGAAAGAGCCGGCTGATCATAAAATTGATAATACGCTCAAATCCATGTACACGGCTTCTGGGGCAATACTACGTCCCACTATTGCCAGTGCTTGGATTGCCAAAGCTATAGTAAAGTGGTCAGGCACGTTACTTGAAGACTTGGATACTATGGAGAAATGTGATGTTGAATTGTTTTTACGTAACATTCAGGATTCGGCAGGATTTTTGGTAGAACCCATGAAAGACCTGGGTTCCATGGCTGCGAGAATTTCTTCCATGTCTGTATCAGCTCGTCGAGGACTGTGGTTGCGCCAGTGGTCTGCCAATGCAGAATCCAGGAGAAGTGTGGAGACCCTACCCTACACAGGTCAGGATCTCTTTGGGGAAGCATTAGATGCATGGATCTCCTCGGCTACGGCTGGTAAGTCACCTTTTCTTCCCTCAGCTACACCAGCTCCGAAGAAACCCTTTTCTTCAGCTACATCGCAGCCGTTTCGGTCTACCAAGCCCAGAAAGGCCAAGCCGTCCAACACCTTCTTTCGGGGAGGTTGGCCCAAGTCCAAGAAACCTGCGGCTGCAGGTTCCCAGGAACAGAAACCTGCTTAAGGTACACCAAAGTCCTCCGCATGATGGTGGACTGCACGCCCCAGAGGTAGGGCCAGTGGGAGCGAGACTTAGGCATTTCAGTCACGTCTGGGTGTCATCCGGCCTGGACCCCTGGGTGCAAGATATTGTGTCTCAGGGGTACAGGCTGGACTTTCAAAATCTCCCTCCTCACTGATTTTTCAAATCAGGCATGCCAGCTCTGCTGGCGGACAGGACTGTCCTGCAAGAAGCCATCCAGAAGTTGGTGGAGGCACAGGTCATTGTGCCAGTACAACCTCATATGCAAAACAAAGGTTACTATTCAAACCTTTTCATGGTACCGAAACCGGATGGTTCGGTCAGGCCCATTCTGAACTTAAAATCACTAAATCCCTTTCTGAGGGAGTTCAAGTTCAAAATGGACTCTCTAAGGGCAGTGATATTGGGTCTGGAGGAGGGGGAATTCCTGGTATCCCTGGATGCGTACCTCCACATCCCGATTTGGCTGCCACATCAAGCTTATCTTCGATTCACACTGTTGGACTGTCATTTTCAGTTCCAGGTCCGGCCATTCGGCCTCTCCACAGCACCGAGGGTATTCACCAAGGTGATGGCGGAAATGATGATTCTCCTCCACAGACGGGAGGTGAACATAATTCCATATCTGGACGATCTGCTGATAAAAGCATCGTCCAAGGAAAAGCTGTTATGGCCCATAGCTCTCACGACCTAGCTTCTCAGGGGACATGGCTGGATCCTGAATCTTCCAAAATCACATTTGGAACCAACCAGGAGGTTGCCCTTTCTGGGAATGATCCTCAACACGGAAGTGCAAAGGGTGTTTCTTCCAGAGGAAAAAAGTGTTGGTGATACAAACAATGGTCCGGGGTGTCCTGAAGCCAACCCGGGTGTCGGTTCATCAGTGCATTCACCTTCTGGGAAAGATGGTGGCCCTGCAGTACGGGACGTGTCACGCTCGGGCCTTCCAACTGGATCTCCTGGACAAGTGGTCGGGATCCCATCTACACATGCACCAGAGAATACGTCTGTCACCAAAGGCCAGGATTTCACTCTTCTGGTGGCTGCAACTGCCTCACCTTCTGGAGGGCTGCAGGTTCGGGATTCAGGACTGGATCCTTGTAACCATGGATGCAAGTCTCCGGGGCTGGGGCGCAGTCACTCAAGGAGAAACCTTCCAAGGAAGGTGGTCAAGTCTGGAAGCCGGCCTGCTGATAAACATTCTGGATCTAAGAGCTGTCTACAACGGTCTTCTTCAAGCGGCCCATCTTCTGAGAAATCGGGCCGTTCAAGTGCAGTCGGACAATGTGAAAACAGTGGCTTACATAAACCGACAGGGCGGAACGAAGAGCAGAGCTGCAATGTCAGAGGTAACAAGAATCATCCTGTGGGCAGAAAAACATGCATTGGTGCTGTCAGCAATCTTCATTCTGGGAGTAGACAACTGGGAAGCGGACTTGGTCTTGGTCGAACACGTTTGCAAAGTTCTACAAGTTTGATACTTTGGCCTCTGATGACCTGAAGTTCAGTCAATCAGTACTGCAGGAGCCTCCACGCTCTCCCTCCCGTTCTGGGAGATTTGGTACATCCCCATGGTACTAATATTGACCCCAGCTTCCTCTAGGACGTAAGAGAAAGTAGGATTTTGGTTTCCCACCGGTAAATCCTTTTCTCGTAGTCCATAGAGGATGCTTGGCGCCCGCCCAGCGCTTTGTTTTCCTGCTATCGTTATTTGGTTCAGTACATCTTCATTTTTATTGAGTACTGCATTGTTACTTGGTAAGTAATGTTTCAGTGGTTGCTGAGTTTTAAAGCTAAGTTAGCTTGACGTGCCTTGTATGTGTGAGCTGGTATGAATCTCGCCACTATCTGTGTTAAATCCTTCTCTCAAAGAAGTCCGTCTCCTCTGGCACAGTTTCTAGACTGAGTCTGGTAGGAGGGGCATAGAGGGAGGAGCCAGCCCACACTCTCAAACTCTTAAAGTACTAATGTGGACCCCAGCATCCTCTACGGACTACTAGAAAAGGATTTACCGGTAGGTAACCAAAATCCTATTTTTGGTTATTGTTTTTTGCTTCTTTGATTTTACATACCCTCTATGACATTGGGCATCGGTCTTAGCAGACGACGTTGATGGAATTGCATCGTCAATGTCATGACTGGTGGCAGCAGCAGCAGCTTCAGCACTAGTACTAGGAACTGGAAGTGGTTCTTGATCTTTCACTATTTTTTCCTCAAAATTTTTGTTCTCCATTTCACAGGACAGTGCCGCTTTATTATTACAGAACACAGAACAGTGCCCTTTATTTTCACAGTACCCCTGTATTTTAACAACACCCCTGTATATTTACAGCATACAGGACAGGGCCATTGTACCTTTATTTTAACAACACCCCTGTATTTTTACAGCATACAAGACAGGGACACAGCACCCCTGTATTTTCACAGAACCCCTGTATTTTTAAAGCATACAGGACAGGCCAGTGTACCTTTATTTTAACAACACCCCTGTATTTTTACAGCTTACAAGAAAGGGTGAGTTTACCTTTATTTTAACAACACCCATGTAATTTTTACATCCTATAACACAGGGACACAGCATCCCTGTATTTTTGCAGCACCCCTGTATTGTTAAAGCATACAGAACAGAACCAACACCCCTGTATTTTTAGAGCATACAGGACAGGACCAGCACCCCTGTATTTTAACACCCCTGTATTTTTACAGCATACAGGACGGGACCAGCATCCCTGTATTTTAACAACACCCCTGTAATTTACAGCACATAGAACAGGGCCAGTGTACCTTTATTTTAACAACACCCCTGTATTTTTACAGCATACAGGACAGGACCAGCACCCCTGTATTTTAACTACCCTGTATTTTTACAGCATACAGGACAGGGCCAGCACCCCTGTATTTTAACAGCACCCCTGTATTTTTACAGTATACAACACAGGGCCAACACCCCTGTATTTTTTTTTACAGCATACAGGATAGTGCCCCTGTACAGAACAGTGACAGGACAGCAACATTCATGTACAGCACCCCTAACAGCACACAGGACAGCACCCCTAAAGAGCACACACTGACCCTATTTGATGCACCACACACAGTCTCCCTTACTCTCCAAGTCCGGAGTGAAAATGGCGGCAACTTGAGGCTCCTTATATGGAGTCCAAAACCCACGAGAATTCGACAGCGGGATGATTATGTTTTACCTCGTTGTGGGATCTGAGTCTGATGGGAAGTGCCGAGCCGGACTCGGTTCCCTGCTCGGATCGTGAAGTCCGGGGGGGGGGGGGTTTGGGTTTGGATCTCTGACATCCGAACCCACTCATCTCTTATTAATAAACAGTAGATCTAAAACCAAAACATGGTAGACGGTTCACATCTCTAATATAAATACAAGGACAGTTCTTACCAAAGATCCTGCAGGGTACAGGCTGGATGTGTCAGTCCCTTACACAGAAGTTTAATTCCAGAGTCCTCCAGAGCATTCACTGACAGGTCCAGTCTGGTCAGAGAGCGGTTTGTAGTAATAACAGAGAGGAGATCATCACAGCAGGAGGAGGTCAGACCACAGCCCTGTAACCTGATGAGAGATGAGAGATCTGCATTAGATCATTTCTTATCATTTCCAGCCTCACACTCAGCATGATGTCATCACTGACAGAATATACTGTGTAATGTATATACAATGTTGGTGTATGCAGTATATCAGCTATTAGGCTGTAAGTGCAGTCACTGATAATGTGCTTATTGAGTTACTAACTATAAATTAGGGTAGTCTGATGTGTAACGACATTGTGTATCCTTAAGGTCAGTACACACTATAGAGACCAGCTCGTGTGGGGGAGCGACCTTGGCGCGAACCTGGTTCTCTATGGCCGGTATATAGATGATTTATTTATCATTTGGGATGGGGATGCTTTTTCTGCTTCACTATTTGTTTCCCACTTAAATTCCAATCCTTTTAATTTAACTTTCACTCACACCTTTCACCCCTTTAAAATGAATTTTTGGATGTCTCCTTGGAGATCAGGGAGAACAAAATTTTCACCACCAATTATATGAAGGAGGTAGGAACAGATGCCTATTTACACTTTAAAAGTGGTCATTATATGCCCTGGAAGAAGAGCATTCCTAAAAGTCAATTTGCACGACTTCGTAGGAATTGCTCTGATCTTACCTCCTTTAATATACAAGCTAAAATTATGGAGGAGGTGTTTTACAATAGAGGTTACCCTAAATCACTCATTAAATCAGCTTTGGAGGGTGTTAGAAAGAGGGAAAGAGAAGATGTTAATACCTAAGGAAAATAAGGCGTTAGCGACTGGTCAAACGGAGGAGATAGCATTTATCTCAACATTTAACAACTGTCATTCAGAGATTAGGAACATCATTTCAAAGAATTACGGTATCCTTAAACAAGATCCCCAGTTATCCTCAATATTAAATCCAGAACCCAGGTTTATCTTTCGAAAAAATAAGTCTCTCAAAAATTTGCTAGCTCCCAGCCATCTGAAGACCATTAAAGAGAACAACAATGATATAAGTGGGAATAAGAATTGGCTGGAGAACCATCAAGCAAGATTAAAGGGTTGCTACAGATGTGGGAAGAGTAAATGTTTAACTTGTAACCATATTTGTAATCGCACAAAAGAAATTAATGTAGAAACACCTGAGAGGTTATTTGAAATTGGTAGTTTTATCAACTGTGATACTTCATATGTCATCTATATGCTAATATGTGGGTGTGGTAAAAAATACATAGGACGTACAACCCGGGCACTTAAAGTCCGGTTCCTAGAACATAGGAGGAACATTATTAATAAGATCCAGACACATAGTGTCTCCAAACATTACTATGATGTTCATGGTGGAGATCCGAAATGTTTAAAACTCATAGGTCTAGAACATATACCTCAAACTACACGTGGGGGTGACAGATATAAAAGATTATGCAGACAGGAGGTTTTCTGGATGTATCAGATGAACAGTATATTCCCTGAGGGACTTAATGAGGCAGTAAAGTTAAATACTGTGATCTGATTGGAGGGATAAACATGTAGGAAATACCAGTAGGGACAGGATTGTGCTGTTCTCAATTCTCCCCCCCCCCCCCCTTTCCCCCCCCCTCCCCCCCCCCCCCCCCTTCCTCCCCTTTTCTCCCCTATGGATAATAAATAAATTAGGATCTGATTGGAGTGATACATATATATGCCTAGCTTAGCTTTTATATATGCCTATTTTTTCTTTTCTGGCTATTTTCAGCAGTGACACCCATTGGGTGAACGGCAGATTTAATTATATACATTATAGTTATCAATTTACTATTCATTATAGGAAAAGATTGTCTGAGGCTGAAGTGTGAATATAAAATACTAAAATAAGATTAACAAGATCTCAAATAATTAAAATAATATAAAAACACTTAAATGTAAATAAACATAGAACAAAAATAAAAATGAAATCCCTATAATATAATATAGTCTCCATATGAATAAATAAACACACGGAGACATTTAATTTATGAATTGTATCCTCCCTCTATAATCCTTTTATTACATTAAAACAACAGGTATATAAATAGTATAATGATTGGCCGGGTTTAGAAATATACATATGAATGGGGGTTCCAGTAATGGAAGAGTAGATCGGGCTATATATATATATTTGTCTCGTAATGTACCCTTTAGAAATTGATCGACCTACTAAATTCTTTCTGGAACAAAGAGACATGATTAAAACGTAACCATATATCATCAGGTTTCAATATACCATTGGTCACACTAAATGGATCATAATAGCACACTGAGTTGACTGCGGGTTACCATGTCAACGGACGTGATCATTACGTTACGTGGATTACGTAACATGTACCGAGAAGTACCCCGCCACGCCGTACTTTACCACAATCCCCATAGTCACCAGAGATACGGGTGACATGTGACCAGATAAACGGAAGGCGTGTAGGAACACCTCCCCTCTAACTAAAAGGTGGAACGCAAATGCGCTCCACGGGGCGGAAGCAACACAATAGGGTCGTTATAGAATATAAGATTCAAGCAGGCTCTATTCGCTCGCAATCGATATGGGGCTTATGAGTGTGGTGCCAACTACAGCGTTTTATACATGCATGAGAGAATAATTCTCCTTATAATGTGTTTAAGTATGTGATGTTTACTATTTTAATTACATACCCCCGCGACCCGGAAGTACTACAATAGGTAGGGGTCGGTTTATAAGAAATTGATTCGTTTTTGGGTTTAATTCCTCCAAATAATAAAGCGTAGTTATCTGAGTCTGTCCGAGGATTACTTTAAAACATATAGAATGGTAAATATAATTGTTTTTATTAGTAATTTTACTAAATGGAAGGATTGAGTGAACAGCTGCATATTGTATGGTAATCACCAAGGGTATAAATATCTGGATAGCTGCCTACCTAAGTCACCTTTGATAAAGCTGCAGTGCCTGCAGCGAAACGCGTCAGGAGGAGGCTACTTGGGTCAATAAATTACGCCAATTCATACTGCCATATCACATCCGGACCAATTACTGGACTTTCTTCCATCTGCAGAGGAAACGAGACAATTTCTTCACAACTGGAAACACCATCCACCCTTTCTTCATAAAGAGGACACCGTGTTCTAATGAGGATCCCAAACCTGGCTGGTTTTGAGTAAAACATCAGAGACACTCAAAAGGGACTACACCTCTAACGGTCTTTCGGGTAAAGTGTATTGGTGTGGCTGCGCCGTCAGCCTGTCTCCATCTGCTTTATGATCAAGTTTTACTAATAGGAAACGGATGTGAAAGTGATAGGCGGTTACAAACATTTGACCCACAACTGTTGTTTTTAATTGTCTTTGGATTGTGTATCCAATTTTTATTGAGGCCTAATTTTTATGTTTTATTAAAATTGAAAAATGTATTATCACTCAATCCTTCTCATTAGAATTCATATTTAACAGTTTGAATAGCGCTGCTATCTTTTTCTTTGGTTTTCACACTATAGAGATGTGTACTGAGCGATCTATCAGTCACCGCTCAGCACACATCTCTCCCCCCGTTCAGCACAGCGCAATGTGTGCTGGGTGAGGGGGCGCTCATTTCACCCAGCGGGTGAAATGAACAATGTGCTAGATTGAGCCTGTATGCAGGCTAATCTAGCAACAGCGATAAGGCCCCGTGTATCGCTATCGCTGGGGGGCATACACATGAGAGATCAGTGCTTCAAATCTAAGCAATCTAGTCAGGCTGTAGGGGTGAGTTTTGTTTTCTTCCGTGTCTTAGGGTGTGTACACACTAGGCGATGTGCTCCATGAGGGAGTATGGATCGATGCGCTGAGACCATGTATAAACTAAAGTAATTATCATAGACTATGACATAGTAGAGCCCAGGCGAGGTCCTGCAGCTCAAGGCAGAAAAGAGTATACAGTACATGGTAGCTAGTAAGGACATCACAAGTTTCTAGGCAAAAACCACAAGGTTGATTCAAACACATGTAATATTTTTGACTGCTTGGAGGAGTCGAGTCAGTCAATGTAAAGGCCCCATTTTTTGTAAAAAGAGATAACACCGGTCTTTATGGCCAGAAAAATAGCTTGTCTGTTATAGTTCAAGGTGGAAATCAGTAATGATTTAACCGAGCCCAAAAAATGAGGGTAGCTCTGCACATTGGTGGTCATTCCGAGTTGTTCGCTCGCTAGCAGATTTTAGCAGCATTGCACACGCTAAGCCACCGCCCTCTGGGAGTGTATCTTAGCTTAGCAGAATTGCGAACGAAAGATTAGCAAAATTGCGAATAGAAATTTCTTAGCAGTTTCTGAGTAGCTCCAGACCTACTCACAGATTGCGATCAGCTCAGGCCGTTTCGTTCCTGGTTTGACGTCACACACACGCCCAGCGTTCGGCCTGCCACTCCCCCGTTTCTCCAGACACTCCCGCGTTTTTCCCTGACAAGTTAGGAGCTGACTGGCTGGTGCGTTATCACCTTGCACTTATCACTGCTTTATCACTTCTTTATCCCTTCTCCAGGCTTAATACATCTGCCCCACTGAGACTAAAAATATTATTAAGAAATATACCACTTCCCCCACAACTTACAGATTTTAGGACAAAGCCAAAAATTGAGAAAAAAGGTAGCATCTGGGTGCCTACATTTGAGACAATTACCCTACCACTCTGCAACCATAAAACACCTGTGAGCCTGGGAAATATAAACATGGTTGATATTATTGATATGCTCGTCCTGTAACCAAGAGCATTGCAGGAATCTTAAGAGTAGAGTGGTCAAGTAAAACATCCTGGGAGGAGATGGATGAGATCTCTCTGCTCCAAGGAGTAACAGTCCTTTTTTAGACCTGTTTCTATGAGTTACTGGTAAGATCTATACTAAGATATTTAGGGGTCTATTTACTAAGCCTTGGATGGAGATAAAGTACCAGTACCAATCAGCTAAAGCCAAACACAGCCTGCGACATGGCAGTTAGGAGCTGATTGGCTGGTACTTTATTTCCGACCACTTTACCTCCATCCAAGGCTTAGTAATTAGACCCCTAGTTTTGTATGGGTGGAGCAGAATGAGTGTTAATAATTTGTGGGTCGGGTCTGGGATATCTGTGTGTGTTGTACCATAATAGAGCAAGCATAATGAGTAATTTGAAGGTACATACAAAATTGCCTGTGAGGTACCTGGAACTGTTCATGAAGGGTTCTAAAACGTAGTATAACAATGCCAGGGTCAAAGACATCTGTAATCCTCTCAAGGGCCTGGGGTGAATGAGGGGTTACCAGTAAACGGAATATATTTGGAATATGTATAAGGGCGAGAAGTTATTAAACAAATGGCTTTCCAAGCCACATACTGTACGTGTCGTGAAACAAAATATTGTTAATCATATGAGGTGGATTTAGGTGAGTGAAGCAATACAGCCATTAAAAAAGGGAAAAATATAGTCAGTTCAGTAGGAGCACGAGTATAGGAGGAGCCAATCACTAATATATCTAATGTGGATGGCTCTGGTGAATGTGAGTACATCAGGCAGCCCCACAACATCCCTAGACCTAAGGAGCAGCAATTTGGCTACAGCAACACGAGGTTGACTACATTTCCACAGAAATGTAGAAAATATTTAAATACAATTGCAGCATCAGAGGCTGAAATACATACTGGGAGCATTTGGGATTGCTACACATTTTATCAGAGCTACCCTGCCTAGGAGAGACAGAAGCAATCAGGCATCTAGTTATGTGGATAGGTAGGAGATAACCATAGTAAAGTTAAGGTGATAAAGTGATGATAAGACTGCAGGGAGGGTAATACCCAGATAGTAACTTTCAAATATATGAAGGGTTTTAACAAAGTTCAGGAGGGAAACATTCTCCAAATGAAGAGAAGCAATAGGACACGAGGACATGCACTGAGACTGGAGGAAAAATTACTTCACAGAAAGAGTAGTGGACAAGTGGAATAGCCTCCCATCAAAGGTGGTAGAAGCCAAGACAGCAGAGCAATTTAAACATGCATGGGATAGACATAAGGATATCCTTACAAAGAAATAAGGATCAAAGAAGGTTTGAGGTAAAAATATGGTAAAAAAAGGGGCAGACTAGATGGGCCCAAGTGGTTCTTATCTGCCATCAAATTCTATGTTTCTATGTAATGTGACTAGTGGTTTTCAAAAAGTGATTAAAAGGGTCCCGCAGGTTCGCCGGGAAAATATTTGCCACTGGCAACAATTCTGACTTGTGTAAAATGAGCCATAGCTATGCAGTAAGGATATTATTGCCGGAATGGAGGACACTGGGTCAGAGACAAACAACAGCATGTCATCTGCAAATAGGGACAATTTGATTTCTGTTGATCCAATACAAATACCTTTAAATGCAACCAAGTCATGTAATGTGATTGCAAGTGGTTCCAAGGCTATGGTAAAAAGAAAGGGGGACCTAGTGCCTTCCTGGTGAGTTCCCCTGCGGACACAAATGGAGTCAGAGAGGTAACCATTACTAGACACCTGGGTTGAAGGGGAAGTATAAATAGTAGACAGAAGAAACACCAATTGGGATGGGAAACCAAATGGTCCCAGGTTACGAGGTCAAATGCCTTTTCCGCATCCATAGAGATAATACCCTGGTGGGGCTGATCAGAAAGCAAGGCGGCCGACTGCAACACTTAGAGCACCTTCCTTATTTTAACTGCAGAGTGGCGGCCACAATTAAAACCTGTTTGATCTGGTCCAATAATAGAAGGCAGTAACTGCTTCAACCTGTCTGAAAGGATTTAACGAAATGGGCCTGTTAATAATGAAATGGGCCTGTAGGAGGCACGGGACAATGGGATACAGCCCGGCTTGGGCAACACTCAGATGATTACCATATTAAAATTAGAGATGAGTGGGTTCGGTTCTCAGAGAACCGAACCCCCCCGAACTTTGGCTTCCGAGTCCAGATCCGAGCCAGGCTTGACTTGGAAACCCAAACTCGGCAAAACGTCATCATCCTGCTGTCGGATTCTCGCAGGATTTGGATTCCATAAAAGGAGCCGCGCGTTGCGACCATTTTCACTCCAGTCTCGGAGAGTGAGAGGATGTGTACTATTCAGTGTGCTCAGTCTCTGTTTATTCGGGCGGGAAAGTGGGGTGACAAGTGTTGTGCTGCTCAGTCCAGTCCATATAGCCAGTGTAGCTGTAAAGTGGGGCTATATTGTGCAGACCAGTCCAGTGTAGTCACCCAGTGTATTGTGCTGCATCAGTCCAGGCAGTCACAGTGTTGGTGTTCTTTGCTGCCATATATCCAGTGTCCTGTGTCATCAGTAATTCCAGTGACAATATACGCTCCTGCTATATATATCCACTGCTGCAGTATAACAAATTACAATTATATTATTATCAAAAAACTGTTGGGCTGCATCAGAGCATTGGTAGTGTCCTGTGTCATCAGTAATTCCAGTCATTCCTGTGACACATATTGTCTCTTGTAACTCCCCAAAAATAATGGAGAACAAAAATTTTGAGTAGAAAATAGGGAAAGATCAAGAAGAACCACTTCCTCCTAGTGCTGAAGCTGCTGCCACTAGCCATGACATAGACAATGAAATGCCATCAATGTCGTCTGCCAAGGCCGATGCCCAATGTGATAGTAGAGGGCATGTAAAATCCAAAAAGCCAAAGTTCAATAAAAAGAACCAAAAAAATAAATTTAAATCGTCTGAGGAGAAATATAAACTTGCCAATATGCCATTTACGACACGGAGTAGCAAGGAACGGCTGAGGCCCTGGCCTATGGGGGGTAATTCCAAGTTGATCGCAGCAGGATTTTTGTTAGCAATTGGGCAAAACCATGTGCACTGCAGGGGAGGCAGATATAACATGTGCAGAGAGAGTTAGATTTGGGTGGGGTGTGTTCAATCTGCAATCTAATTTGCAGTGTAAAAATAAAGCAGCCAGTATTTACCCTGCACAGAAACAAAACAACCCACCCAAATCTAACTCTCTCTGCACATGTTATATCTGCCTCCCCTGCAGTGCACATGGTTTTGCCCAATTGCTATCAAAAATCCTGCTCTGATCAACTTGGAATTACCCCCTATGTTCATGACTAGTGGTTCAGTTTCACATGACGATGGAAGCCTTTATAACTGAGGCCTTGACACTTATGTTGGTGTTAGTCATGCATCCGGTATCCGCCATTAGTGCAGTGGGATTTAGACAATTGATGGAGGTATTTTGTCCTGGTAACAAATCCCATGTAGATTCCACTTCACTAGGCAGGCAATAGCGAGATTTTGCCATTTAATTCCAGTGATTTGGACGTATAATTACAGTGATTTTGGCAATGAATTTCAGTGATTTATAATTATTAATTACAGTGATCTTGCCAATTAATTCCAGTGATTTGGACGTATAATTCAAGTGGGAATTGTTTGTGTCGCTTGGCTTAGTCATACAGCTACCTTATTGCACCTCTTCGACATCTTTGCATGAGGTGCTGTTTCGGGCCTAGTTTTTGAAAAGTGCCATCCTGTGTGACACTGCCGTATGAGTCCAGAGGTACTGCTGTATTAGTCCTGGGGTACCGCCGTATAAGTCCACCAATTGCAGATTTTTTTAAAGTGACTGAAGCATGCTGGAGATGCTGTCAGTGGACCAAACAATTGCGGCCCACTCTCAACATTCAGCAACTGAGTGACACTACTAGATGGGCCAGGTGGTTGTGTCACTTAGTTTAGTCATACAGCAACCTTGATGCACCTTTTTTCTTCTTTGCATCATGTGCTGTAGGGGCCTTTTTTTAATATCTGCCCTCCTGTCTGCCACTGCAGTGCACTCCTAGATGGGCCAATTGTTTATGTTGCTTGGCTTAGTCATACAACTACCTCATTGCAAATCATTTTCTTCTTTGCATGATGTGCTGTTTGGGGCCTTTTTTTGTTTTTATATCTGCCCTCCTATCTGCCACTGCAGTGCCACACCTAGATGGGCCAATTGTTTGTGTCGATTGGCTTAGTCATACAATTACCTCATTGCAAATCTTTTTCTTCTTTGCATGATGTGCTGTTTGGGGCCTTTTTTTTTAATATCTGTCCTCCTGCCTGACATTGCAGTGCCACTCCTAGATGGGCCAAGTGTTTGTGTTGTCCACTTGTGTTGCTTAGCTTAGTCATACAGCCACCTCGGTGCAACTTTTAGGTCTCAAAACAATATTGTGAGGTGTGAGGTGCTCAGAATAGACTGGAAATGAGTGGAAATGATTGTTATTGAGGTTAATAATACCATAGGAGCAAAATTACCCCCAAATTCTGTGATTTTAGCTGTTTTTATGTTTTGTTTTTTTAAATCATCCAGATCCAAAACCAGAACACGAAAGGGTGGTTTTGGCAAAACCAAGCCAAAACCAAAACACGAAAATGGAATTAGAACCAAAACCAAAACACAAAACACAAAAAGTGCCTGCCGCACAATAAGGGGATATACAGCTGTCTTTAAGTATAGAATTATAAAATGACACTAAGGGAGGGCACACATGCTTATGTAATATCTTAAAAAACTCACCAGAAAAGCCATCGAGGCTGGAGGCCTTTAAGGATTTCATATTCGTGATGCCCTTAGACATTTCTAGTGTACTCGCCAGATATCCAATAAATCTAGTACAGAGGTCAGTAAAGTAATACCTAAGGAAGGGGAAGGGGGGGGGGGGGGGGTTTAGTGGTGGGAGGGAGGAAACTGTCTATTGATATAAGCAGAGAACACCATATTAAAATCACCACCCAATATCACAGAGGAATCAATAAGAGGAGTGAGCATTATGGGCGAATAAGTTACTAATCTCTCACCCAAAATAGTAATGTCAGTAATAGTATAAAGCCCAGAGGGATCCTCATAGGACGCATGAATTTGAGGGAAGAGGTGTTTCTTAACTAGCGTTACTACACCCCTCTTTTTAGAATTCTAAGAATCTGATGACACCACCAAATAACCCGTACAATTAAGCTTCAGGATCTCAGACGGTATCAGATGTGTCTCTTTTAACAGTTCAATATCAACATTAAGCTTATGGATATACAGTAGGTAAAAATAATTTTTCTCTTAATGGGGGAGTTAATACCACCCGTATTCCATTAACAATACTTCAAAGGAGCCATGTCAGTATGCGCTTAAGAAAGACAGCCTAAAGGTCATATGAAAAATCAGGAATCTGGATCGGCGTTCAGGGCAATGCAATGTACAGACCTAAAAGTAGCCATGTAAATATAGAACCAATAGTGCAATGACGTGGAGTAGGGGAAAAGAGGTGGTCAAGGGCAAAAGAAAGGTCACTCAAGGAGGAAAACAAATTAACAAAGATGAGGGAAAGAACCCCAACAAAGGAAAACACAACTTGCAGATGCTGTTTATGAGTGTCATACTGGTAATTCAGTATAAAAACATCATGAAAGGTCTCCCCCAGCTTCACCTCATTAGCTTGCACCCTTTGAGTCACCTGAACTATGTTACCATTAGCTTACTGCAGGGCCTGCCTGAAAGAATTAGGAGAGCAGTGGGAGTGGAAGGAGCTGAGTGCTGAGAGCACTGGGGAGTCGTGGCCACCATCTTGGATTCATGCCGCTCCCATTTATGGCACTGTCTCTGCTGTTTGCTGGGCTTAGGAGAAGTCAGAACCTCTCCATAGGCTGTTGGGATGTTCCCCTCACCGGTGGTGGTGGAAATCCAGCAATTGAGACCCACAGGGAGACAGGAAACAAGGTAGAAGCTACGGGATCTCAGGAACGACTCAAGCTGCAGAAATCTCTGATGGAGTTTGAGCAGGAACTGCAATCTCCTGTGGTTTATGTACACAAAGATTGCTTCTGTTACACAACAGTCTAGTATACCTGACCTTCAAATAATTGGTGTTCAGACTTGTTCCTTTGGCATAATTAAACAAATGAAATCTAGGGTTGACATGAATACATCACCTACAGTGTAACATAACAAAACACAATTACAGTGTACATATATTACCAATATTAAGGCTGGTTTAAGCACAGTATTGGGGTGAGCAGCAATGTGCTATGGGGGATGTGGGGATAAAAATTAAATATTCAACTGGTTTTTGTTACATTCTTCCACCACTTTTTAGACCCAATGTTCTTGCAAGTTGTAGATACATACCGCAATATCCAAGCCAGGCTGCTGTGACGAGGAGGGTATCGGGGTCTTGGCACTTGGGATGCCAGATGTCAAAATACTGACAGCAGCATCCCAATGCACAGGTTCCTGACACCTGCTAGGTGAGTCATCATTTAAAATGCTTGTTACAATTTTTAAGAATATGGTACCATATCAATTGTGCAGTTAACTAAGTTCCTAGACTTTAAACTGTAGTCTCATAGCATAAAATTTGCAGGCTGTCAGAATTTTTCATATATTATATAGGGGGGCTGAACTACACACCCTAATTACAAACATAATGAGAGGTGCTATCATGCTGAGACCTGTAGTTCTACACAAAAATTAATAATGCAGATGCACACTCCATAGTACCAAGCACTGCTAATCAGAATAATTATAATGTATTCTGTAATCTAACATAGAGCAAAATTGATGTACTGTACTTGCCATATTTTTGGGCCCAAAAAATATCAGCCAACGAACCAGCGTTCATGTGACCTCATCTGGTGGGTCCCTAACAATATGGTTCAAGTCTGGGGAATGGGACCCCACCAAGCCAGCCACCCCAAGGCACTACATTATGTGAGAGGCTAGAGTGTAAGTAAGTTTTAATAAGAAAAATTCATGAGCTATGAGTTAATGAGTGTTACATAAGTTTGAGGTATTCATTAGAATACTATAAAGTGTTACATTGTTAAAAAATAATAAGGTGCTGCAAAAAGTGCTAAATTAAGTGCTACAATGTGATGCCCCAAAGTAGCAGTGTAAAACTGCATCAAACGTTTGATTGCATAAAACATAATAAAATAATATAAAGAAGATAAGGAAAATTGTACCCCTACCAGATTTTATGGATAACATACATAAGTAGACACATACTGTAGGCTTATTCAGGTATATAACCCCAGGCATCCCCGGAACATCACCGTGCAACTGCCCACATGAATGGTCCAACTGCCAAGTCTTCTCTTTGCCTTCTTTTATATGATTAATGTAATTAAACTTTTGAGGAGGTTTTACACTATGGAAAGTCTCTTCCTGATCTTTACGTGATCCAGAGAGGTACAAGGATCGGAGTGAGGGAGTGGAATTGGACAGCGGGACAGCTTTTCTTTGGATGGGCAGGGACTCTCTACCATATTTTATACATATACAGATAGATATATCTCAACAGAACTTCAAACGGGCTCTCAAGACCCACTTCTTTACCAAACCCAGCTAAATCTCATCCTAAGCCTCTGTCCCATGCTTGGTCTACTCCATCTGTGTCACCCCTGTCTGTCTGACCCTCCCCTTTAGAAAGTAAGCTCTCATGAGTGGGGCCCTCTTCCCTTTTCTTACTTCATAAATCCTCAACTGCACAAATCCTGCAGTTTTCGGCCACCTTGATACTTATCTCAGTGTCGTCTACTGGTGTAGTTATGCTTAGTTACCCGGTACTTGTCAAATATTGTCTTCAGCTGTCACTGTTTTCCTGTTTTGATTATGTGCATATGTACTCTGTAATTGGGCACTGTGGAACCCTTGTGGTGCCATATAAATAAAGGATAATAATAATAATAATAATAATATTCATATATGCCTGCATGAATTTGTAGACCATACCGTTTGGTAGCAGTTGTCATGCACCTTATTGTGATCAGATTATAATGTGTTATCAGTATTAGACTTTTGTGCACTTTTACTTCTTCTGGGGTACATTTTCAAGACATTTGTCATTTATGGAAGAAATACGGTCACAGAAACACTGGGACTGAAGGACTCTTTATTCCATCAGGAACATCATTTGTTGTGCGCTTTTGTATTGTGGGTGTCTATTTTTCTATTACTAATAATAACCTCTGATCTAAAAAAAATAAAATAAAACTCAGTAAATAACATAAGTAAATTAAACAGTAATTGTAATTTTTAAAAGGAGAAGGAAATGTTAAAATATCACCTATGTGTTCAGATGCTATAAAAAAAATAATAGTAGATAATGTTTCTGTGACTTTGACCAATGTGGTCTATGCACTGTACTGAGAACAGATTTATAAATGCCAGGACAGTTCTTACCTAAGTTCCTGCAGGGCACAGGCCGGGTGTCTCAGTCCCTCACACAGAAGGTATATTCCAGAGTCCTCCAGACCATTGTACGATAGGTCCAGTCTGGTCAGAGAGCGGAGTGTAGTAATAACAGAGCGGAGGTCATCACAGCAGGAGGAGGTCAGATCACAGCCCAGTAACCTGGTGAGGAATCAGCATTAGTTAAGATTAGATTAACATTTTCCACCTCACAGTCATTGTGAATTAATAACTGAAATAATAAAAATTTGTAAAGTAGATACATTGTATGGTAATTGTTTTAGCTATTATGCTATAGGCATGTCAAACTCTCCATCACTACTGCAGTTCAGTCTATCCTGTGTGCTGGGTTTAGCCCACCTCACCAATTTAAAGTATGTTGTGCTTTGGGATGTGGTATGGAAGGTAGATAGTAACTAGGTAGACAGTGTCTAGGTCGACCACTATTGGTCAACAGTAACTAGGTTGACAGGGTCTCTAGGTTGACAGGGCCTTTAGGTCGACATGGTCTAGGTCGACAGGTCAAAAGGTCGACCTGAGTTTTTTATGATTTTTGGTGTCGTTTTCTCCGTAATGTCACAGGGAACCCCAATTAGTGCACCATGTCCCCTCGCCATGCTTCGGGCAAGGTGCCTCGCTCCGCTGCCACTTCGCTCTGCACAGATTACCGTTCCAATCGTAGTCCACGTGGATCGATAAATATGAAAAGGTTCAAAAAAAGAAAGAAATTGTGAAAAACTCATGTCGACCGTTTGACCTGTAGACCTAGAACATATCGACCTAGAGACCCTGTCGACCTAGTTACTGTCAACCAATAGTGGTCGACCTAGACACTGTCGACCTGGAGACCAGATCCCGTGCTTTGCTGAGTTCATTACCTGAGAAGTCTGCTCAGCATACAAGCTGCAGTCTGTGATACTTGCTACTGAAACTCATGATTAGCCACCTTAGAATTCCCCTGTGTGAGTAATCTGCAGGATCCTGTGTTCAGCAACTGGTCCATACTTGCCTACCTGACCCTCTCCATGAGGGAGAAAATGCTCTGTTCCTGGACTTTCCTGGTAATGTATGATTGCCATCACCTGTGGTGAGCTATTTAATTGATAAGAAAGGTGTTTCACCACAGGTGATGGCAATCATACATTACCAGGAAAGTCCAGGAACAGAGCATTTTCTCCCTCATGGAGAGGGTCAGGTAGGCAAGTATGAACTGGTCTCTCGGCTCATCGTTCCTAGCTGCTAGTGAAGTCTGTACATGCTGTCTCTGTGCCGCACTCTCAGCATTTTGTGTATAATCCTAAATAGAGTACTCAATTTGGCCCAAAGAAAAATCGGGAGTAAAACCACCCGATGTTTCTTCTGGTGCTGCGGTCGGTCTATTTGATTAGCTCGGCCTATAAAACATACTGTTACACCCATAAACACACATGTTCAGTGAAACCTGTATGTTTTCAGGGTGAAATGGCCCCATTTTCCAGATAAGCTGCGGCACGCTCCGGCTTCTCTGGGCTAAATAGATAACCCCCGGCGGCGACACTTATCACCCGATTTGCTGACGGGTTAATTGAATTTGGCCCTTAAAGTGTGTTTCTCTGCAGAGCTCTGTTTCCACTCAATATCCTGACTCGCAGACTGAACGCCAGAGTTCCCTTGAAAACACAGGCATGGCCACAGCCTTATTGGATTCAGTCAACTGACTCTGCTCTAAGACCAGCTGACCACAGCATCCAATCACCAAACACTCAGCCTAATAATTTCCATTTCCTGACTGGCTCAAATCACCAGTACAACATTGCTTCTGTGTAACAGCCCTGTGCTGAGATCCCAGATACTATGTATCTTTATGGACCCAGTCCACCCAAATCCAGTTCCTGACTGGTATATGCAAGTATTCATTCACCACCGTGTTCCAGTCTGCTCTATTAAGAGACTTGTTCCTTGCCTACTCACTGATTCTAGCCCGGTCACCTGCCAGTTCCAGTCTGACCACTCACCAGTCATTCTGGTTCCAGCTACAATTCCGGTTCCAGTCTGTCTCGAGTTACTATTCTGGTTCCAGTCTGGCTCCAGTTACTATTCCCGTTCCAGTCCGGCTGAAGTAACTATTCCAGTTCCAGTCCGGTTTTAGTTACTAGTCTGGCTCAAGCTACTAGTCCGGTTGCAGTTCAGCTCCAGTCACTATCTGGTTCAATCCAGACACCATCTGGTTCCAGTCCAGTCACTATACGGTTCCAGTCTTTTCACTTTCCAGTTCCAGTTTCCTGTACAATAAAGTTATTTTTAGTTTTATACATGCCTTTGGGCCATTCACTCACCTTCAGCTCCTGCTTCAGCACCCCACGACTAATCAAGTCAGACCCAAACCTCAGGCATGACAGTTTGTACTGGCCTAATGGATCGAGCTAAGGATCAGGTTCAAACTGCAGGACCTGTACAAGACCTGGCCACATGTCTAGAACATTAAGAGGTTGCACAGGCTCAAGTACTATGGTTCCTGCAACAACTGTCCAATCAGCTGGATATTATCCAATCCTCATTCCATGATTCTGAAGCCTCCAGTTTGTCAGTGCAGTTTTCTCCAGTGTCAATTCTGACTACTATATTTGAATCTTGATTTACGTTTCCATTCAGTTCTGAAACTCGTCCTCCATTTCCTATTACTCTGCAACCCAAATGTCTGAAGATTTTTATTGAACTCTTGAAACAGTTACAAGGCCGTCTCTCCAGTATTGTCCTGATTCTTTCAGAATTTCTTGGTGATGCTCCTGATTCACTAAAGTCCTCTGCTCCCATCTCCGTGAAAGATTTCCTTCAATTCTCTGATACCAAGGAAGCCCCTGTTTCTGACTCCCTTAAAACTAAGGGAGTAATTCAGACCTGATCACTAGGGTGCGTTTTTTGCAGGGGGAGGGTGAATTTGCTGTGCAAGTGTGCGTTCAGATGTGTAGCAAAGCTGCACAAACTAATTTTGTGCAGTCTCTGCACAGTCCAGGACTTACTCTTCCAGTGCGATGATCGGGCCGGAGCTGATGTCAGAAACTCTCCCTCCAAATGACTGCTCCCTCCAGTGTCAGACTGGAGCATGAAGGGCCCACCGGGGGTATGCAGTGGTCGGGGCCCATGTTTAGAGGTGTGGCCAGCCTCCAAAGGGGGTGTGGCCAGCCACCACAGAGGTTTGGCTAACAATTATAGAGTACCTGGTCTGGACTCCTTGATAATTTATATAGTAATTAATGCTAATGCATGCATGATAATGTGCCAGATTAATGACAGCAATATACTGTAGAGAATACATCATAATTCTGTGCAGAATAAGGTAACATATGTATAATATATAATTCAAGTGCACAGTCTAGAACCTGATCCCTAGAGGAGGAGGGCCCCCCAGGCAGTGGGGCCTACCGGTGGTTCCCCCTGTATCCCTGTGGGCCAGTCCGAGCCTGGCTCCCTCCTGTGTTTTTCCTGATACTCCTTGATTACGGTCAGTTGCCACCCACAAACACCCTCTTCCTGTCTATCTCCTTGCGTTCGCCGGTGCGTTCGGATTTTTCGCACCATCCAGTCGCTGCCCAGCAATCCCCGTTGCTGTGGTCTGTCGTGCCGGCGCATTGTGGTGCATACGCATGAACAGTTCAGACCTGAGCGCATGCTGTAGTAATTTCCTCCTGCACCAAGTAAAGATTAGTTCATGAGTAATCTACGGCCTATACTTTCTGAAGGGGAATGCAGATGTCGCAGGCAGCTTCATTTCTGCTTCTACTGTAAGACAAGGAAAGGTGACAGATTTCATCATCACAGTGTTCATATTTACAAACCATCTTATGTGGTATCTTCATCTTCAGCTTTCTCTGATCAGGACAAGTATATTAAGAAGGTCATTTTGAAAAATGCTGACGTCTACAATTGGGGTCCTGTAACTAGGAGTCCTATTACCAAGTTAGGGAATGAAAAGAGATTGTCTAATTCTCTCATCACCAAGGAGTTGCCAGATTCCATAGCCCCAGGAGGGGCATCTGTTCCTGCAGTCTCTAGAGGGGCATCTGATATTCTAACCCCAGGAGGGGTGTCCAATGGATCAACCCCAGAAGGGGTATCTGGTGTTCAGGTTTCAGAAGTGGCATCCAAATCTTCTACTCATAAAGGAGTGTCTGATATGTTAACCCCAGGAGGGGTGCCAGAATTGCCAACCCTAAGAGAGGGATCTGATTTGCCAACCCCAGGTGGGGTCTCCAGAGTTTCAGACCCAAGGAAAGTATCCAGGGCCATGATCCCAGGTGGAATTCTTAGAGCCACAGATGCAGACATAAACTCCTGTTAGCCATCTTCTGAGAGTGCTACCATGTTGGCAGGCAGCATGGTTCAGGTCTTGGATGGGCCATTTGAACATGTGGATTCTGTTCATTCTAGTTCTAGACAGATTCTGCTTCCTTCAGTAACAGCCAATTCAAATACTTCCAGACCCAATTCAGTTCCATCCATTGGTCCAAAAGCTCCTTCAGTTCCAACTGATTGAAATACCTCTGGACCCAATCCGATCACATCCATAATTCTAAAAATCCTCAGATTACAGCTGGTTCAAGCTCTTCCAGACTCAATTTGGTGCCATCCATTTGTCCGGTTAAGTCTCCCTCAGTTCCAGCAAATTCAAGTATCTTCAGATACTGTCTGCTTCTACACGTCCATCTGAAAACTCTGTTTCCAGCTGGTTTAAGCTCATCTGGACTCAATTCAATTCCATCCATTGTCCGGTTTAGTATTCTTCTGATCCAGCTGATTCAAATATCTCCAGGCTCAATCCATCTGTCTGAAGATTCCTTCAGTTCCAGCTGATTCAAATACATCTGGACTCAATCCGGTCCCATCTGTAGGTCCAAAAACGTCTCTGGTCCCAACTGGTCCAAGTACTCCTGGACCCAATCCGGTCCCATCTGTAGGTCCAAAGAAAGAACTTTCATCTTCCAATCTCAACAGAGGACAGCTGTTTGTCTCCCCAGATAGGGGTGCTGATTCTACTCTTCCAATTAAGTATCAAAAGTCCATAAGTGAACAAGGAAAAAATAGACCCTTTGTGCGCTGAAATACTAGTAGAAGCCCTTGGAAACCAAAAAGAACCTTTCACCGTGATTCACAATAGTATAATAAAACAATGGATGTGGCACCACATGGCGCTACGCAATACCCTCAAAACAAAAAAATCCTTACACAATAGAGTCGGATCTGGTTCTCATGGATGGTAGAATTCATATGATAAATTCAGGTCTCATATATAATAAAACTCATAGGTCTAAAATGCAAAAAAAAACCATACAGATTACAGTGCAACTCTGTTATAAAACCAACAAGCTTTTTAATTTGTATGGTCCCACTCACATAAAGCGGTAATAATATTGCATGTAGATAATCAGAAATGCTGAGATAGCCGCTGTCACTCAATGGAACAGATCTCCTTCATAGATGACTGAAGATGTAATTCATAGTCTTTATCAGAAGATGTTATTCAGCACCTTACTAGAAGTTGTAATCCAAAATCTTTGTCAGTAGTCGTTTTCCAAAGTCGCTTAAATAAAGCAGTAATGCCTCAGAGTATCCATCTAGGGCAAAACGCTATCACAAACTCAGTAAGGTGCTGAATAACATCTTCTGCTAAAGACTATGAATTACATCTTCAGTTGCACTATGTTCTGTATGTGTTTTTTTGCATCTTAGACCTATGAGTTTTAGTATATATGAGACCTGAATTTATCATATGAATTCTACCATCTATGAGAACCAAATCAGACTCTATTGTGTAAGGATTTTTTAATTTTGAGGGTATTGAGTAGCGCCACGTGGTGCCACATCCATTGTTTTATTATCCAAAGTCCATAACCTTAGTAGAAGATGCAAGTGTCTCAAATCTAGAGATTGCATCCTGTTTCCATTCCAAGGATCCTCAAGATTATTCTATTCCTGTTTCTACATGGTTATCACCAGCTTTTACTTCTAAGTATCTGTCTGAAGCTCTAAAGACTCCGGAATCGATCTTCTCAAAGTTTATTCTCCAGTGTCAGGGAAGCGTTTTTCTCAGTCTTCCAAAGTTAACTCAAGTACTTCTACTCGCTGGCATCAGGCTTTATCTGCTGGAGTATCTGAAGCCAAGAAGAATGCCAAGGCTATCAATCTGAGTCCAGCTTTGCCTTCTGAGACTTTGAATGACATCAAGTCTCCCAGTATTCTCTTGCTACTTCCAGCACTCATCTACTTTATGGGAATCTAGCTCAATGCCATGCACTGGTTGAACAATACTGCACAATTATAGAGTCTAACACATAATATGGTATTTCACATGCAAATATTACAAGACATCTTTTCTTGGTCTTCAGAGGGTCAAGCCTTAGATTGGCCTTATCCTCTTATTGAATCTGATGATCCACTACTTCAAGATTTACAAACTTTCAGTGATGCAGTCAAAGATTTGGTCAAAAGCCAGCTTGTTTGAAACAATATGAGTGTTCTTCCCAATCTATTAAGAGTCTGTATATTGCAAAATCTTCTGCAGCATAGCTGTCTGAGCAAGACCAGATTCTACTTAATCAGTGTATCAAAGATTTCCAAGCTGTCAAGAAGGGAAACCTCACAAACTCAATACAAGGCTCTCACACCTCAGATTTGTGAATTGCATATACTACCCTGTATCCATCTAACTGCAGCCTACTAAAAATTCATCCAATTCAGTTCTCCGATCAATCACTTTTGGAGTAAGATCAGGTCCTGTTGAATAAATACATCAGGTATTTCAAGAATTACAACACTTGGAGAACTTTAAAGACCATTCAAAGAGAACAGGCTGTTGACTTAAGAGTTGGTTGTGTTTCCTTTGACTCTACCTCTAATTCCTTGCGTAGTTCTAAATTCATGGAAATGCAGTTTGACACAGATGTTGTTACTATTATAGATTCCTATGCTCACCTTGGACTTGGACCCAGATCGCAACAGTGAATTTATTTATGACTCAAGTTACATCATGGGAGGAACTATTATTCCTGGCCATGTCTGCTCCCAGGAAGAAAATTCTGTTTACAGTGACAGTCCACTTGTTCTGATGAGAAGAGTCTTGCATCTAAAGATGAAAATTGTAAAGATTTCTGAGAAATCCAGTTTGGGTTAGTTTTTGAGTTCTTCTGGATTCCATTTCTCCAGTTTTGTGTATGAAAATTCTTCTTCAAGTTTTTCCTAAGGGTCTTTGATTGTCCATCACTCCGAGAATCAATCTTTACTGTGATCAGCATTGCAAAGGCACCTTGGCGTGTGCATAGTGTGATCATGGTGTATGCTTAGTCTTCCAATAATCACTAAGTTTTGTAAATATCACAATTGGTTTAACATAACTGTTATAGTTAAATGCTCATTTAAAATGGAAGCTGGAAGCCATCTTGTTCAGAGCTAAAATAAAAGAATCTTGTATTTTCTTTGAGAACATGCTCTAAATCAAGGCTGGGCAATTATTTCAGCTGGGGGGGGGGGCCATATTCACTTCCATTGAATATTCGAGGGCCATACAAAAAATATCTTGTACAGGTCGAGTATCCCATATCCAAATATTCCGAAATACGGAATATTCCGAAATACGGACTTTTTTGAGTGAGAGTGAAATAGTGAAACCTTTGTTTTCTGATGGATCAATGTACACAAACTTTGTTTAATACACAAAGTTATTAAAAATATTGTATTAAATGACCTTCAGGCTGTGTGTATAAGGTGTATATGAAACATAAATGAATTGTGTGAATGTAGACACACTTTGTTTAATGCACAAAGTTATAAAAAAATATTGGCTAAAATGACCTTCAGGCTGTGTGTATAAGGTGTATATGTTACATAAATACATTCTGTGCTTAGATTTAGGTCCCATCACCATGATATCTCATTATGGTATGCAATTATTCCAAAATACGGAAAAATCCCATATCCAAAATACCTCTGGTCCCAAGCATTTTGGATAAGGGATACTCAACCTGTATATACAATACTGGTAGAGTCAGATAACTACCTTTTAACATTAGCTATATATTAATACCGTGTAGCCGTAATGGCTGCTAAACCATGTGCACATGCTACGCACTCCGTACGCTATTTGCGTATGAAGACCTCGCACGTGGTACGCAAATAAAGTACACACGCTGTGCTGGGTGTACGGAATACCCACAGTGAGCATACACACAGACAGTAACCTTTATAAACTTTAAACACAGATTATGCTTACACTGTGCAACACACTATGATTGAGTTTGTATTGTAAAACCGTACTGCTGAAATACTGCAGCGATATAACGCTGCTTAACCTTGTTAATGTAAATGCTGTTAGAGCGATTTAGAATTCAGAAACCCTTTGTACCAGCTAGAGAGACACAGACACCCTGCTGAGGTTCTAACACCTTATGTGAATGTTCTATTTGCAAAATAATAATACAAGTCATACACTACCAATATAACATAGACTACCTAACCAGATAACTACACTTAAAATACAATAACAGTACAATAACACTTTACGAGAAACGAGAGAGAAAGAGGAGAGGGGGGAGAGAGAGATATGGCTCACAATAACAATAAAGACAATATGATTGCGGAGAAAACTTACGCACAAAGGGAACGATCGCATGCGCCTCCTGGATATCCAGCTCCCGATTATCAGTGATGAGAATCGTTGAAGAGAGTGAGCTGGATACCATCGGCTTGTCTATTTATGCCCCACACACAATACGATTCAATGGTCCCTACAATCTCATTGTTCATTGGACACAGGAATTCGTCTTCGCATTATAACAAAAGGTCATAGGTTGATTCATACAGGTGGGCTGTGTCTACTTCCAACTGCTCAGGTGGGTGGGAAACTAGGTTTCCCGCCGCATGGATAAGTAAGTGCAAATAATAGTAAATGGACATAACTATTCGCACGAGCGATTAATCCGCTTCAAACCAACACCGGAATATTGCTAATTAAATACTCTTCCGATGGATACTAAACACCACTGTATGACCCCTGTCGGACCCTTCGTATCAAACAAAGAGGGATCTCTTTGTCCAGGAACATGCTACATTAACTAAACTTTCAGAATCTATCAAAGGGACCATGATCTACAAAATACATTATATAGTTAAAAAGTGTAACGATTGAATCGCACGCTACGAACACATAAACTCTACCGTAAATACGCATACCGTGCACCTGCAGGGGTGCACGTAACAGCGGGTATGCGCACGCACGGGAGAGTGTACGCATGCGCAGAGCGGACCTGTATGCGGTGCAAATATGGCAGTGTGCATAGTGATATTTTTCTGACTTTGACAGTCCACCCTTTGGCAGTCAATAACAATAACTGCCACTTTCTAAAACATTTCAAAAAGAGAAAAATATATGTCAGGGGTTAATACATTTCCATGGTTGGGTAAGGGAGGAGAGAGGAAGGTGAGAAAAGGGTATGACCTAGTGAGATAGCAGAAGCATGTGTGTATGAATCCATGTTTGGGGGGTCATGTATCATCGTGCCGTACGTGTTGTACATCAAGCTTCGAGGTATTGCGAAGTATACATTTGAATTCCTTCTTATCCCGTATTAAGGGTCTGTGGATGGGCTGTCAAACTCTACAGAGCTCTTTTCGGCTGTGGTTGCAACAAAATGGGGGAGCACATTTTGGTTGATGATACATGAATGGGGGAATATGTGATTGCTGATATCTGTGTCTGTATTCCCTATCGACTATGTGTGTCATTACCTGAGGGTTGTAGAGATGAAGATAAAGAACACTTATGGTAAATGCAGTGGTATTCTATGTCAGGTAAATGAACATTTGTCGGTTGAAGTCTTGTTCGGTGTCTGTTGAATGCAGTCTTCTTTGTGCTTTTGCCCATAAGGTGCGAGCAAAAAGCTTTGTCTATGTCCATAGACTTACAAAAGTGTTGGGCTAGCGTAATTTAAAAATTTCTAGGGAAACTGGGGGTCTATGGCATAGTTCATCAAATATCTGTGTATAAGGTTGTCAAAACTTCTTCTTTAATCCATCAGTTGTCTGTATACAGGATCATCAAATTCCTCGTCCAAGTGGGTCTTTTTACCTTGGAGAAAAAACGGAAAAACAGGTGAAAGAAACGGACCGTATAATCGCATTTTCATCACATCATTGTTTCTACCGTTGGGTCATAAATCAAATCTATTGGAATTACAATTTCCTCACTCCTTAGACTCATTACCCTGGTACTATGTTTGCACTTCATTAAAGCCTGACCGCATCTAAATATCAAGCCAATCGTTATGACAACACCCAAGATACATAGGAGAAACTTCCCTACATCCATTATGACTCCTTGAGCCCATTCTCCTAAACCAGAGAACCAATTTCGCAAGTTCAACCATGACACCCAACCGGTCAGCTCATTACCCACAGCAGCAAGGGTGAGATTGTGTCTCCTGCGAAATTCCCACTTTAATTGGAGAATATCGTCCATCTTTTGGTCTATGACCTCGACCGGGTCCTCGGTACTATTCGTAATATAAGTGCAGCATTTTACGCCGTACTGCGTTGCCAGTGTGACACAATATCCACCTGTCACTGCTGTGAGATAATTAAGTACCATTCTATGCTGAACCAGTTCTGTTTTATAAGCCTGAAGTTCTCTTCCAGTATACCTAAACGTGTCATCATACATTTCCGTGATATTGTCTAACAAATTTGCAAGCGCAGATATGTATCTATAGTTCATCACTCCTCGAGCGGTGCGAGTGAAATCTAGCGCAAGTAGAACCTTAATCCCGGTGGATTCATGGATCATGTCAGAGGCCAAATACTCTGTCCTTTCTGTCAGTTGCCTTTTAACTACGTGCTCGTAATGAGTATGAGTATAAGGAGCTTGGGCACCATGGTGTATATCTTTCATTTTGGCATGTGATACAGTCATTACTTCAGGCAGTACTTTTCAAATATAACACAATCCTTCAGAGTTTGGGGCAAGCCACTTCTACGCCTTCCTCCCGCATATGAAATATGCATCATCGGGGAGAACATATGGGACGGAGTAGGACATAACCATATTACACATCTTCCACGTGAAATCTCCTAACCCTAATTCTCCCATCTGTTTAGTACACGTATCAGTTTGTACGATATGTGCGCAGTATCCTGGTGATACCTCTCCAACTCTCGTTATCCTACTTCCTAGGGTATACCTATATCGGAAAGATTTTTCTCTACTGGCTATGTGGCGTATAAGCTCTGTATCTGTAGGCATTCTATCTGCCCTATATGAAAAGGTCATGGTTTGGTTACTCCATGACACTTCCCAATTTCCCGGCTTTCGGGGATTGGTAATGTTAAAACATATTAGGGATCTATCCACATGATATTGGTGGAGCTTCAAACTAGGAGAGAAAAACAAGGAATTACCCGAGGGTATACCTACTCAGGCGCTGGATGTGAGTTTCACCACAGCAGCTATAGAAAGTGGGGCTGGTCAAACCCCTATATCAAAAACAAGAGTAAGGAAATATAGCGCTAGAATATGGTCACAAAAGCAAAGGTGGATCACAAATAATTTGACAATTTAATCAAAAATGTAGAATAAATGAGCATAAAATATTCAAAATATACTGCATGAAAATGGTCAATACCACATTAAAAGTTGAATAAAATCAATGCAACGACTATTGGATTGCGTTACTCCCAATGGCAAGTCATCTACTTATAGATGCCTGATGTAATGGACCTGTTCCTATGGCAGTCCCTTATAGTTCTTGGTTCCCAATTATCTTATCCATGGGTCATATTTACCACCATGTGCTTCAGAGGTCTTAAGCGAATCTGCGTCCGCAATAGGCTGTTCCTCGAGATGTGGTGGTGATGAACTTTCCACAATGGATGGGGAATGTTGTTGTAAGTTCAAAGGAAAAACTTCCAATTGGGACTTGGTCCAGGTCCAGATTATCCACAAGAAGGGAGTTGACACAATCCGGCAGGTCTCACCAACGCGTTTCGTTGCATAGGAGCAACTTTTTCAGGGTGCTAGTTGTCCTGCTGGAAGTGGTTTATATACCCTGCCAATATGGCTGCTCATTAGCATGTGTAATTACATGTGACCACCTGTTAGCATTTTGTGACCAAAAAATGACAGACAATGGAGGTTAATAACTGTACTAGTTAAAATTTATAAATATATATCTATTTAGATCTTCAATATTTAATGAATATACAGAATTAAATTCATGAGAAACCGCACTGGACATTTTTCAATTCGAATCATTTGGAAAAACTGGAATGTTGGAATGGGGCTATACATGGAGACTGTGTATAGTGGTTACAAATCGCACTCCATATATTCAATTATACCTTGGGGGTCAAGGGGCATCTCTTCTCCCTCTCTTAATCTCGTGAGAGTGGGAGGTGTGGATGGGTACATATTTCTAATTATTTTAAATCTAATCCACCTCCCCCAAGTGATTCGAGCATATATGACGGGGGAGAGGCGTGGCCCCTCGTCGCGTCATCTATTTACGCCGTGCTTCGTATACCACGGTCGTCATGGCAACGAGACCGCGCCGTCCGTTTTCCGCCGGATCTGGAAGTGACACAGCGCAACGTGGCACGCACCATGTCTGCTGGTCAGATCCGGAAGTCCCGGCCCGACACTCCTCACAGTGTATTCAGTTGTCATGGCGACACCTGTAGTTAAACGTCGCCAAGGCAACTGACAGTCACCTAATAATATCCAATTCGTATAGATCGTAAGTCCAGAGTTTCCAAATGATCAGTGCCATATTGGATAAATATACATAAATATAACAGAGGAGAAGTAATAATACTAATAATTATAGTTCAAAAATAATTAATCTAAATAATACAATATGATTAATAATTAATTCTTCTGTAAAACATGATGGTGAGTGAATATAATCTGTCTATCTTAAAACTCTGTTCCTAAGCATAGAAAAAATAAATTTAATCATATATCAATGTCTTCTATATATATCAATGGATATATAACAAGATAGCCTAACAGAAATTAATCGTAAAGCAGTAAAAATTTCAAAATTAATAATGAATGATATCTCAATTGACCAGACAAACGTGCAAATGAATCGTAACAGTGTCTATGTATACTGAATCTGATCTCCTAAACACAGAGGAATCTCAATATGTATGGTGGGAAACAGTTATACGTTGCTATTCTCCCCCGTCATATATGCTCGAATCACTTGGGGGAGGTGGATTAGATTTAAAATAATTAGAAATATGTACCCATCCACCCCTCCCACTCTCACGAGATTAAGAGAGGGAGAAGAGATGCCCCTTGACCCCCAAGGTATAATTGAATATATGGAGTGCGATTTGTAACCACTATACACAGTCTCCATGTATAGCCCCATTCCAACATTCCAGTTTTTCCAAATGATCCGAATTGAAAAATGTCCAGTGCGGTTTCTCATGAATTTAATTCTGTATATTCATTAAATATTGAAGATCTAAATAGATATATATTTATAAATTTTAACTAGTACAGTTATTAACCTCCATTGTCTGTCATTTTTTGGTCACAAAATGCTAACAGGTGGTCACATGTAATTACACATGCTAATGAGCAGCCATATTGGCAGGGTATATAAACCACTTCCAGCAGGACAACTAGCACCTTGTAAAAGTTGCTTCTATGCAACGAAACGCGTTGGTGAGACCTGCCGGATTGTGTCAACTCCCTTCTTGTGGATAATCTGGACCTGGACCAAGTCCCAATTGGAAGTTTTTCCTTTGAACTTACAACAACATTCCCCATCCATTGTGGAAAGTTCATCACCACCACATCTCGAGGAACAGCCTATTGCGGACGCAGATTCGCTTAAGACCTCTGAAGCACATGGTGGTAAATATGACCCATGGATAAGATAATTGTGAACCAAGAACTATAAGGGACTGCCATAGGAACAGGTCCATTACATCAGGCATCCATAAGTAGATGACTTGCCATTGGGAGTAACGCAATCCAATAGTCGTTGCATTGATTTTATTCAACTTTTAATGTGGTATTGACCATTTTCATGCAGTATATTTTGAATATTTTATGCTCATTTATTCTACATTTTTGATTAAATTGTCAAATTATTTGTGATCCACCTTTGCTTTTGTGACCATATTCTAGCGCTATATTTCCTTACTCTTCAAACTAGGAGGGCTGGAGATATTAAACCTCCTGTCCACCGGTCTCCCACCCTTTAGCTCAAGTACCTCCCCTACCGTTAAAGGAAATGGAACTAGCCCTGATTTGCTATGACCTTGAGGTACTTGAGAGCATACCCAACAATCTGTCTTATTTAACACACTACCCACTAAGGAGTGATAGTCACTCAATGGATGCCGGTCCATGTGGATATTAAAACTGGATTGGCATTTCTTAATGCACCCATTCTCAACTACATTGTCACAGAGCCTACAGATACAGTTTTCTTCAGCTAACAATCTTTCACAATGTTTACAAATAACATGGCTGTTAGATCGTTTCCGGTACTCGCCTTTGCTTGGTGATTGTGTTGCTATTGGAAATTTACACCTCCGTCTCAGTCATCAGAAACCCATTCTGGATCCTTTCTCGACCTCACTGGTACTCTCACCGAAACAGACTGCTCTGGTCAACATCATGGTCAACAGGAAAATCCGGATCACAGTCTCTTGGGGCAAGTCCATCTTACAGGAGGAGAAAAGGAGAAATTTGTAATGGGGGTACAGGAAAACAGTTTGAGGGGGAGAGAAACTTGTTACGATAATTAGTTCTCTAGTCTTGTTGTTCTTCTTGTTCTGCTGTCATCTCAAAGGTGCTGTCTCTCAGTCTTCCAAACGAACATTCTGGTGATGCAATATTCCTTCCCAACCAGCGATCTTTCTGTAAGGAGCAAAAATCTTGCATTACCATTTGCCTAACTGATGTGTGACATACCATCTTTAAAACATGAAAACATGAGTGAGAAGAGAGAGAAAACAAAAAAAAACAAAGAAAGAGAGAACAATTCATATGCATATATATTACATAAATCAACAATAAACAACAACAGGAAAAAAACATTTTTCAAACACTTTAAAATATTGTCAGATCATCAGGCTGTCATATCTACATGTCCAATGGTTTCCTTGCGCAGTCCCTCCCACCAGCACCTCCATACTCCACCCTCTGTATCTGGCCAGGATACATTGATGCGGATAGGTCATGCTGGGGTTTGGTAGACTTCTGCAAAGACCAAGCAGATATGCAATGTTTGAGTCCTACCAATAATCGTCAGAGGTGGGGAGAGAAAAGAAACATTTCACAGATACATTTACAACGTTTCACCCGGTCATTCCTGTGTCTTGAGGGAATGACCTCCCAATTTATTAACTGTTACCTCAGGCTTACCATCAGTCCTAGTGATCACCTTTCCTGACTACATATCATGATTGTGGCTCAAAATTTTACATATGTGGTACCATTACGATTTTGTGTATCATAACTCTGCTCATGTTCTTGTCTAGGGGGTCTGACTTTATATGGGCTGTTACAGTTACTGGCATAATGCCCTTCCCTTTTACAAAGATAACAAACCCTGGGCTTCTTCCAAGTATCAGTGACCTGAGGTTTTGGTTGATTTGATGCCTCCTCAAACGCTTGGATGCTCATCACCACCAACCGTTTTCCCTGTACTTCCCTGCTTCCTTGGGTATCATGATTATGTCGTTGTCTAGGGGGGTGATATGACTTTTGTATTTCTCTTGATCTACAATCTCTTGCAAAGTGTCCCTTTTTATGACAATTGTAACAAACTTCCACATTTGAATTTCTCGCAGGGGTTTGGGGCTTATGCTGAAGTGATCTTGTGGCTAGGGCCTGTATACTTGCGGCCATTAACTTATCACTTTGTGACTCCCTGTATCTAGTGATATTCTGATCATGATTAAAAGCGGCCTCTCTTAATGCAGCCACCGAGATATTTCTCCAGTTTGGGTTGGTGGTCTGTACTCTAGTTCTCAATACCTCCTTTAAACCATTCATTAATACCTTAACCACTACTCCTCTATGCTGTGCATTAGTTTTGATGTCTGTGATCCCAGTGTTTCTAGCCATTATTTGCAGTGCTCGATTGAAATAATTAGAAATAGTTTCCCCTTCGTTTTGTCTTATGGAGAAAATTTAATTCCACTTGACAACGGCAGGGAAATATACTTCCAACTGTTGGTTAATCTGCTTAATACATTCCTGATTGTGTTCCTCCGTACAAGGTACCTCCGTGTCTAATTTACAATCAGCAATAAATTTTGCAGGATCAACAATGGAGGGCAAACATGCCCTCAGCACTGTCCGCCACTCTTTGTCGGTGGGTTCTGTGGCGTTTCCTAGTTCTTTAATAAACCTTTGACATGCGACTAAATTTTTCCTAGGATCAGGAAATTCAGACATAATTGATCTCAATTCGGTCCGGGACCAGAGACAGCGCATTGCACTGTCCTTGACGGGAATGATTCCCTGATCGTCAGTCTTTCCATTGGGGACTGCGATCACCCTGACAGGATCAAACTCAACTACATCGTCTTGTGTTGGTCTTACAATATGGGGTACATTTGTTTGTGCGTGATATAAAACATTGTACGTACCTGTGGACACGACCTCACCTGACCCTCCGTTAGGGGGTTTGATTATTGCCTTTACCGATTTGGTCGTGTCCACCTGGATGTCTTGTGTGATAGCTGCTGGGAGAGGTGCCGACATTGTGCTGGGCTCACTTTCTTGCTTCCTGAGGGAAGTTTGACATGGGGTGCGATTTGCACAGGTTAACATTTGTAATTTTTACACTTTCATTTTCATAAACATTATTACATTTTACACTTTCATTCTTAATACAGTTACTAAGTGCATTTTTATCGTACAACATTGTGCCTTTCTCCGCAACCATAATCCTCTCCATTGCCATGTCTCTCCTCCCAAGATGAGAGTCAGATATGTCAGTTAACTGTTAGGGTCTCCTGCCCTGTGCTGCCACGTCGTCATGGCAACCGGGAGACAAGTGCTAGTGGAGTAACCTGAGCGCAGCTGATACTCCGGTTCGGGTCTTTTGCTGTGCAGTGGTTATAGGCTCTGTGCACGGCAGGGGATCCGGTGCTGGTTTTTGTGCTCACAGTCTGTGAGGTCTGAGTGGGGCGTGGACAGCACCTGCTTTATAAGGCCTCTTTTCAGGGTAAGCAGATGCTGCTGAATCTTTGTTGGTTAGTCAGTTCATGAAAGTTAGCCAGTACTGTGTAGCTTTGTATTTGTTTGTTGCTTACTGCAAATAGGCCTGGGGATTTGGTATTACACTCTGCCAATCCAGACCTAGCAGTAAGACTGGAGTCAGTCGTTTAGCTTGCTGGGGTTCTGTTACTACTCTGTGAACTTAGCAAGTTTGCGGCTGTATTCTAAGACTTGCCTGTCTAATCCTGTCTCACTGTGCTAGGTGTCAGGGGTCAGTTTAGTGGCAGTAAGCTAAAACCTGTGCACTGCAAGTGAGAATTAGGACTGTGGAGATTCTCCTTGTGTCTATCATTCCATCTCTGACCAAGGAGTTTACTGCCACACCCGTTGGTAACCCTTTAGGGTTTTGCTGTTGCCCTTAGCAACATCATTTCGGGTTCTCTACGTATTAAAACACAACATCTTGCTTTTCCATCTGAGCAGTTCTAATACAAGGGAGATACCCAGTTCCTTAGCCTCTGGGCTTCTCTGTTCACTTTGTGTGTATTTTGTTACCCTATCACCTTCTGTGTACATTATGTTATATTCCCCAGTTTGTCTGTGAGTCCATCTGTTTTGCATAACAGTTCAAACACCAGTACATTCCTGCAGACACTGGAGTGCATAACAGTTCTGACACCAGTACTTTCCTGCAGGCACTGGTGTGCATAACATATTCAGCAGCCTAATACTCCTGTTGAAATTTTGTGGGAATATGGAGCATACCCCTCAAAATACGTTGCAACAGGTGGTCGATCAGGTGCAGGTCCTGACTCGACAATTTAATGATTTGTCCATTAAAATGCACACCTCCCAGGCTGCTGGCGGAGCTCCAGCAGCAGCAGCACCTGCAGGGGTTAAGGAGCCGAAAGTAAATCTCCCGGATCGTTTTTCTGGAGATCGCTCGCAGTTCTTTTGTTTCAAGGAGAGCTGCAAGCTATACTTCCGGCTTAGGCCTCAGTCTTCTGGGTCGGAGATTCAGCGGGTGGGCATAGTGATTTCCTTGCTACAAGGAGACCCACAGGTCTGGGCATATGGGTTGCAGCCTGACTGTCCGTCGCTTAAAAGTGTTGATGCTTTTTTTACGGCACTGGGCATGTTGTATGATGACCCTGACAAGACGGCCTCAGCCGAGGCTCAGATTTCGATCCTTAAGCAAGGGCGAAGGCCAGTTGAGGTTTACTGTACGGAGTTTCGGAGGTTGGCCCATGATACCCAGTGGAATGACCCAGCCCTGAGACACCAGTACCGAAGAGGTCTTTCTAACCAGATAAAGGACCAACTGGTACAATATCCCTTGCCTGATAGCTTGGATCAGCTCATGCAGTTATCCATCCGGGTGGATAGACGGCTGAGAGAGCGTAGGCTTGAAAGGGAGACTGAGATTTCCTTCCTTCCCAAGGGAACCTCAGACTCTGAGGAATTTTCTGAGGAGCCTATGCAGATTGGGGCTACCCGCCTCTCCTCGTGTGAGAAGACGCGGAGGAGACAGCAGGGGTTGTGTTTGTACTGTGGGAATAAAGGTCATGTGGTAGTATCATGCCCAGAAAAGCCGGAAAACTTCAGGGCCTGAGGGTGATGGGAAATATCCTGTCAGGCCAGAAGTCAGAATTTCCCAAGAAGACTTTTATCATTCCGGTGACCTTGAAGATCCTCGGTCAAACTGTCAAGACTGAGGCCTTTGTGGACAGTGGGGCCGACGGGGTTTTTATGGACCGCCAATTCGCCCTGAAACACTCTGTTCCCTTAGTACCCTTGGCATCGGAAATTGAGATTTGTGGGTTAAACGGGGAACCATTATCCCAAGGTAAAATTACCTCTTGCACTAGCCAGATTTCTTTGTTTATTGGAGCCACACACTCTGAAAAATTGTCCTTTTATGTGACTGTCTGTACTTTTGCCCCATTGGTGTTGGGGTTACCCTGGTTAAGGGCCCACAATCCTCAATTTGACTGGGTCTCTGGGGAGATTCTTAGTTGGGGTACTGATTGTTTCAGGAGTTGCTTGAGCCTTCCAGTCAGGCTCTCGCAGCTAAGTTTGCCAGGATTGCCAGGGTGTTATGCAGATTTTGCGGACGTGTTCTCCAAAAAAGTTGCAGAGGTACTACCTCCCCATCGCCCCTATGACTGTGCCATTGATTTGTTGCCAAATGCTAAGCTTCCCAAGAGCAGGTTGTACTCCCTGTCACGTCCTGAGACTCAGGCTATGGCAGAGTACATTCAGGAGAACTTGGCTAAGGGATTTATCAGACCTTCACAGTCTCCAGTTGGGTCGGGGTTCTTCTTCGTGGGTAAAAAGGACGGTTCGTTGCGACCCTGCATCGACTTCAGGGAATTGAACCGTATCACGATTAAAAACTCATACCCACTGCCTCTCATTTCGGTCTTGTTTGACCAGCTTCGTACTGCCACCATTTTTTCTAAGATTGACCTACGCGGTGCGTACAATCTAATCCGAATAAGAGAGGGGGATGAATGGAAGACTGCCTTTAATACCCACTCAGGGCATTATGAATATTTGGTGATGCCTTTTGGGCTCTGTAATGCCCCGGCAGTCTTCCAGGATTTCATGAATGATGTGCTCAGGGAATATTTGGATAGATTCTTAGTTGTATACTTAGATGACATCCCAATCTTCTCCCATTCCCTGGAGGAACATCGGAAGCAAATACGCTTAGTCCTCCAGAAACTCAGAGACCACCGGCTTGGGGCGAAGCTGGAGAAGTGCGAATTTGAAGTTCAGCAAATCGCATTTCTAGGATATATTATCTCCCCAGAAGGTTTCCAAATGGAGGGTTCCAAGGTACAGGCAGTCCTGGATTGGGTGCAGCCCACTAGTTTGAAGGCGCTTTAGCGTTTCCTGGGCTTTGCGAATTTTTATAGACGATTTATCGCTGGATTTTCGTCTGTAGTGGCGCCCTTGGTGGCACTCACTAAGAAAGGGGCGGATGTTGCTCACTGGTCTTGTGAGGCTAAAGCGGCTTTTGCCCGTCTCAAAAGGGCATTTGTTTCGGCCAAAGTGCTGCGACACCCAGATCCAGAGCGTCCTTTTGTGGTGGAGGTGGATGCCTCTGAGATGGGTATTGGGGCAGTGCTTTCTCAGATGGGAGTGTCTGATAATCGCCTTCATCCCTGTGCTTACTTTTCCCGTAAATTTTCGCCTGCCGAGATGAATTATGACGTGGGTAACCGGGAATTGTTGGCTATTAAGGATGCACTCGAGGAGTGGAGACACTGGCTTGAGGGGGCTAAGTTTGTGGTCTCAATTCTCACTGACCATAAGAATCTGGCATATTTAGAGTCAGCGAAGCGTCTCAATGCCAGGCAGGCACGATGGGCTTTGTTTTTTGCTCGCTTTAATTTTTTGATAACATATCGCCCTGGGTCAAAAAACATCAAGGCTGATGCGCTCTCGCGGAGTTTTGCTCCAATCCAGGAGACCACCGAGGAGCCGTTGCCCATTGTTTCCCCATCATGTATTAAAGTGGGCATTACCCAGGACCTCTTATCATTAGTCCTTAGAGCACAGGAGCAGGCTCCTCCAGACCTTCCGGTAGGTCTTTTGTTTGTGCCTCCTAGGTTAAGACAGCGAGTGTTCCTGGAATTCCATGCCAAGAAGTCGGCAGGTCACCCGGGTATTGCCAGAACTCGGGAGTTGCTATCTAGGGCGGTGTGGTGGCCCTCGGTGGCTAAGGATGTGGATCAGTGGGTTCGGGCATGTGACATCTGTGCCCGAAATAAGACTCCTAGAGGGGTTCCTGTTGGCCCATTACATCCACTCTCTATCCCATCTAAGCCATGGACCCACATTTCAATGGATTTTGTGGTGGACTTGCCCAAATCCTCGGGGATGACAGCCATCTGGGTTGTCGTTGACAGGTTTTCGAAGATGGCGCACTTCGTTCCACTGGTTGGGCTGCCATCAGCCAGACGCCTGTCTGAATTATTTATGCTGCATGTTGTGCGTCTCCACGGGTTGCCACTTGATGTGGTCTCTGACCGCGGATCCCAGTTTGTGGCCAAATTCTGGAGGGCATTTTGTTCCGATCTCCAGATTTCTGTCAGCTTGTCGTCAGGCTACCATCCGCAGTCTAATGGGCAGACTGAAAGGGTGAACCAGTCCTTGGAGCAGTTCCTCAGGTGTTATGTCTCCAAGTGTCAGACTGACTGGGTTGCTCATCTGTCCATGGCGGAGTTTGCCTATAACAACGCGGCTCACTCTGCTACAGGGATCTCTCCCTTCCTTTGTGTGTATGGGCATCATCCTAAGGCCAATTCTTTTGACCCCCTGGACTCCACGCCTGGTGGTTCCTCTGTGGTTTCGGTCCTTAGAGGTATTTGGCGGAAAGTGAAGAAAGCCCTTGTGTCTGTGTCATTAGTGACCAAAAGGGTTTTTGATAAGCAGAAAAGACCCTGCAGCTTCAAATTAGGAGACTTCGTCTGGTTGTCTACCAAGAATTTGAAGTTGAGACAGCCATCTCATAAGTTAGGGCCCCGGTTCATCGGCCCTTATAAGATCACCAGGGTTATCAATCCGGTGGCATTTCAGTTAGATCTGTCCCGTTCTTTGGGTATCAATAAAACATTTCATTGTTCCCTTTTAAAACGGGCGATTAGTAATCCTTCTTCCAGTGGAAGACCTTCCCCTCTTCTGATACGTAGCCAGAGGGAGTTTGTTGTTGAAAGGATTCTTGACTCCAAGGTGGTTCGGGGTCGGCTGTCATTTTTGGTGCACTGGAAGGGGTATGGCCCGGAGGAGCGGTCGTGGGTGCGCAGTTGTGATCTTCATGCCCCCAGACTGATACGCTCTTTCTTCTCGCAGTTCCCCGATAAACCCGGTGGTAGGGGTTCTTTGACCCCTCGTCAGAGGGGGGGTACTGTTAGGGTCTCCTGCCCTGTGCTGCCACGTCGTCATGGCAACCGGGAGACAAGTGCTAGTGGAGTAACCTGAGCGCAGCTGATACTCCGGTTCGGGTCTTTTGCTGTGCAGTGGTTATAGGCTCTGTGCACGGCAGGGGATCCGGTGCTGGTTTTTGTGCTCACAGTCTGTGAGGTCTGAGTGGGGCGTGGACAGCACCTGCTTTATAAGGCCTCTTTTCAGGGTAAGCAGATGCTGCTGAATCTTTGTTGGTTAGTCAGTTCATGAAAGTTAGCCAGTACTGTGTAGCTTTGTATTTGTTTGTTGCTTACTGCAAATAGGCCTGGGGATTTGGTATTACACTCTGCCAATCCAGACCTAGCAGTAAGACTGGAGTCAGTCGTTTAGCTTGCTGGGGTTCTGTTACTACTCTGTGAACTTAGCAAGTTTGCGGCTGTATTCTAAGACTTGCCTGTCTAATCCTGTCTCACTGTGCTAGGTGTCAGGGGTCAGTTTAGTGGCAGTAAGCTAAAACCTATGCACTGCAAGTGAGAATTAGGATTGTGGAGATTCTCCTTGTGTCTATCATTCCATCTCTGACCAAGGAGTTTACTGCCACACCCGTTGGTAACCCTTTAGGGTTTTGCTGTTGCCCTTAGCAACAGCATTTCGGGTTCTCTACGTATTAAAACACAACATCTTGCTTTTCCATCTGAGCAGTTCTAATACAAGGGAGATACCCAGTTCCTTAGCCTCTGGGCTTCTCTGTTCACTTTGTGTGTATTTTGTTACCCTATCACCTTCTGTGTACATTATGTCATATTCCCCAGTTTGTCTGTGAGTCCATCTGTTTTGCATAACAGTTCAAACACCAGTACATTCCTGCAGACACTGGAGTGCATAACAGTTCTGACACCAGTACTTTCCTGCAGGCACTGGTGTGCATAACATTAACTCTCTTTGCATTTCACTTTCCTGTTGCCACAATTTTAAACAATCATGTTTGGTCCGTCTCTTTACTGATTTAATAAGACCTATCCTTCTCCTTAGATTCAGTAACACATTTGGGCTAAAGCTGCCTACTCTTGGGAATTTCTCCCCGTCATGTACCGTCATTCTTTCCCATTCATCACATAAAACCTCTGTGTGTGAACCGTATTTTTCACACATTACATACCTTGCCGACCCGATTGGTCGGTTTACTAAATCAACCCGAACCGAGGTTGATCGCCCCCTACCTGAACAACTGGCCCCCATACCTGCAGGTGTTGCTTTCACTACCTCTGACCTTAATCAGGGTCTTCAGCGAACCCTTACAAAAACCAAGATGTCCGGGGCTGGCCGGCGGCGAAGTTTACCGAGTACTCCACTCACTCCTCGCCCACGTTGGCCAGTACTGCAAGCACTGTATCCAGAGCTGTTGTACCCAACCTAGGGCCCCTATAAGCCTTTATTTACTGGGGCGCGTTCCCCGGCAAGTATCGGTTGTTGGATAGTTCCTGAGTGACCAGCGAACTTCCCTTAAAATAATTTTTTTTTACACAAATCACGTCAGAATGTACAAATAGTGTTTATGACCAGTTTTGTACACAAATGGTACTGGTCAGATACTAACTAATGCACACAATTACGTGCGGTACAATCGTTCAGTACATAAGCAACTAATCTTATGTACGGAGCGACCAACGGAATCGAAAATTTCGGCTGCAAATTCCTTCAGCAAGAGCTTTATGGCCTATATGGGTTCTGCACAAACCCCCAGGGTTGTGCTCTTTTCTCTATTTATAGCGGACTTCCTTGTCTGCTGTACCTGGACCTCCTGGTCTGTTCTGGACCTCCTGGTCTGTGCTACAGTATGACCTCCTGGTCTGCTATGCTCTAATGCTCTGATTTATGTTTAACAAGGGATGCCTCCCTAGCCACCATGTACGTCACTTACACGTATGTACCTCACGAGAACTCGACTTCTTTGTGGTTCAACCTTAAATTGTATAAACTTATATATGTAAAACACTCACTCACCACATGTACACTTTTGTTTCTATTTCTATTTCTGCGCAGAAATTTTTCTTTAGACCAGATGTGTTGTAAATTTGGAGAAGGATCTGTTAGTCTAAATTTCGGACACTAAAAATAGACTTGCGCTATTTATCGCGTTGCCACCTCTTCGCCTGCTAAAATAACACTTATCGTGTGATTTGAGTTACGTGGGCGTACCCAGACGCTCCGTTGCGTAATTTACGCTGCGTGCTTCTGCCTTTGCGTACGCGAGTCTCAGTCCTTTGTTAGAGACACGCGGACGCAAAGCAAATGTCCACCGTAACACAATTCACACATTTATCAATGTAGATGATTTTTAACTGTAATCATCTACTAAGCACCACACAGGTCTCTCCTTGTATCTCAGGCCAAGCTGTGCACGTGTTTTACAATTTACCCCTTAAATGTATTACTTTTACTCTTTAAGTACCAATAGCAACAAATCTTTCTCAGCACGTTATCAATTATGAAATGGCAACCAGGAAAGTGAGATGTGAAGATTACACAAATGAACATGCAATTCTAAATTAATCTAATAACATATATTGATGTAAGCACACGCATATAGATATTACATATATGAGACCCTATTCAGTGCTTCTACTTTGCATATGAATGTGCAATTTATTTCACTGCTGGGAGAGAGAAAAAAAAAACAACAAACCAGTCCCACAGGTCATTTGCATTTCAATGGCCATCCTACAAATAGCAGCGTTAAAACAGGTTCTTGAAGAGAGACAGTTACAAAAAAAAAAAAAAAAACTACTTGTGTATTTCTTAAATCAAATATTTAATTTATTATTAACTGTTATTAAACTCTATCTGAACTACTTATAAATGACTATGATATGGACTAAACAAATGCATTAAAAAAAACTCATTAAATGATGATTTCTTTTTGTCAGTGGATGGCTGATTATTTCCTGAGTCAACTGAAAATCAGCCGTTCAAAAAAAAAAATTTGACCTTCCCAAAATGGCCGCTCCTCCCCCATCCATGAGGTTTACACAAAATGGGGGACAGACCTTTTGTCACAAAGAAAAATCATCATGCCAGCCCCTTTTAGTTATCACGCTATGCAGAGCGATTAAAAATAATTTTAAACCTATTTAAACAGACAAACCATCCAATCTGCGTGTGCAGTTGGCACCAAATCGAAATAAAAACCAGATTTACAAAGACAATAGCTCAATGTTCCTACCTTCTTCGGATTCCACCAGCATCCCTACAGACCAAAAGAATCAGACGCAGACTCTCATCTGATCAGCACTCCAAGATACTAGCTGTTCCTCCCTTTGCTGATCGATAAAAGTCTGCGCCTTCTTCGCCTGACTGCGGATATGAGATGGACCGGACTTGCCCCCACTTGATAGAGTCAGATAACTACCTTTTAACATTAGCTATATATTAATACCGTGTAGCCGTAATGGCTGCTAAACCATGTGCACATGCTACGCATTCCGTACGCTATTTGCGTATGAAGACCTCGCACGTGGTACGCAAATAAAGTACACACGCTGTGCTGGGTGTACGGAATACCCACAGTGAGCATACACACAGACAGTAACCTTTATAAACTTTAAACACAGATTATGCTTACACTGTGCAACACACTATGATTGAGTTTGTATTGTAAAACCTTACTGCTGAAATACTGCAGCGATATAACGCTGCTTAACCTTGTTAATGTAAATGCTGTTAGAGCGATTTAGAATTCAGAAACCCTTTGTACCAGCTAGAGAGACACAGACACCCTGCTGAGGTTCTAACACCTTATGTGAATGTTCTATTTGCAAAAGAATAATACAAGTCATACACTACCAATATAACATAGACTACCTAACCAGATAACTACACTTAAAATACAATAACAGTACAATAACACTTTTACGAGAAACGAGAGAGAAAGAGGAGAGGGGGGAGAGAGAGATATGGCTCACAATAACAATAAAGACAATATGATTGCGGAGAAAACTTACGCACAAAGGGAACGATCGCATGCGCCTCCTGGATATCCAGCTCCCGATTATCAGTGATGAGAATCGTTGAAGAGAGTGAGCTGGATATGATCGGCTTGTCTATTTATGCCCCACACACAATACAATTCAATGTTCCCTACAATCTCATTGTTCATTGGACACAGGAATTCGTCTTCGCATTATAACAAAAGGTCATAGGTTGATTCATACAGGTGGGCTGTGACTGCTTCCAACTGTTCAGGTGGGTGGGATACTGGGTTTCCCGCCGCATGACTAAGTAAGAACAAATAATAGTAAATGGACATAAACTTCTTATGTCCATAACTATTCGCACGAGCGATTAATCCGCTCCAAACCAACACCGGAATATTGCTATTTAAATACTCTTCCGATGGGTACTAAACACCACTGTATGACCCCTGTCGGACCCTTCGTATCAAACAAAGAGGGATCTCTTTGTCCAGGAACATGCTACATTAACTAAACTTTCAGAATCTATCAAAGGGACCATGATCTACAAAATACATTATATAGTGAAAATATGTAACGATTGAGTCGCACGCTACGAACACATAAACTCTACCGTAAATACGCATACCGTGCACCTGCAGGGGTGCATGTAACAGCGGGTATGCGCACGCACGGGAGAGTGTACGCATGCGCAGAGCGGACCTGTATGAGGTGCAAATATGGCAGTGTGCATAGTGATATTTTTCTGACTTTGACAATACCTATCACAAAAATGCTGTAAGATTTTTATAAAAAATCGTGTCTGAAATGTGCATACACCGCAATGTGCAGGCACGTCGGTCCGCAGTTCTGGGATGGGGCGAACAATGCGATCGCACTGGCGATCGCAAGGTGATTGACAAGAAGAGGATGTTTGTGGGTGGCAATTGACCATTTTAGAGGAGTGTCCGGAAAAACGCAGGAGGGACCAGGCATTTGGAGGAATGATTTCTGACGTCAGCTCCGGCCCCGATCACGGCACTGGAAGAGTTAGTCCTGGGCTGAGCAGAGACTGCACAAACTTCTGTTTGTGTAGCTCTCCTGCACATGCAATCGCACCCCTGCACAGCGATTTCCCCCACCCCCTGTAGGCGGCGACTACCTGATCGCAGCAGTACAAAAATCGCCTGCTACTGATCAGGTCTGAATTAGGCCCATAGTTATTTATGCAACTATAAAAACATAGTATATATAACTATAAAACCAGTGGCGTAACTAGAAATTTTTCTCCCCCAAGCCAAAAAATTCTTCAGCGCCCCCCCCCCCCCATAATTGGCACCAGGAAAGGGACAAACATGTGCGCGCCGAAGGCGCGCGGCGCCAAAAAGGGGCGTGGTTTTGTTTAAATGGGCGCGGCTTCGCATAAAGAGGCGTGGCATTGCAGGAATAGACTACCTTATACCCCAGTTTTGCAACCTGCACGCCCAGACGTTAGCCACCACAGGAAAAAAAAATAATCCTGATTCATGCCCCTTCCATTATTTGTCATTTTTCCTCCTTATAGTAATGCCCAGTATACATTATGCCACATACTGCAAAGGCCCTTAGACATTATTCCACACACAATAATGCACATGACACAATATGCACACACCGTAATGCCCCCGACACATTATGCCACACACCGTAATGCCTGTGACACATTATGACAGGAATCGCAATGCCCGTTATACATTATGCTACACACTGCAATGCCCCTGATACATTATAGCACATACCACAATGCCCATGATATAGTATACCACACACCGCAATGTCCGTGATACATTATGACACACACCGCAATGTCCGTGATACATTATGACACACACCGCAATGAACCTGAGACATTATACCACATACCACAATGCCCATGATATAGTATACCACACACCGCAATGTCCGTGATACATTATGACACACACCGCAATGCCCATTATACATTATGCCACACTGCAATGACCCTGAGACATTATACCACATACCACAATGCCCGTGATATAGTATACATACACCGTAATGCCTGACACATTATGCCACACACCGCAATGCCCATTATACATTATGCCACACACTGCAATGACCCTGAGACATTATACCACATACCACAATGCCCGTGATCTAGTATACCACACACCGTAATGCCTGTGACACATACCGCAATGCCCGTTATACCCTATGCCACACTGCAATGCCCCTGAGACATTATACCACATACCACAATGCCCGTGATATAGTTTGCCACACACCGTAATGCCTGTGACACATTCTGACACACACCGCAATGTCCGTGATACATTATGCCACACACCGTAATGCCCATTACACATTAAGTCTTACATTAAGGCTTCTAATTACTTTTAAATTACCTGCTCGTTGCCAGGGGTTTCATGCTCTTGGTTCCATGCACGGTGCCAGGGGTTTTCATGCTCAGGGTGTCATGCTCGTTGCCAGGTGTTTCATGCACTCGGTGTCATGCTCGTTGCCAGGGGTTTCATGCACTGGGTGTCATGCTCATTGCTAGGGGGTAGTGCTTGTTGCTAGGGCTGTGCTCCCAGTGCCACATATGTCCTCAGTGCCAGATATTCCCCCACGGTGCCAGGTACTCACATGCCCCCAGTGCCAAATATAGCCTCTCCCCCCAGTGCCACATATGCCCCCAGTGCCAGATATTCCCCCACAATGCCAGGTGCTCACGTGCCCCCAGTGCCAAATATAGCCCCCCATGTGCCAGGTACACATACAGTGCCATATATGCCCCCTCAGTGCCCCCCCAGTGCCATATATGCCCCCTCAGTGCCTCCCCAGTGCCATATATGCCCCCTCAGTGCCCCTCAGTGCCATATATGCCCCCTCAGTACCCCCCAGTGCCATATATGCCCCCTCAATGCCCCCCCAGTGCCATATATGCCCCCTCAGTGCCCCACCAGTGCCATATATGCCCCCTCAGTGCCATATATGCCCCCTCAGTGCCTCCCCAGTGCCATATATGCCCCATCAGTGCCCCCAGTGCCATCTATGCCCCCTCAGTGCCCCCCAGTGCCATATATGCCCTCAGTGCCCCCCAGTGCCATATATGCCCCCTCAGTGCCATATATGCCCCCTCAGTGCCCCCCGCAGTGCCATATATGCCCCCTCAGTGCCATATATGACCGCTCTGTGCCCCCCCAGTGCCATATATGCCCCCTCAGTGCCATATATGCCCCCTCAGTGCCATATATGACCCTCAGTGCCACCCCAGTGCCATATATGCCCCCTCAGGCCGTATATGCCCCCTCAGTGCCCCCCCCCTGTTCCATATATGCCCCCTCAGTGCCCCCCCAATGCCATATATGCATACCTCCCGCAGTGTCCCGCGATGGGGGGGGCAGTTGGGAGGCTCCTACAGTCACTGCTCTGCATAGCAGAGCAGTAGTGAATAGACGCTGTGCGCATGCGCACAGCGTCTATTCAGCGCAGACAGTGGGAGAGAGGGCATGCCAGCAGCTCACAGAGCGCTGGGCATGCCCCCTCAGTGACGAAACGGGGGCGTGGCCCGCGATCGCGGGTCCTCCGCGAAGCCACGCCCAGTTTTCATAGGACACGCCCCCCGACACGCCGGAGACTGAGAGGGACACGGGAGAGGAAAACGCTGTGCCCTCTGTGTCCCTACTTCACAGCGGGGGGCTAGTGACAACAGATTGACATGCGGACGTTCGTCCACATGTCAATCTGCTCTAAGTCAGTGGCGGCGCCCCCGCAGCCCCTCGCCCCCAAGCCACCGCGAGGGCTGCGGGGGCAGTAGTTACGCCACTGTATAAAACATACACCACAATATACATTACGTTGCATACATAGCTTTTTTACAGGCAAAATACAAATTTCTAAAAAACACTGTAATCCAGTATTTTTTTTTTAAACAGTGCTGAAAACAAACAAACAAACAAACAAACAAACAAACAGCATCCTGTGTAATGCTGTTATTCACAGCTCTTGTCTCTCCCTGGGCATAGTTACTAGCTCCCTCCCTCCTCCCCCAGACCCATATAGCAGTCTCTAACCCCCCCACCCCTTCCCCTGGACCCATAGAGCAGTGCCTACCCCCCTCCCCTGAACCTTAATAGCGGTCCCCTACCCCCCTTTCCCACCATCCCCTAAACCCATATAGCAGTCCCTATCCCCCTTCCACCCTCCCTGAACCTATATAGCAGTTTTTAACCCCCCTCCCCTGAACCGATATAGCAGCTTAAGTACAGATCCCTTTCATGGGCTGGCTGGGCAGGGGGTTACCTTTTTTTTCACAGTGGCAGATGATCCGCTGCCCGATCCCCACTGCCAGATGATGCGTGCTGCCCCTGCTTCACTGAGTCGCTGCTGCCTGGAGTCACTGCTCCTGCTCCGCCCCAGCCCCTCACCCACCCCATGCCGCCCAGCACATGACATCACAGAGGAAATCCCGGTCAGCAGGCCCTGTGACGTGACTGGGATTTCCTCAGCATCTGGGAGCAGTGTAGCGCAATGACAAGCAGCTTAGCCAGCCGGGCCGCTTGTCATTGCACACTGATAGGGGACAGCGGGCCAGGCAGGATCGATTCGCGGGGTGCATCCGGCCCGCGGGCCGCATGTTGCCCACCCCTACTCTAAGTGAAATACCTCATGTTATAAATTTGTATTCTTAGTCAACTGGGTTTCCCAGGCCTGCAGTCCATTCCTCATACACCATGTAGCTATGTTTTGCCTTCAATAAAAACAGCAGATGCTGAGAGCTCCTGAGTATGGGCCAAAGGTGGATGCAATGGTGAAGTTTGCACAGTGGGACAATTATCTGTTACTGCACATGCACGAAAAGTCCTGAAAACCCCTACAGCATTGTATTCCCCTGAGTGTACACAGAACCGAAGTGTTGCATATGGGATCGCTGCCATTAGAACCTGCAAGGAAAAACCATGGGTATGCCTGAGTAGTGAGGTGCCTTATGTGTGCACAAAATAATTCCATGTCATGTATATGTTATGGGAGCTGTCACTGGCATGTCACTGATTCTCAGATGCCCAGCTGCCTCCGCAGAAGCCGTGTTTATACAATATCTCAACGAGACACTACACAAGCCATAGGCTAATTCAGGGGTGTAGTGAGCTGTGGAGGGCGCAGGCACTTTTTCAGGGTCATGGCCTTATTGCAAGAGGCACGGCCACACCCCTTCATACAAATTAATGGGAAAAAAAGTATTTTCAGCACCGCAGATTTAGGGGTGCTATCGGGCCCCTCAACAAGGGGCAGTTCTAGAGGGGAACATGATCAGTGTGATTGCTCCCCCAACCCCTTCCGCACTGGCAGAAGAGACTGCTGCTAAGTGGCAGCAGTCTCTCTGCACCACCACAGTCTAGACAGCACACAGAAGAGTGTGCTGGCTGGAGAATGAAACTGCTGCTGCCGACAGGTAAGGAGTTGGTAGTGGGGGGGTGTAGGTGGTCCTGGGCGACTCCATCAGTGCAGTGCCCACCCACTTTAATATCAGATGGGCATGATTAAGAATTGTATTATTCAAATTGGGTGGTGTATCAATATTTTGTGGAACATGTATTAGGCTGACAACTGGATGAAACTTAATTACTCTGCTGGGACACAGTTGTTTACAATACAGCCCAGAGGTGTAAGATTTCCTTTGACGTAGGGGAATCCCTCAGAGACACTATGACCAGCAAAGTGTGAACTGTTCTTCCTGGGGCCTGCTAGAATGGCTCAGAAACCCCAAAGTGTAAGCTGAGAATCAATCCCTTCTGGGTTTGGAAGGGTTAATGGAACCCCAAGAGGTGGGGGCCTGGTGTTGAGTTGCAGCAGGGTTTAAGTATGAGAAACACTGTCTGAAAGTTGTTCATTGTCATTGAGGTGGGTCCAGTGAGAGACTGGCTCCTGAAATGATACCAGCTTATGAAGGGAGGCTTCACTCAACCAGCATTCTATACTGCAGGTGATATAAATGTTGTCCTTTTTTTGTTTATTTTTATTTCTTGAAATTGTGATTACTTATGTGACTATTTTAACTACTACATTCTTGTAACACTTATTGTAAATATACGCTTTGAAGTATTGTCTTGAATTAAATTCCATAATTCTAATTCTGGTTTCTGTGTTCTCAACCCAAAGCCCCGACTGGCTCATGATACCCATTTTTTAAGTATTAATAATTGGGTGTATGGGTAAGAGTCAGCGCTTGCCTTGGGCCTGTCCCTAAAGGTACTGGATGTTGTTCCAAACTCTCTCCGGCAGGTGGCAGTAACCGCATTGAGTAACCACATGTGCTGCGGTAACCAGAAAGGTGTCACAGGCAGCAGTTCTCAGATTGACGTATCTTGAGGATTTACGCACTGGAATCGTGACAATCAGGCCCATTCTCAGGTAGTTAGTACCCACTCCCCCCATCTCAGCAGCATTGGGCTAATGCAGGTCTGGATGGTGAAATTAATTATGTGTAGATGGCAGAGTAACATGTCATGGGTGTTGAAAATGGGCATCTCAAGCTTGCATTGTTTGGCACATGTTAATACACATGGGGAAGGCTGAAACTAACATTTGCTTATTACCGCCACTGTGAAAGTTTGTCAAGCCACCCTCTGTTACCTTCCCCAAATGCTGACAACCTGTCACTCACTTTGTGGTTAAATTCTCTGTGCATGCACTATCGCTAATCAATCGCTGCTTGTGCTAAGTGTAGTTATGGAGCTCGCACAGTGGCAAATAATCGTTCTACTGTGTACAACATCAATATTGCATCCAACTCTGAATCAGGCCCTGTGCACGGCAAAGCGATATATTGTTGCATCACATCACCACATTGCGGGGTCGCACCATCGTACCTAGTTTAAGGGGCTGTGGACCCAATACATGATTACACGTGTTCAATCTGCAATCTAAATTGCAGTGTAAAAATAAAGCAGCCAGTATTTACCCTGCACAGAAACAAAATAACCCACCCAAATCTAACTCTCTCTGCACATGTTATATCTGCCCCCCTGCAGTGCACATGGTTTTGCCCAACTGCTAACAAAATTCCTGCTGCGATCAACTCGGAATGAGGGCCATTGACTGATAGGGCAGCCGTGTGGCTTCACAGACTGGACACAGCAGTAGCGATGCAGACGCCATGTTTTTGTACCTATGAGCTCACAGCTGACAGTGAGCAGAAGCAGAACAGTATTTTGACACATATGCAGTGCATGCGTTATCTGCCGATAATCACTCACTTGCGTTAACATCAGCATTTACATGCAATCATGAATTGGGCCCTGTGTCCTCAGATCACTCCGAGAACTGTATTTGTCCTAACTTTCTCTTTCTTTTTCCAGAGTTATGGTTTTGAAATACAGTAAAATTATTTCATGTTAGATTTACAAATCTATAACATAACACATAGAGGGTTATGTGTTTTGACGCAGCAGAGCGAACGGGTCCCTGCTGCGCATGCGCCAGTGCCGTAGTGCGCCTGCGCATACGAGACGGCCGAAAGCCGTAGTAGGACAGCGCTCTCCTCTGCCTGATTGACAGGCAGAGGCGATCGATGGGCTGGGGATGGGGGTGAAACGGCGGCGACCACCAGTTTTCTGACCACCAGCATCCTGACCGCTGGCAAATTATACCCAACCCCTCTGGCTGAGAGAACAGTTATATAAACACTGAGACAGATCTTACCTAAGATCCTGTAGGACACAGGCTGGATGTCTCAGTCCCTCACACAGAAGTTTTATTCCAGAGTCCTCCAGAGCATTGTATGACAGGTCCAGTCTGGTCAGAGAGCGGTTTGTAGTAATAACAGAGCAGAGATCATCACAGCAGGAGGAGGTCAGCTCACAGCCCTGTAACCTGATGAGAGATGAGGGATCTGGATTAGGTTATTTCTTATTTTCATCTTCAAAATCAACATGAAATTATAACTGAAAGACTAAAATTGTAATGTAGATGCCAATGACGTAACTAGACATTTTAGCACTGTGTGCAAGAAACAGCATTGGTGCCCACCCTATATTCAAAACAGGGTCAGTGCGCGTCTTAGGTGTGCACCAAAAATATAGGGGTGTGGCTTCATGTGGAAGGGGCATGACCACAAAATAATACCAATTCATGTTACGCTGCACAGTAGTCTCCATTATTCAAATTACGCCAAAAAGTAGTACCACTTACACACATTACGCAAGGTAGAGTCCCCTGTCACACATTACAGCAGGTAGAGTCCCTTTTTACACAGTATGGCAGACAGAGACCCCATTTACACATTACGGCAGGCAGAGTCCCCCTTTTACACATTATGGCAGATAGACTCCCCCTTTACACATTACAACAGGTAGAGTCCCCATTTACACATTACGGCAGGTAGAATCCCCATTTATACATTACGACAGGTAGAGTTCCCATTTATACATTACGGAAGGTAGAGTCCCCTTTGAAACATTACGGCAGGTAGAATCCCCTCTGACACATTATGGCAGGTAGAATCCCCTCTGACACATTACGGCAGGTAGAGTGCCCATTTACACATTACGGCAGGTAGAGTTCCCATTTATACATTACGGCAGGTAGAGTCCCCTTTGACACATTACGGCAGGTAGACTCCCCTCTGACACATTGCGGCAGGTAGAGTCCCCATTTACACATAACGGCAGGTAGAGTCCCCTCTGATACATTATAGCAGGTAGAATCCCCTTTGACACATTACGGCAGGTAGAATCTCCTCTGACACATTACGGCAGGTAGAGCTCCTTTTTACATATTGCGGCAGTAGAGTCCCCTTTTACACATTATGGTGTTTATATAACCCCCCCTCCCCCCCCCGAAATATACTGCATTTGCCCCTGTGCCTCCCAACCTTCGCCTCTCTCTCATGCTGTGCTGCTTGTTTATGCCGATTTTACCTTTTGTCCTGAACTGAGCGGTTCCTCGGCTATAACTCCCTTCAGACTGTCACTGTAGGAGCCGGGGGAGAAGGTGGATCTCAACTGCCACAGGCACTGCACAGAGGGACTCTCCAGGCGCTGCTGTAAGCTCCTGCGGATGTGTGGGGGGGTCAGGCAATATGTTCGCGTGGCTCAGTGTAACCATGATGAGGGGGCGGACATTAATCGCAGCTTCCCACGCTGCTGCACTATAAACTCCGGCTTGGCTGGAAGAGGAGGTGGAGGTGATTGCAGCTCAGTGTTACCAATATGCGGGGGCGGGCATTACTCGCGGCTTCCCGCATTTACACTGAAAGCTCCGGCTTGGGGTGGAGGGGGAGGAGAGAGGCGGAGCTGACAGTCACTCATCACCTGTTTAATATCTATTTTGCTGGCGGCTGGATGAGCCACAGGTCATCCTGCGCTGTGTGCGAGGCACACAGCGCACATACCTAGTTACAGCGCTGGTAAACACCATCTTGCTGTATAATTCAGCTACTAGGATGTGAAAAAACCTCAAGTCAAACATATGATCTAAAAGTACCATACTTAAGTGACTTAGGGCCTAATTCAGACCTGATCGCTGCTGCAAATTTGTTAGCAGTTGAGCAAAACCTGAGGGGTCATTCAGACCCGATCTTACGCTGCAATTTTTTGCAGCCGTGCGATCGGGTCTGAACTGCACATGCGTGGGGGCCGTCGCTGGGCAGTGACGAAAACAGTGAAGAAATCGTTTGAAGCGACGAACGCAAGAAGATTGACAGGAAGAGGCCGTCTGGGGGTGTCAACTCCCTGTTTTCTGGGAGTGTTGAAGAAAACGCAGGCATGCCCGGCCGTTTCCAAGGAGGGATCCTTACGTCAGCCCCAGCAAGGATCTTCACAGCGGGTGAGTAAGTAACTTTTTGTTTGTGCAGCTATGCACAGCAAATCCCCCTTCCCCTATGGGCGGCGATAACCTGGTTGCAGCAGTGCAAAATATAGCCTGCAGGCAACCAGGTCTGAATTAGGCCCCATGTGCACTGCAGGGGGGCAGATATAACATGTGCAGAGAGAGTTAGATTTGGGTGGCGTGCGTTCAATCTGCAATCTGAATTGCAGTGTAAAAATAAAGCAGCCAGTATTTACCCTGCACAGAAACAAAATAACCCACTCAAATCAAAGTTTTTCTGCACATGTCACACCTGCAGTGCACATGGGGCCTAATTCAGACCTGATCACTGATTAGAGATGAGCGCCTGAAATTTTTCGGGTTTTGTGTTTTGGTTTTGGGTTCGGTTCCGCGGCCGTGTTTTGGGTTCGACCGCGTTTTGGCAAAACCTCACCGAATTTTTTTTGTCGGATTCGGGTGTGTTTTGGATTCGGGTGTTTTTTTCAAAAAACCCTAAAAAACAGCTTAAATCATAGAATTTGGGGGTCATTTTGATCCCATATTATTATTAACCTCAAAAACCATAATTTCCACTCATTTTCAGTCTATTCTGAATACCTCACACCTCACAATATTATTTTTAGTCCTAAAATTTGTACCGAGGTCGCTGGATGACTAAGCTAAGCGACACTAGTGGCCGACACAAACACCTGGCCCATCTAGGAGTGGCACTGCAGTGTCACGCAGGATGTCCCTTCCAAAAAACCCTCCCCAATCAGCACATGACGCAAAGAAAAAAAGAGGCGCAATGAGGTAGCTGACTGTGTGAGTAAGATAAGCGACCCTAGTGGCCGACACAAACACCGGGCCCATTTAGGAGTGGCACTGCAGTGTCACGCAGGATGTCCCTTCCAAAAAACCCTCCCCAATCAGCACATGACGCAAAGAAAAAAAGAGGCGCAATGAGGTAGCTGACTGTGTGAGTAAGATTAGCGACCCTAGTGGCCGACACAAACACCGGGCCCATTTAGGAGTGGCACTGCAGTGTCACGCAGGATGTCCCTTCCAAAAAACCCTCCCCAATCAGCACATGACGCAAAGAAAAAAAGAGGCGCAATGAGGTAGCTGACTGTGTGAGTAAGATTAGCGACCCTAGTGGCCGACACAAACACCAGGCCCATTTAGGAGTGGCACTGCAGTGTCACGCAAGATGTCCCTTCCAAAAAACCCTCCCCAATCAGCACATGACGCAAAGAAAAAAAGAGGCGCAATGAGGTAGCTGACTGTGTGAGTAAGATTAGCGACCCTAGTGGCCGACACAAACACCGGGCCCATTTAGGAGTGGCACTGCAGTGTCACGCAGGATGTCCCTTCCAAAAAACCCTCCCCAATCAGCACATGACGCAAAGAAAAAAAGAGGCGCAATGAGGTAGCTGACTGTGTGAGTAAGATTAGCGACCCTAGTGGCCGACACAAACACCGGGCCCATTTAGGAGTGGCACTGCAGTGTCACGCAGGATGTCCCTTCCAAAAAACCCTCCCCAATCAGCACATGACGCAAAGAAAAAAAGAGGCGCAATGAGGTAGCTGTGTGAGTAAGATTAGCGACCCTAGTGGCCGACACAAACACCGGGCCCATTTAGGAGTGGCACTGCAGTGTCACGCAGGATGTCCCTTCCAAAAAACCCTCCCCAATCAGCACATGACGCAAAGAAAAAAAGAGGCGCAATGAGGTAGCTGACTGTGTGAGTAAGATTAGCGACCCTAGTGGCCGACACAAACACCGGGCCCATTTAGGAGTGGCACTGCAGTGTCACGCAGGATGTCCCTTCCAAAAAACCCTCCCCAAACAGCACATGACGCAAAGAAAAATAAAAGAAAAAAGAGGTGCAAGATGGAATTGTCCTTGGGCCCTCCCACCCACCCTTATGTTGTATAAACAAAACAGGACATGCACACTTTAACCAACCCATCATTTCAGTGACAGGGTCTGCCACACGACTGTGACTGATATAACGGGTTGGTTTGGACCCCCCCAAAAAAAGAAGCAATTAATCTCTCCTTGCACAAACTGGCTCTACAGAGGCAAGATGTCCACCTCATCATCACCCTCCGATATATCACCGTGTACATCCCCCTCCTCACAGATTATCAATTCGTCCCCACTGGAATCCACCATCTCAGCTCCCTGTGTACTTTGTGGAGGAAATTGCTGCTGGTCAATGTCTCCGCGGAGGAATTGAATATAATTCATTTTAATGAACATCATCTTCTCCACATTTTCTGGATGTAACCTCGTACGCCGATTGCTGACAAGGTGAGCGGCGGCACTAAACACTCTTTCGGAGTACACACTTGTGGGAGGGCAACTTAGGTAGAATAAAGCCAGTTTGTGCAATGGCCTCCAAATTGCCTCTTTTTCCTGCCAGTATAAGTATGGACTGTGTGACGTGCCTACTTGGATGCGGTCACTCATATAATCCTCCACCATTCTTTCAATGGTGAGAGAATCATATGCAGTGACAGTAGACGACATGTCCGTAATCGTTGTCAGGTCCTTCAGTCCGGACCAGATGTCAGCATCAGCAGTCGCTCCAGACTGCCCTGCATCACCGCCAGCGGGTGGGCTCGGAATTCTGAGCCTTTTCCTCGCACCCCCAGTTGCGGGAGAATGTGAAGGAGGAGATGTTGACAGGTCGCGTTCCGCTTGACTTGACAATTTTGTCACCAGCAGGTCTTTCAACCCCAGCAGACTTGTGTCTGCCGGAAAGAGAGATCCAAGGTAGGCTTTAAATCTAGGATCGAGCACGGTGGCCAAAATGTAGTGCTCTGATTTCAACAGATTGACCACCCGTGAATCCTTGTTAAGCGAATTAAGGGCTCCATCCACAAGTCCCACATGCCTAGCGGAATCGCTCCGTGTTAGCTCCTCCTTCAATGTCTCCAGCTTCTTCTGCAAAAGCCTGATGAGGGGAATGACCTGACTCAGGCTGGCAGTGTCTGAACTGACTTCACGTGTGGCAAGTTCAAAGGGCATCAGAACCTTGCACAACGTTGAAATCATTCTCCACTGCGCTTGAGACAGGTGCATTCCACCTCCTATATCGTGCTCAATTGTATAGGCTTGAATGGCCTTTTGCTGCTCCTCCAACCTCTGAAGCATATAGAGGGTTGAATTCCACCTCGTTACCACTTCTTGCTTCAGATGATGGCAGGGCAGGTTCAGTAGTTTTTGGTGGTGCTCCAGTCTTCTGTACGTGGTGCCTGTACGCCGAAAGTGTCCCGCAATTCTTCTGGCCACCGACAGCATCTCTTGCACGCCCCTGTCGTTTTTTAAATAATTCTGCACCACCAAATTCAAGGTATGTGCAAAACATGGGACGTGCTGGAATTTGCCCATATTTAATGCACACACAATATTGCTGGCGTTGTCCGATGCCACAAATCCACAGGAGAGTCCAATTGGGGTAAGCCATTCCGCAATGATCTTCCTCAGTTGCCGTAAGAGGTTTTCAGCTGTGTGCGTATTCTGGAAAGCGGTGATACAAAGCGTAGCCTGCCTAGGAAAGAGTTGGCGTTTGCGAGATGCTGCTACTGGTGCCGCCGCTGCTGTTCTTGCGGCGGGAGTCCATACATCTACCCAGTGGGCTGTCACAGTCATATAGTCCTGACCCTGCCCTGCTCCACTTGTCCACATGTCCGTGGTTAAGTGGACATTGGGTACAGCTGCATTTTTTAGGACACTGGTGACTCTTTTTCTGAGGTCTGTGTAAATTTTCGGTATCGCCTGCCTAGAGAAATGGAACCTAGATGGTATTTGGTACCGGGGACACAGTACCTCCAACAAGTCTCTAGTTGGCTCTGCAGTAATGATGGATACCGGAACCACGGTTCTCACCACCCAGGATGCCAAGGCCTCAGTTATCCGCTTTGCAGTAGGATGACTGCTGTGATATTTCATCTTCCTCGCAAAGGACTGTTGGACAGTCAATTGCTTGGTGGAAGTAGTAAAAGTGGTCTTACGACTTCCCCTCTGGGATGACCATCGACTCCCAGCAGCAACAACAGCAGCGCCAGCAGCAGTAGGCGTTACACGCAAGGATGCATCGGAGGAATCCCAGGCAGGAGAGGAATCATCAGAATTGCCAGTGACATGGCCTGCAGGACTATTGGCATTCCTGGGGAAGGAGGAAATTGACACTGAGGGAGTTGGTGGGGTGGTTTGCGTGAGCTTGGTTACAAGAGGAAGGGATTTACTGGTCAGTGGACTGCTTCCGCTGTCACCCAAAGTTTTTGAACTTGTCACTGACTTATTATGAATGCGCTGCAGGTGACGTATAAGGGAGGATGTTCCGAGGTGGTTAACGTCCTTACCCCTACTTATTACAGCTTGACAAAGGGAACACACGGCTTGACACCTGTTGTCCGCATTTCTGTTGAAATACCTCCACACCGAAGAGCTGATTTTTTTGGTATTTTCACCTGGCATGTCAACGGCCATATTCCTCCCACGGACAACAGGTGTCTCCCCGGGTGCCTGACTTAAACAAACCACCTCACCATCAGAATCCTCCTGGTCAATTTCCTCCCCAGCGCCAGCAACACCCATATCCTCCTCATCCTGGTGTACTTCAACACTGACATCTTCAATCTGACTATCAGGAACTGGACTGCGGGTGCTCCTTCCAGCACTTGCATGGGGCGTGCAAATGGTGGAAGGCGCATGCTCTTCACGTCCAGTGTTGGGAAGGTCAGGCATCGCAACCGACACAATTGGACTCTCCTTGTGGATTTGGGATTTCGAAGAATGCACAGTTCTTTGCTGTGCTGCTTTTGCCAGCTTGAGTCTTTTCATTTTTCTAGCGAGAGGCTGATTGCTTCCATCCTCATGTGAAGCTGAACCACTAGCCATGAACATAGGCCAGGGCCTCAGCCGTTCCTTGCCACTCCGTGTGGTAAATGGCATATTGGCAAGTTTGCGCTTCTCCTCCGACAATTTTATTTTAGGTTTTGGAGTCCTTTTTTTTCTGATATTTGGTGTTTTGGATTTGACATGCTCTGTACTATGACATTGGGCATCGGCCTTGGCAGACGACGTTGCTGGCATTTCATCGTCTCGGCAATGACTAGTGGCAGCAGCTTCAGCACGAGGTGGAAGTGGATCTTGATCTTTCCCTAATTTTGGAACCTCAACATTTTTGTTCTCCATATTTTAATAGGCACAACTAAAAGGCACCTCAGGTAAACAATGGAGATGGATGGATACTAGTATACAATTATGGACGGACTGCCGAGTGCAGACACAGAGGTAGCCACAGCCGTGAACTACCGTACTGTACTGTGTCTGCTGCTAATATAGACTGGTTGATAAAGAGATGTCGTAGTATGTATGTATAAAGAAGAAAGAAAAAAAAACACGGGTAGGTGGTATACAATTATGGACGGACTGCCGAGTGCCGACACAGAGGTAGCCACAGCCGTGAACTACCGTACTGTACTGTGTCTACTGCTAATATAGACTGGTTGATAAAGAGATGTCGTAGTATGTATGTATAAAGAAGAAAGAAAAAAAAACCACGGTTAGGTGGTATACAATTATGGACGGACTGCCGAGTGCCGACACAGAGGTAGCCACAGCCGTGAACTACCGTACTGTACTGTGTCTGCTGCTAATATAGACTGGTTGATAAAGAGATGTCGTAGTATGTATGTATAAAGAAGAAAGAAAAAAAAACCACGGGTAGGTGGTATACAATTATGGACGGACTGCCGAGTGCCGACACAGAGGTAGCCACAGCCGTGAACTACCGTACTGTACTGTGTCTGCTGCTAATATAGACTGGTTGATAAAGAGATGTCGTAGTATGTATGTATAAAGAAGAAAGAAAAAAAAACCACGGTTAGGTGGTATACAATTATGGACGGACTGCCGAGTGCCGACACAGAGGTAGCCACAGCCGTGAACTACCGTACTGTACTGTGTCTGCTGCTAATATAGACTGGTTGATAAAGAGATGTAGTAGTATGTATGTATAAAGAAGAAAGAAAAAAAAACCACGGGTAGGTGGTATACAATTATGGATGGACTGCCGAGTGCAGACACAGAGGTAGCCACAGCCGTGAACTACCGTACTGTACTGTGTCTGCTGCTAATATAGACTGGTTGATAAAGAGATGTCGTAGTATGTATGTATAAAGAAGAAAGAAAAAAAAACCACGGGTAGGTGGTATACAATTATAGACGGACTGCCGAGTGCCGACACAGAGGTAGCCACAGCCGTGAACTACCGTACTGTACTGTGTCTGCTGCTAATATAGACTGGTTGATAAAGAGATGTCGTAGTATGTATGTATAAAGAAGAAAGAAAAAAAAACCACGATTAGGTGGTATACAATTATGGACGGACTGCCGAGTGCCGACACAGAGGTAGCCACAGCCGTGAACTACCGTACTGTACTGTGTCTGCTGCTAATATAGACTGGTTGATAAAGAGATGTCGTAGTATGTATGTATAAAGAAGAAAGAAAAAAAAACCACGGGTAGGTGGTATACAATTATGGACGGACTGCCGAGTGCCGACACAGAGGTAGCCACAGCCGTGAACTACCGTACTGTACTGTGTCTGCTGCTAATATAGACTGGTTGATAAAGAGATGTCGTAGTATGTATGTATAAAGAAGAAAGAAAAAAAAAACCACGGTTAGGTGGTATACAATTATGGACGGACTGCCGAGTGCCGACACAGAGGTAGCCACAGCCGTGAACTACCGTACTGTACTGTGTCTGCTGCTAATATAGACTGGTTGATAAAGAGATGTAGTAGTATGTATGTATAAAGAAGAAAGAAAAAAAAAACACGGGTAGGTTTTATACAATTATGGATGGACTGCCGAGTGCCGACACAGAGGTAGCTACAGCCGTGAACTACCGTACTGTGTCTGCTGCGACTGGATGATAAATAATGATATAAAAAATATATATATATCACTACTGCAGCCGGACAGGTATATATATTATATAATGACGGACCTGCTGGACACTGTCTGTCAGCAGAATGAGTTTTTTATAGAATAAAAAAAAAACACCACACAAGTGAAGTCACACGACGAGTGTTTAACTTTTTCAGGCAATCACAATATAGTATACTACTAACTATACTGGTGGTCAGTGTGGTCAGGTCACTGGTCAGTCACACTGGCAGTGGCACTCCTGCAGCAAAAGTGTGCACTGTTTAATTTTAATATAATATTATGTACTCCTGGCTCCTGTTATAACCTATAACTGGCACTGCAGTGCTCCCCAGTCTCCCCCACAATTATAAGCTGTGTGAGCTGAGCACAGTCAGATATATAATATATACATAGATGATGCAGCACACTGGGCTGAGCAGTGCACACAGATATGGTATGTGACTGAGTCACTGTGTGTATCGTTTTTTTCAGGCAGAGAACGGATATATTAAATAAAACAACTGCACTGTCTGGTGGTCACTGTGGTCAGTCACTAAACTCTGCACTCTCTTCTACAGTATCAGCCTCAGGTCAATCTCTCTCTCTCTCTCCTAATCTAAATGGAGAGGACGCCAGCCACATCCTCTCCCTATCAATCTCAATGCACGTGTGAAAATGGCGGCGACGCGCGGCTCCTTATATAGAATCCGAGTCTCGCGAGAATCCGACAGCATCATGATGACGTTCGGGCGCGCTCGGGTTAACCGAGCAAGGCGGGAAGATCCGAGGCGCTCGGACCCGTGAAAAAAAACATGAAGTTCGGGCGGGTTCGGATTCAGAGAAACCGAACCCGCTCATCTCTATCACTGATGTGTATTTTCGCACAGCAGCCGATTAGGTCTGGACTGCGCATGCACCGGCGCCTCAGTGCACCATCTCAGACGGCTATCTCAGCCCTGCGATAGCCTCTGCTGGGCGGTAGGGGGCGGGCCGGTGGTATTTGGCCGCCGTGTTGAGGGCGCAGTCCAGGCAATGCAGGCGTGCCTTGACCAGGTGGGGTGTGGGGCGCAGCGGCAGCGTGACATCATACGCAGCCGCTGCGACCTTGACAGCGACGAGTAGCTCCCTGCCAGCGTGCAGGAGCTGCGCTGGTAGGGAGCTACTCGTCATATACAAAAGCATCGCCGCTGTGCGGGAAGGGTGAGCCAGACATGCGGGGCAGACTAGCCCTGTGCTGGGCATCCCCCCCGCATGTATGAGTAACTAATCGTAGCGCACGGCTACGATCAAGTCTGAATTAGGCCAATGATTTTGCCCAACTGCTAACAAATTTGCAGCAGCAACCAGGTCTGAAAGACTGCGTAGGTTATGACTGTGGCCGAGACAGCATAAGCTCACCGGCTGGGCATGCGGCACGCCTCTTAATGCATCACTCTGGCATGGAAGGGGTTACAGTTTTTGTGGGAGGAACGTAAGGGAAACTGCCTGGATTGTGATTGGCTGGATTCTGTATAGGGGCTGGTCTGACATATATATAGTCTGCAGACTTTGGACAGCCTGCCTCTTTTCCTGTTTTTCCGTGAACTGCAAGTACTACTGAATTAATCTTACCTGTTCATTTTCAATTCTTGTTTTCATTTCCTAGCTCTCTTCTCTCTTATTTTTCCCACTCGCTTCTTCCTTCCCTATTCTTCCTTCTAGTTACCTCTGCTGTTTCCAATCCTGCTCCCTTACTCTGTTCTATCCCTCTAGCTAACTTGTTGCAGCCTCAGCCTGAGCTCGTAGCGCGGGCCTCCCCGCCCGGCTCCTGGATTCCACTGAGGTCCGGCCGGCCCGGGGTAGACCTGGTGCGGCTGCTGGACAGGAGACTCATGGCGGGCGCGGCCGGGCTCGGCCGCCCGCCCGTGCTCCACTGCGTCGCGCTCTCCTCTCCGTCCCCGCCGCTGGCTGCGGCCGTGGATGGAGCGCGGGAGGTCCAGCTGCTGCTGAGGCGGCCTGACAGGGACCGCGTCGCGCCGTCCCTGATCCCACGCTCGGCCCGGCTGCCGGCCGCATGAGTCATGTGGGGCCGGGACAGCGTTCCCGCCCTGCTGCTCGGTGGCTCTCCCCAGCCATGGGGCATAAGTAAAAAATAATTAAATAATAATAAAAATAAAAAAATAATAATATAAAAATATATAAATAAATAAAATACATAAATAATAATCAAGGCCAGCCAGGCCACACCCACATATTATAATTTGATACCGGGTGACACGCTCCAGGGGGGGGGCGTGTGGCAGGCGGACCCGAGGGGTCCGACGGCGCGCGCGTGACGGCATTTCCTGCAGTCACCAGGGGGGCCCATATGAGGCTTACTCCCATTGGTGCTCTCAGGTCCGGGTAGCGCCCTCCCGTGGCAGGGCGGCGTTCCCGCTCTGCGGCCGCAGATGTCCTGTTGCCGCCATTGTACCTGGCAGGGCCCGTCGGACGGGGTCTTTCCGCGTCCGCCCGCGGAGGGACGGGCCGCCAGGCCTCTCCTGCCGAGGTTGGCCCCGTGGCGCCAGCCCCTTCTGGGTTGGCTCGCGTACCGATTTCTTCTGCTGCCAGACATGGCCGTGCAGCCCCTGTCGGTCATAGGCTGGGGTCCCAGCTGCCGGTCACTCGCCGCATGATGGGTGGCATGCGCATGCGGGTGGCAAGCGATCTGGCCCTCCCCGTGTCCAGATTCCTACTTCCGACACGGCTGCGGTCAGCCTTCAGTCGGACGTTGCTCTGCCCCCATCTAGCGGTGATGACAATCCGGTTTCTCATCCTGAGGCCTATGCTCAGGATAGGAGGAGGCGCAGCGCAGGCAGTTCAGCCAGGTTTTATCGTGGCAGGACAGATCTGCCGTTATACCCGGCAGTTAGGTCTCTTCCGGGTCCTTCTCTCTACGGGTGGTTTGCGAACCTCCCGTTGGGGCGCGGGACTCGCGTTCCGTGTCTGAGCTTGGAGCTACGGCATCCACTCCTTTGGTAGATGCACTCGCGTTCCGTGTCTGAGCTTGGAGCTACGGCATCCACTCCTTTGGTAGATGCCACCGTTTTGTGCGCCATTTGTGCCACAGTCATGTCGGCGGTGCCCCCCCTTCCCTTTGTCATCCTCCGTACACGGGGCACAGGGGCCGGACACCGCTTCTTTGGCTGATAGCTTCGCTCAGACGCTTACGCCGCTCCTGTCCTCTGGCGGCTGTGGGACCGGTGGGGTCCACGGGAACTATGTCTCTTTTGTCTCCCCAGTCGTGGACGTCGGGACCGGAATGGAGTCGGCCGGTGCCTCAGTGAGTCATCCGAAGGATACAGGGACGGACGGAGTTGCTTCTCGTGCAGGTTAGTTTTCTTCGAACCCTGACTTGTCCCGGGGCAGTGCGGTTACCCCCCCCCCCCCTTAGCGGGTTGGGATCTAGTACTCAGTCCCGTCCTCTAGCGAGGGTAGACGTACGCGTAAGGTTTTTCAGCAAGCGCAGTAGACACAGGCGTAGGCGTCGGGGCACGGACTCATCCCTTGGCTTAACGTTCTCGGAGGGGGTGTCCTCCGACGGCGGTTTGCACAGGGTCAAACAGCGCGAGCGCCGGTATTCAACCTCTTCCGCCTCGCAAGTGTCATTCGTGTCGGACACCGTTCACTGCGCTAACACGGCGGTACAACGTGGTCTGATGCCCCGGGTCCGGGACGGGATCCGTAAGGGCCAATACGTCAATATCTGCTCCCTCACTAGTGTTGATCGTTAAGCTTTGCTTTCGGCTACATGGACATGGACAGGGCAGCGAAACCGCTTTGCGATCCTACCCTAATTGGGTTAGGTGCATGTTAATCTACGCAGCGTGTTATTTATAGACGCTCCCGGACGTGCACATGAACCTAGTGCTCTATCAATTCCTTATACACGTGCCGTACCCAGAGTATAAAGGGTCGGCTGGGCGACGTCACTATTAGGTCTTCCGGCGCACTCTGCTCGGCCGGGAGATCTCAATTTTCGGTATTATGGATGTCGAATTGTGCTCGGAGCTGCCGATGGCCTCCGTGGCCACCGGTGAGGGCAGTACGGCGAGACGGTGGCCAAAGCGGCCTGGCTCTCGTTCTGCTGCTTTTTGAGACGGTCCATCCCGTACAGGGCATGGTAAATGCTTCACTTTCAGTAATGCCCAATGTGAGTTGGGTGGTAGGTGTCATTTTTGTCGCTCCTGCATCGGATGTGGCGGAGCCCATGGGATCAAGGACTGCACCAGTCCTGGGACACGGGGTAACTCCGGCTCGCAGACCCGACAGAATCGGGTTCCCGCAGCCCAAGGTGCTGTCCTTGGCCCCCACACCAATTAGATTACTGGCGCTCATACCCTGGCTGCGAGGGTACCCGCGGCGGGTGGACGCCCAATTTTTGCTCTCGGGTTTCGCGTTCGGCATCTCCTTGCCGATATCTGTGCTAGTGGGTCCCGGGGTTGGTACGAACCTGCGTTCGGCTCTGGAGTTTCCGGTCGTGCTCCGGCACAATGTTCGGGCTGAGGTTTCCTTGGGCAGGACGATAGGCCCCTTTTTGGACCCCCCCCCCTTACCGGATTTGGTCTTGTCCCCCGTCGGGATAGTGCCCAAGAAGACCAAGGGCGAATTTAGGCTCCTCCATAAATGATGCTATCTCCGATTATCAGTGTAGAGTCATTTACCTGTCCTTCGTTTCGGCCATAGACACCTTTAGGTCCTTTGGAACGGGGGCCGTGATGTGTAACTTGGACATCCAGTCAGCATTTCGTCTTCTCCCTCTGCACCCTTCGGCCTTTCGGTTTATGGGTATTTTATATTGGGCGATGGCTATTACATAGATGCGCATACTTCGAGGGATTCCGTTCTTTCCTCCATTGGTGCCTGGAGCATGCGACGGGCGATCGGCGACTTTCGCACAGCTTGAATGATTTCCTTTTGATCGGGCCACGGGACTCAGATCGCTGCGCTAGCTTGTTGCGGAGTGCACTCGCACACTTCGGGGTTCCGGTGGCGCCTGAGCGGCTTTAGCGGCCCTCTGCATCCGTAGTTTGTCTCGGACTTCAGATTGCTTCGGTCGCCGGCCTCTGTAAGCTCCCAGTGGATAAGGTGTTACAGCTTCACGTTGCTATCCTTTATTCGCTTGCTGCGGGCAAGCTTACTTTCATGCAGGCTCAATCCCCTTTGGGCCTGTTTAATTTTGCTTGCAAAATGGGAGCGGGCGACAGTTGGAATTTTCTCAGATTGTCCCTCGAAATTCGGAGGTATTTCTGTACAAGGGATGAATTTCTGGTTCGTTTCAGCGGCGTCTGTGTTGGGTGGGAGGCGGTCGTGTCTGGCACTGCCCCGGAGCTTTTCACGGACACCTCTGGCACTTGCGATTGGCGAGCGCTTCACGACACACTTGCTGTTGCTGAAAATTTTTCTCATGCTGGGCGCATTGGAGCTCTGGCGCTATGCCCTGCGTCACAAGCAGGTGGTCTTCTGGTGCAGCAATTTGGGCGTGGTTTTTGCCATCATTAGGCAGGAGTCTACATCCTTGCCGGTACTGCGGGTCTTTGCACAGATAGTCTTGCTATGCTGGGTGTATCGGCCGAGTGCAACAAAATTACTGATACCCTTTCTCGCAGCGACTGGCAGCGACTTAGGCAGTTGGCTCCTGCAGCTCTAATCCAAAGGGACTTCTGTCCTGCTTCTGTGTGCGGATTGGAGGATGTAGCCCACATGTCTTTGGCTCGTGCACCTTTCGCGGCTTGTCTGGCCACTTGGGAGCGGTGGAGTCGTTACCTTCTGGAGAGGGGCCATAGTGGTAAAACCCTCACAAGGCAGATGGCCCATAGTTGCATTGGATTCGGGATGTCAGGGATGGCGGCAGAAGGCCGATCCCTGAACATTGGGGCAGCCGGCCCTCAGGGATGGTGGCAGAAGGCTGATCCCGGAACATCGGGGCAGAAGGCCCTCCAACATTTAGGATATTATTTCAATTATAATTTTGAGATATTTTCTTTTCATGTGCTGTCTGTTTTCTGCTATGTGTGATAAATATTTCAACCGTCTCTTAGTTAGAGAGGGAGTTTTTCATCCAAGTTTAGATTTCATAGGCCTTCCTTTCTGGCAATAAAAGCCGTCGACATATGCCCCGACGGTTTGCGGTGTAGGATTCAGCACTCACAATACGAGGATATGGGCATATGATACGGGGATATGAGGTTCGCCTCTTCATGGCGACCTTTACAATGGCCTTCCAAGGTGCGTTCATGGTGGGTGAGCTGGTGTCCGTCTCTCGGACTTCTGCCTCGCCCGTGCTGGCGACCCACGTTGTTGTACCTTCCGACGATTTTTGGGGTAGGATTCAGCGCTCCAAGACTGATGTAGTCGGCAGGGGGCTGTGGGTTCGAGTGGGTCGGGCTCGTGTGCGGGGCATTTGTCCAGTTGTCATGGCCCGGTCTTATTCGTCCGTGCGGCCTCCAACACCTCCCAGGTTACTCGTCCATACTGACGGTTCCCCGATGACCAGATATCAAATTCCGAACGCTTTTGGGGCGCTGTATTTTGTACCTGGGTCTATCCCCGGCTGACTATGGGACTCACTCTTTCCGCATCGGCGCTGCGTCAGCTGCCGATGCGGCGGGTTGGTCCGAGGTCGAAGTCCGGGCGCTGGGTAGGTGGAGGTCTGGTGCAGTCAGACGCTATATCAGGCCTTTTCCTCCCAGTGCGCCCCTTTTGAGGACTAGCCGCTCGTCGCAGTTGCACTTTGTGATTGCAGGGGCCTTGAGGAATTTTTGTTTTATCCTTGGTTTTAATTACGGCTTTTCCCGGCTAAAGAAGTTTTGTGTTTTTGCCTCAAGTCAAATTGGGCGACCCACTCCCCCCCCCCCCCCCCCCCCCACCCCCAGGTTAGGTTACCCATTTTCTCCATATATTTCATTTTTTCGGTTCAGGTGGCGGTGGCAGGTTTAGTAACCTGGCAGCTGGCCGGTTTCTGAACGGTTATTTTAGTTTAACTTATGGAGTTTGTCGTTAGTAAGTTCGGGTGAACTTTTAGGTATTTTTATAATCTTATTATTAATTGATGGGCACCCCCATACCTGGTGGGCCCATATGATAGATCATGAACATGTGTGGATATCGGGGCCGATGGCCCTATTGTTTACCCCGTAGGGGCGTAGCGTACCTCCGTCCCTAAAACTGTTGGTGGGCAGGGGTAGTGGCAGATGGTCGACCCCTGGCCTTGGATTTTTGGATTTTCGATGTCTGGGATGGAGGCAGGAGGCCGATCTCGGAACATCTGGGGCAGAAGGCCCCCTCACACACATGTTTATTGCTCTATTTGGTCATATCATTTTGGATTACCCTTATTAAGTTGTTTAAGTTGTTTATCATGCTTAACCGTTCTTCTCCCCGCCACCTTAGTTAGACAGGGAAGTCTGCATTTTTAGTTTTAGTATTAATAGGCCTCCCTCTCACTCAAAATAAAAAGCTGACCCCTTTCACGCCAATTAATGTTGTTGTGTCTTTATTTACTAAGATAAGTGTGCTTGAGTGGCGTGCGTATGCATCTGACGTGTGAAGTTTATTAGTCCCTTAATCTCTACCCCTATTATCCAAGCATATCTTATTAATAAAGTGATTGCTTGGTGGTGCCAGCACAGACCATGGATAACAAAATTCATCAGCAAGAAATAGAAAAAAGGGTGTATGTAATTGATGAACTATCATTTAAAATGTACATTTTGTTACATTTATTTAAAATAAATTAATTCCCAAAAGCAAAAGTGACTTATTGGTTAAAATGTATAGTAGAAGAATTGTATGAAAATAATTAAAATGTGACTAAAAAGAAATAAAGTCTGATTTAAACAAATGTCTCGTATATCCCTTTTCCTCAAAAATCCACAGTCCAACCCGGCTTTCTAGACCCGACACCAAGCCCGATTGGACCCGGTTGAGACCCCTATTCCTCTGCACAGCTGACCCAGGTTCTTCCCCAGATTACGCTAAACCCGAATCGGCCCTGCAAAACCTATGGATGTAATAAAAAATGGCCTTTTTCAGGCTCACAAAGATGAGGTCACAAAAGGGAAGGAATGGGTGGGGACCACTCACAGGATTGCAGACATGATGGCCAGCAAGTTACCAGTGTGTAGCTGGAGTTCCTGACTGTGTGCATTTTAGTGCTGTTTGATGAAACCAGTAAGATCATGTTGCAGTTTGTGACACTATACTATCTAGTGCAGTGTTATTTCAGGAGGAGGACACAATTTATGACAGAGCGGACTAATTCTCAACATCAGTATTTGCACAGGAGGAGAGCCCTGATTTCATTCAGAATGGCAACCATTTTGAGAATCAGGACTACCAGCAGGGGGTGACTGCAGGGACTGGGGTCCTTAGCCCAGAAAGAGGGGTGGCTCATCCCTAAAATGCAAACTGGAATGAAAACTTCCAAGTGCTGCTAGAGTAGGGAGCAGAGTGTGCAGGGCCATCTCAAGGCCTGTTCCAGCTGAGCTTCCTTGTGGCTTGGCGCGGGAAGTGCTGAGATGTACCACAGAAGTGACCCTACAAATGGCGATGCAGTGGTGTGACATCATAGGTTGCTATCGTCCCCACCCACGCACAGTCAGTGAGTAACTGGGGCAGGGCAGGATTTAGAAAATGGAGTTGAGGTAAGGGGCCTGACTGAGGACTGCGCTGAGGGGCTGTGGAAGGTGATCAGGGCAGAGGGCTTTGCTGAGGGGCTCTAAATTCAGCATGTTCTCAGAAAGTAAGGAAGCCTCCAGCCGGCGCAGCCTGGCTGCAATGGCAGGAGGTTCGCCGCCATCTTTGTGATTGAAGCAGTTGCGTGTGATGTCACTCAGCTGCCCCGATCACGCCCACGCCATGCACCTCGTTTGCGCAGCCTCGCCCCATTTCCCTGAGGATGCGTCCGCAACGCTCCATCTCCGCCTAGGAAATGGAACATTGCCACCCCACTCCCGCCCAGTAAATGCGAGCGTATGCACAGGGCGTGCCCTGTGCATGCATCCGCAGGTTGATCGCAAAAATTCCGGATGGATCGCGATTTGGGTTTCAACCTGAATAAGCCCCAAAGTTCAATAAATATACTTAGATCAAATAAATGGATATTATAGCATTTAATTGTCTTGTGATTGCCTTGTGTGGCCCATTTGTTGTACTGAGAGGACAGTTATATAAATACTAGAGATGTGCACCGGAAATTTTTCGGGTTTTGTGTTTTGGTTTTGCGTTCGGTTCCGCGGCCGTGTTTTGGGTTCGAACGCGTTTTGGCAAAACCTCACCGAATTTTTTTTGTCGGATTCGGGTGTGTTTTGGATTCGGGTGTTTTTTTCAAAAAAACCTAAAAAACAGCTTAAATCATTTAATTTGGGGGTAATTTTGATCCCATAGTATTATCAACCTCAATAACCATAATTTACACTTATTTACAGTCTATTCTGAATACCTCACACCTCACAATATTATTTTTAGTCCTAAAATTTGCACCGAGGTCGCTGGATGACTAAGCTCACCGACCCAAGTGGCCGACACAAACACCTGGCCTATCTAGGAGTGGCACTGCAGTGTCACGCAGGATGGCCCTTCCAAAAAACACTCCCCAAACAGCACATGACGCAAAGAAAAAAAGAGGCGCAATGAGGTAGCTGTGTGAGTAAGCTAAGCGACCCTAGTGGCCGACACAAACACCTGGCCCATCTAGGAGTGGCACTGCAGTGTCACGCAGGATGGCCCTTCAAAAAACTACTCCCCAAACAGCACATGACGCAAAGAAAAAAAGAGGCGCAATGAGGTAGCTGTGTGAGTAAGCTAAGCGACCCTAGTGGCCGACACAAACACCTGGCCCATCTAGGAGTGGCACTGCAGTGTCACGCAGGATGGCCCTTCCAAAAAACACTCCCCAAACAGCACATGACGCAAAGAAAAAAAGAGGCGCAATGAGGTAGCTGTGTGAGTAAGCTAAGCGACCCTAGTGGCCGACACAAACACCTGGCCCATCTAGGAGTGTCACTGCAGTGTCACGCAGGCTGGCCCTTAAAAAAACTACTCCCCAAACAGCACATGACGCAAAGAAAAAAAGAGGCGCAATGAGGTAGCTGTATGAGTAAGCTAAGCGACCCTAGTGGCCGACACAAACACCTGGCCCATCTAGGAGTGGCACTGCAGTGTCACGCAGGATGGCCCTTCCAAAAAACACTCCCCAAACAGCACATGACGCAAAGAAAAAAAGAGGCGCAATGAGGTAGCTGTGTGACTAAGCTCAGCGACCCAAGTGGCCGACACAAACACCTGGCCCATCTAGGAGTGGCACTGCAGTGTCACGCAGGATGGCCCTTCCAAAAACTACTCCCCAAACAGCACATGACGCAAATAAAAACAGAGGCGCAATGAGGTAGCTGTGTGAGTAAGCTAAGCAACCCTAGTGGCCGACACAAACACCTGGCCCATCTAGGAGTGGCACTGCAGTGTCACGCAGGATGGCCCTTCAAAAAACTACTCCCCAAAGAGCACATGACGCAAAGAAAAAAAGAGGCGCAATGAGGTAGCTGTGTGAGTAAGCTAAGCGACCCTAGTGGCCGACACAAACACCTGGCCCATCTAGGAGTGGCACTGCAGTGTCACGCAGGATGGCCCTTCAAAAAACTACTCCCCAAACAGCACATGACGCAAAGAAAAAAAGAGGCGCAATGAGGTAGCTGTGTGAGTAAGCTAAGCGACCCTAGTGGCCGACACAAACACCTGGCCCATCTAGGAGTGGCACTGCAGTGTCACGCAGGATGGCCCTTCCAAAAAACACTCCCCAAACAGCACATGACGCAAAGAAAAAAAGAGGCGCAATGAGGTAGCTGTGTGAGTAAGCTAAGTGACCCTAGTGGCCGACACAAACACCTGGCCCATCTAGGAGTGGCACTGCAGTGTCACGCAGGATGGCCCTTCCAAAAAACACTCCCCAAACAGCACATGACGCAGAGAAAAAAAGAGGCGCAATGAGGTAGCTGTGTGAGTAAGCTAAGCAACCCTAGTGGCCGACACAAACACCTGGCCCATCTAGGAGTGGCACTGCAGTGTCACGCAGGATGGCCCTTCCAAAAAACACTCCCCAAACAGCACATGACGCAAAGAAAAAAAGAGGCGCAATGAGGTAGCTGTGTGAGTAAGCTAAGCGACCCCAGTGGCCGACACAAACAACTAGCCCATCTAGGAGTGGCACTGCAGTGTCACGCAGGATGGCCCTTCAAAAAACTACTCCACAAACAGCACATGACGCAAAGAAAAATTAAAGAAAAAAGAGGTGCAAGATGGAATTGTCCTTGGGCCCTCCCACCCACCCTTATGTTGTATAAACAGGACATGCACACTTTAACCAACCCATCATTTCAGTGACAGGGTCTGCCACACGACTGTGACTGAAATGACGGGTTGGTTTGGACCCCCACCAAAAAAGAAGCAATTAATCTCTCCTTGCACAAACTGGCTCTACAGAGGCAAGATGTCCACCTCATCATCATCCTCCGATTCATCACCGTGTACAACCCCCTCCTCACAGATTATCAATTCGTCCCCACTGGAATCCACCATCTCAGCTCCCTGTGTACTTCGTGGAGGCAATTGCTGCTGGTGAATGTCTCCACGGAGGAATTGATTATAATTCATTTTAATGAACATCATCTTCTCCACATTTTCTGGAAGTAACCTAGTACGCCGATTGCTGACAAGGTGAGCGGCGGCACTAAACACTCTTTCAGAATACACACTTGTGGGAGGGCAACTTAGGTAGAATAAAGCCAGTTTGTGCAAGGGCCTCCAAATTGCCTCTTTTTCCTGCGAGTATACGTACGGACTGTCTGACGTGCCTACTTGGATGCGGTCACTCATATAATCCTCCACCATTCTTTCAATGGTGAGAGAATCATATGCAGTGACAGTAGACGACATGTCCGTAATCGTTGGCAGGTCCTTCAGTCCGGACCAGATGTCAGCATCAGCAGTCGCTCCAGACTGCCCTGCATCAACGCCAGCGGGTGGGCTCGGAATTCTGAGCCTTTTCCTCGCACCCCCAATTGCGGGAGAATGTGAAGGAGGAGCTGTTGACCGATCAAGTTCCACTTGACTTGATAATTTTCTCACCAGCAGGTCTTTCAACCCCTGCAGACTTGTGCCTGCCGGAAAGAGAGATACAACGTAGGTTTTTAATCTAGGATCGAGCACGGTGGCCAAAATGTAGTGCTCTGATTTCAACAGATTGACCACCCGTGAATCCTGGTTAAGCGAATGAAGGGCTCCATCCACAAGTCCCACATGCCTAGCGGAATCGCTCTGTCTTAGCTCCTCCTTCAATGTCTCCAGCTTCTTCTGCAAAAGCTTGATGAGGGGAATGACCTGACTCAGGCTGGCAGTGTCTGAACTGACTTCACGTGTGGCAAGTTCAAAAGGTTGCAGAACCTTGCACAACGTTGAAATCATTCTCCACTGCGCTTGAGACAGGTGCATTCCACCTCCTATATCGTGGTCAGATGTATAGGCTTGAATGGCCTTTTGCTGCTCCTCCAACCTCTGAAGCATATAGAGGGTTGAATTCCACCTCGTTACCACTTCTTGCTTCAGATGATGGCAGGGCAGGTTCAGGCGTTTTTGGTGTTGCTCCAGTCTTCTGTACGTGGTGCCTGTACGCCGAAAGTGTCCCGCAATTCTTATGGCCACCGACAGCATCTCTTGCACGCCCCTGTCGTTTTTTAAATAATTCTGCACCACCAAATTCAAGGTATGTGCAAAACATGGGACGTGCTGGAATTTGCCCAGATATAATGCACGCACAATATTGCTGGCGTTGTCCGATGCCACAAATCCACAGGAGAGTCCAATTGGGGTAAGCCATTCTGCGATGATCTTCCTCAGTTGCCGTAAGAGGTTTTCAGCTGTGTGCGTACTCTGGAAAGCAGTGATACAAAGCGTAGCCTGCCTAGGAAAGAGTTGGCATTTGCGAGATGCTGCTACTGGTGCCGCCGCTGCTGTTCTTGCGGCGGGAGTCAATACATCTACCCAGTGGGCTGTCACAGTCATATAGTCCTGAGTCTGCCCTGCTCCACTTGTCCACATGTCCGTGGTTAAGTGGACATTGGGTACAACTGCATTTTTTAGGACACTGGTGAGTCTTTTTCTGAGGTCTGTGAACATTTTCGGTATCGCCTGCCTAGAGAAATGGAACCTAGATGGTATTTGGTACCGGGGACACAGTACCTCAAACAAGTCTATAGTTGGCTCTGCAGTAATGATGGATACCGGAACCACGTTTCTCACCGCCAAGGATGCCAAGGCCTCAGTTATCCGCTTTGCAGCAGGATGACTGCTGTGATATTTCATCTTCCTCGCAAAGGACTGTTGGACAGTCAATTGCTTGGTGGAAGTAGTAAAAGTGGTCTTACGACTTCCCCTCTGGGATGACCATCGACTCCCAGCAGCAACAACAGCAGCGCCAGCAGCAGTAGGCGTTACACTCAAGGATGCATCGGAGGAATCCCAGGCAGGAGAGGACTCGTCAGAATTGCCAGTGACATGGCCTGCAGGACTATTGGCATTCCTGGGGAAGGAGGAAATTGACACTGAGGGAGTTGGTGGGGTGGTTTGCGTGAGCTTGGTTACAAGAGGAAGGGATTTACTGGTCAGTGGACTGCTTCCGCTGTCGCCCAAAGTTTTTGAACTTGTCACTGACTTATGATGAATGCGATGCAGGTGACGTATAAGGGAGGGTGTTCCGAGGTGGTTAACGTCCTTACCCCTACTTATTACAGCTTGACAAAGGCAACACACGGCTTGACACCTGTTGTCCGCATTTCTGTCGAAATACTTCCACACCGAAGAGCTGATTTTTTTGGTATTTTCACCAGGCATGTCAATGGTCATATTCCTCCCACGGACAACAGGTGTCTCCCCGGGTGCCTGACTTAAACAAACCACCTCACCATCAGAATCCTCCTTGTCAATTTCCTCCCCAGCGCCAGCAACACCCATATCCTCCTCATCCTGGTGTACTTCAACACTGACATCTTCAATCTGACTATCAGGAACTGGACTGCGGGTGCTCCTTCCAGCACTTGCAGGGGGCTTGCAAATGGTGGAAGGCGCATGCTCTTCACGTCCAGTGTTGGGAAGGTCCGGCATCGCAACCGACACAATTGGACTCTCCTTGTGGATTTGTGATTTCGAAGAACGCACAGTTCTTTGCTGTGCTTTTGCCAGCTTAAGTCATTTCATTTTTCTAGCGAGAGGCTGAGTGCTTCCATCCTCATGTGAAGCTGAACCACTAGCCATGAACATAGGCCAGGGCCTCAGCCGTTCCTTGCCACTCCGTGTGGTAAATGGCATATTGGCAAGTTTACGCTTCTCCTCCGACGATTTTATTTTAGATTTTTGAGTCGTTTTTTTACTGATCTTTTGTGTTTTGGATTTTACATGCTCTGTACTATGACATTGGGCATCGGCCTTGGCAGACGACGTTGATGGAATTTCATCGTCTCGGCCATGACTAGTGGCAGCAGCTTCAGCACGAGGTGGAAGTGGATCTTGATCTTTCCCTATTTTTGGAACCTCAACATTTTTGTTCTCCATATTTTAATAGGCACAACTAAAAGGCACCTCAGGTAAACAATGGAGATGGATGGATACTAGTATACTTATGGATGACGAGTGACTGACGACACAGAGGTAGCTACAGCCGTGGACTACCGTACTGTGTCTGCTAGTATAGAGATGATAATGATATAAAAAATATATATATATCACTACTGCAGGTATATATAATATATAATGACGGACCTGCTGGACGCTGTCAGCAGACTGCTGAACTACTAGTATGAAGAAGATAGAAAAAAAAAAATCCCACCACAGGTAGGTATACAATTATGGACGAGCACTGACGACACAGAGGTAGCCACAGCCGTGGACTACCGTACTGCGTCTGCTAATATAGAGATGATAATGATATAAAAAATATATATATATATATATCACTACTGCAGGTATATATAATATATAATGACGGACCTGCTGGACGCTGTCAGCAGACTGCTGAACTACTAGTATGAAGAAAATAGAAAAAAAAAACCCCACCACAGGTAGGTATACAATTATGGACGAGCACTGACGACACAGAGGTAGCCACAGCCGTGGACTACCGTACTGCGTCTGCTAATATAGAGATGATAATGATATAAAAAAATATATGTATCACTACTGCAGGTATATATAATATATAATGACGGACCTGCTGGATGCTGTCAGCAGACTGCTGAACTACTAGTATGAAGAAGATAGAAAAAAAAACCCCACCACAGGTAGGTATACAATTATGGACGAGCACTGACGACACAGAGGTAGCCACAGCCGTGGACTACCGTACTGCGTCTTCTAATATAGAGATGATAATGATATAAAAAATATATATATATCACTACTGCAGGTATATATAATATATAATGACGGACCTGCTGGATGCTGTCAGCAGACTGCTGAACTACTAGTATGAAGAAGATAGAAAAGAAAAAAACCCCACCACAGGTAGGTATACAATTATGGACGAGCACTGACGACACAGAGGTAGCCACAGCCGTGGACTACCGTGCTGCGTCTGCTAATATAGAGATGATAATGATATAAAAATATATATATATCACTACTGCAGGTATATATAATATATAATGACGGACCTGCTGGACGCTGTCAGCAGACTGCTGAACTACTAGTATGAAGAAGATAGAAAAAAAAAACCCCCACCACAGGTAGGTATACAATTATGGACGAGCACTGATGACACAGAGGTAGCCACAGCCGTGGACTACCATACTGCGTTTGCTAATATAGAGATGATAAAGATGATAGAGATGAACAAAAAATATATAACACTACTGCAGGTAAATATTTATATAATTATATAATGAATGACGGACCTGCTGGACACTGTCAGCAGAATGCGTTTATAGAATAAAAAATAAAAACACCACAGGAGTGTTTGTTTAACTTTTTCAGGCAGACAATATACTGGTGGTCAGTGGTCACACTGGCAGCAAAAGTGTGCACTGTACTCCTGCTATAACTGCTCCCCAGTCTCCCCCACAATTAAGCTGTGTGAGCAGCACTGGCAGTGAGCACTCAGCACAGTCAGATATAATACATACATAGATGATATATCATTATCATATTATTTATCATGCAGCACACTGAGGCTGAGCACAGATATGATATGTGACTGTGTATCGTTTTTTTTCAGGCAGAGAACGGATTAAAATTAAACTGGTGGTCACACTATCAGCAAAACTCTGCTGCACTGTACTGAGTACTCCTCCTAATGCTCCTCAAATTAGTAAATCAACTCAAGTGTCTCTGACTCTCTAATCTAATCTAAACGGAGAGGACGCCAGCCACGTCCTCTCCCTATCAATCTCAATGCACGTGTGAAAATGGCGGCGACGCGCGGCTCCTTATATAGAATCCGAGTCTCGCGAGAACCCGACAGCGGGATGATGACGTTCGGGCGCTCGGGTTAACCGAGCAAGGCGGGAGGATCCGAGCCTGCTCGGACCCGTGAAAGAAAAGCTGAAGTTCGGGCGGGTTCGGATTCAGAGGAACCGAACCCGCTCATCTCTAATAAATACTAGGGCAGTTCTTACCTAAGATCCTGCAGGGCACAGACTGGATGTCTTAGTCCCTCACACAGCAGATTAATTCCAGAGTAATCCAATGCATTCCTAGACAGGTCCAATTTGGTAAGAGAGTGGTTTGTAGTAATAACAGAGCGGAGATTATCACAGCAGGAGGAGGTCAGATCACAGCTCTCTAACCTGATGAGAGATGAGCGAACTGCATTAGGTCATTTATTATCATTTCCAATATCACACATATGGCTCTATGATGTGTAGGAATACATACTATATCCTAGCAGTCGGGATGCCGGTGGTCACATGACCGACTACGGCATCCCAAAATTTCTACCCCCCCATCCCCGTCCCCTACCCTAACCCTCAGGGGGTTGTGACTAGGGCTAACACCCCTAGTACCTAACATTAACCCCCTTGTTGCCTAACCCTAAGCACCCTCCCCCAGGCCCTAACCCTAACCCGTACCCTGATACCTGAAATAATATGTGACAGGCTCTACCTGGAGTAATGTTTTAAATAGAGATGAGCGCCGGAAATTTTTCGGGTTTTGTGTTTTGGTTTTGGGTTCGGTTCCGCGGCCGTGTTTTGGGTTCGACCGCGTTTTGGCAAAACCTCACCGAATTTTTTTTGTCGGATTCGGGTGTGTTTTGGATTCGGGTGTTTTTTTCAAAAAACCCTAAAAAACAGCTTAAATCATAGAATTTGGGGGTAATTTTGATCCCAAAGTATTATTAACCTCAAAAAACATAATTTACACTCATTTTCAGCCTATTCTGAACACATCACACCTCACAATATTATTTTTAGTCCTAAAATTTGCACCGAGGTCGCTGTGTGAGTAAGATAAGCGACCCTAGTGGCCGACACAAACACCGGGCCCATCTAGGAGTGGCACTGCAGTGTCACGCAGGATGGCCCTTCCAAAAAACCCTCCCCAAACAGCACATGACGCAAAGAAAAAAAGAGGCGCAATGAGGTAGCTGACTGTGTGAGTAAGATTAGCGACCCTAGTGGCCGACACAAACACCGGGCACATCTAGGAGTGGCACTGCAGTGTCACGCAGGATGTCCCTTCCAAAAAACCCTCCCCAAACAGCACATGACGCAAAGAAAAAAAGAGGCGCAATGAGGTAGCTGACTGTGTGAGTAAGATTAGCGACCCTAGTGGCCGACACAAACACCGGGCCCATCTAGGAGTGGCACTGCAGTGTCACGCAGGATGTCCCTTCCAAAAAACCCTCCCCAATCAGCACATGATACAAAGAAAAAGAAAAGAAAAAAGAGGTGCAAGATGGAATTATCCTTGGGCCCTCCCACCCACCCTTATGTTGTATAAACAAAACAGGACATGCACACTTTAACCAACCCATCATTTCAGTGACAGGGTCTGCCACACGACTGTGACTGATATGACGGGTTGGTTTGGACCCCCCCCAAAAAAGAAGCAATTAATCTCTCCTTGCACAAACTGGCTCTACAGAGGCAAGATGTCCACCTCATCTTCACCCTCCGATATATCACCGTGTACATCCCCCTCCTCACAGATTATCAATTCGTCCCCACTGGAATCCACCATCTCAGCTCCCTGTGTACTTTGTGGAGGCAATTGCTGCTGGTCAATGTCTCCGTGGAGGAATTGATTATAATTCATTTTAATGAACATCATCTTCTCCACATTTTCTGGATGTAACCTCGTACGCTGATTGCTGACAAGGTGAGCGGCGGCACTAAACACTCTTTCGGAGTACACACTTGTGGGAGGGCAACTTAGGTAGAATAAAGCCAGTTTGTGCAAGGGCCTCCAAATTGCCTCTTTTTCCTGCCAGTATAAGTACGGACTGTGTGACGTGCCTACTTGGATGCGGTCACTCATATAATCCTCCACCATTCTATCAATGTTGAGAGAATCATATGCAGTGACAGTAGACGACATGTCCGTAATCGTTGTCAGGTCCTTCAGTCCGGACCAGATGTCAGCATCAGCAGTCGCTCCAGACTGCCCTGCATCACCGCCAGCGGGTGGGCTCGGAATTCTGAGCCTTTTCCTCGCACCCCCAGTTGCGGGAGAATGTGAAGGAGGAGATGTTGACAGGTCGCGTTCCGCTTGACTTGACAATTTTGTCACCAGCAGGTCTTTCAACCCCAGCAGACCTGTGTCTGCCGGAAAGAGAGATCCAAGGTAGGCTTTAAATCTAGGATCGAGCACGGTGGCCAAAATGTAGTGCTCTGATTTCAACAGATTGACCACCCGTGAATCCTTGTTAAGCGAATTAAGGGCTGCATCCACAAGTCCCACATGCCTAGCGGAATCGCTCCGTGTTAGCTCCTTCTTCAATGCCTCCAGCTTCTTCTGCAAAAGCCTGATGAGGGGAATGACCTGACTCAGGCTGGCAGTGTCTGAACTGACTTCACGTGTGGCAAGTTCAAAGGGCATCAGAACCTTGCACAACGTTGAAATCATTCTCCACTGCACTTGAGACAGGTGCATTCCATCTCCTATATCGTGCTCAATTGTATAGGCTTGAATGGCCTTTTGCTGCTCCTCCAACCTCTGAAGCATATAGAGGGTTGAATTCCACCTCGTTACCACTTCTTGCTTCAGATGATGGCAGGGCAGGTTCAGTAGTTTTTGGTGGTGCTCCAGTCTTCTGTACGTGGTGCCTGTACGCCGAAAGTGTCCCGCAATTTTTCTGGCCACCGACAGCATCTCTTGCACGCCCCTGTCGTTTTTTAAAAAATTCTGCACCACCAAATTCAAGGTATGTGCAAAAC